>NC_137050.1:19175202-19592702 GCF_032717465.1 Coenobita brevimanus
GTTCACATAAGAAATGCATATGAATTCTTAAAAAATGAATGTGAAGCCAAAATCACAGTCTTTCCCTTATCATTTACATCAGTGCAGCACTTCGTGCCACACACTGACGCTCTTAAAGTCTGATCAATCTGCTCACCTCCATTTCCTTCCCCTCCCCCTCACTCCACACCTTCACCGCAACACTTGCTAGGGCTTGTCTGCTACTTAAACAAATTATCTCCCTTATCACGCCACTGGAGATATAAAGCATCGATGGATGTTGCTTGAATCAATCAGTTGCCTTACGGCCCTGTGGCCCGACAGCTGGCTAAAGGAAAAAGTGCGTCTTCATTGTTTCCCACGGGTTTCCCACGGGTTATGTGCTAATTGACCTGGCCTAGGAAGCGTTATCAAGCGTTATATGTAGCGTGATCATGTGGCCCACGAAGGGGTTATCTGTAGTGTTGTCCACCAGCTGAATGGGGTTATGTGCGCTTTTGCCATTAATGCCGTTAACTTCATCCGAGGCCATGTATTCTGCCAATGTCCCTTCATAAGCTGAGTGATCACGCTTCATCACAAATTGCTGCATACACATAGTTATTTTTGCTGCTCATATTGCGAGTGAGGAACATTGGATCTACATCATAAATAAACATTGTAGATAGGAGACTTGTTTTTGGTAATTATTAAAGCAGTGGCTTTACAGAGTGTATGATGAAATATTTAGTGCATATTGTTCTTCATACATTGCTTTGATATTGATGCGTATAGCAGAGTTCATTCTGCACCGAGTTATAAAAACCCAAAGCAATTATTTTTGTCTGTCCTCATTCAGCCGCAATTTTGTTACATTATTTTGCGACTGAGAATGTCAGAGCTGCACAGTTGTTGGCAAAAAGGAGGCGGCATCTTCCTTATTCCCACTTTTCGCTATTCATTTCAAACAGATCTCTCCCACACTTACTCCACCTCCCACTTCCACTTTCTTCAATGTTCCCGCACTCATTCCACCCCTCCACCATCATCCTCCCTTCCCTTTTTCTTTCACCCAGTTTCCTCCCCTGACAACTTTCTCCTCCATCGTGGTGTGGGGTAGGATTACAGGCCAGCTACTGCAATGTTTCTAATTAGTCAAGCGTGGAAGCACCTAAATACACTAGAAATCTTTCAAAAAAGGTAGTAGATACAGAACTAAAGAGCAAGTTGAAAACCAATGAAACAGCAACTGGAAGAATCGTACCCGTAAAGCCAAGTAAAAAGCGATTGTGCCAGTTCTTAGGGTGGTGTTGTGTGGCCATTAAGTCCGAGTTCCTGGCCCACCAACAGCTGTAGTGAGAGGGAGGCTAGAGGAAGGAAAGAGGACTGGGGGGGGGGGATGTAAGAAGAGTGGGAGGTAAATGATCTGTTCATGTCATGAGAAATCGTGGGAAGAAGAGAGTGGGATGGTGAGATTGGTAGTATAAAAGCAAAGAGGAGTTTCAAGAGAGTTACAGGAGACGGAGAAGTGTATTTTTGAGAAAAGATGATGATTGAGGATGATGATGGTAATGATGATGATGATTATGATGAGACCAAAAACAGGAAGAGAGAATGCTGCACGTCTGACAGATTGCTGAGGTGGAGCACTGATAGGGTGGGTTTGGGCTGCAGTTTGCGGGACCAGCTATCCCATGTGTGTGTAATCTTTGACCTTTTTACTTGTCATAGTTTTCTGTTGGTCAGTCTTCCACCCCCCCCATCTCTCTCTCTCTCTCTCTCTCTCTCTCTCTCTCTGAACTTGTTTACTTAATTCGTTGTTTGTTTGTTATTTTAATACTTGTTTTTCTTCTTAATTATTAATTTTCTCCCTCCACCCTTCTGTATTTACCTGACGAGTTTTCATGCACACGTGCATGTTTCACCTGCCTGTTATGCAGTACAAGCTCAAAGTTACTCATGTCCCAGTGTGAGCACACGAGGTAGGTGGATATGCATTTGTGGTGCCATGCTTGTTTGTGCCTCTTTACATTCCAGGTGGCTGAGAGTTTGTTTGCTGTGCTGTTGATGCTTCATTTTTCCAAGATTAATAGTTTCCTATTGACATAAGAGTTTTGTCTATTATTCACCATGTATATACAGTATGTCTTGCCTTTATCACTCAGGTGTTCTTTTCTTTCTGCTCCGCCTCTTTACGCTAAATATATACAGTCATGAGTTCCCTTACCGTACCCAGATGTTCCTCCATTGCCATATTAACCAGTATTTTATTACCCTCAGTCTCCAACATTGTTGTTCTTCCCTCTACTGCTCTCCCCCACCTCACATTAAATGTTGTTGATGGGAGAAGCGTTGTGGGTGGCTGTATGTTGTGGGAAAACGGCTGAGCTATGGGATGTGGTGCAGAGAAAGAGGGATATAAAGAAATGTAGAAATATGTTTGGAAGGAACACAGAGGGGACTAGTAGAAAGTAAGGACACAGGGAATGGAGGCGGGGGGAGCGCAGAGTGAGGTGGACGTTACTTTTCTCTGAGTAGGTATTATCTAAAGAAGAAGTAATGGAAGTTTAAAATTGAAATAACAGTTTGTGATTAAGAAAGAGAAGGAGTTCTATGCATGGGGAGATGAATAGGGAAAATGTATACTAATACTGAAGGCCAAAAAGAAATGTCAAAGCTAAAAATTAGCTGAGGAATGAATAAAAAGGATAAAATAAAGGAATTGTCGCAGAAAAAAAAAATAGCTTTAATCTAATCATCCAGCAAACTAACAATGTAAAATAAGTGATGGAATATATTTTACCAGCGGGAACACACACAAATATCCCATTGTAAATCATGATACTGACATTTGAAACAGGTATCTCAATCAAATGCATCACATGTTTTTTATCTCTGCCAGTTCTTTACAATCGGATATGGGTTTGAAGTTATTTATTGTTGAACAGGTGAGGCCGTGGCAGTGGTAGCTGGATATGGTAGGGATGCACGTGGAATGGTCAGGGTTGGAGGGTGTTGGGCCATCTTTGTTCTCATTATATCTTGCACTTGCTCACACACACTCATTATAGAGGATATAACCGTGCTCTCCCATCTTCTGTAGTCTTCTCATCATTTTATATATCCTTTCCTGTTTCCTTCCGTATCCCTTCTTTGCTCTCCGCCTTCCTTACATCTATGTCGTGCTCCCTTCTCAGACATTTTGTTGTTTCTATCAAAAAGAGTTTCCCTCCTCCTCACCACTCTTCTTCTTATCCTAGACACTTCCCCCACCACTCTCCTCCAGTACCACCACCACCATCACCATCACTGTCACCATCCTAACTCGTCCATGTACACCGGCCTTTGAATTGTTTTTCACCATTAATATACGAATATGATAATTTTGACGGGTTTCCCCGCCAGTTGTTGCCGTGAACTGATGTGTTGCTTTAAATTATTCAGAATCGCTAACTTGTTTTACTGCAACTTATATTTTGAGAAAAATTTTGATTGAGTAAAATATTTATTGCCTTACTTCCTTTACATCTTCCTCACACGTTTTCTTTTGTCGACACTTGAAATAAAAGTGGATTGTGATTTACAGTACAGCACTGTGTTGTTGCCAGTTAAAGTATTCTGTGTATAAGCTGCTGTCGCTTCTTCTGTATCTAGTTAATTTCAAATGAATTATTTTCCCTTGAGATGACTGGACGATTCCATGAAACCTGGAACATCTGTCTCAGTGGAGACTGTACATGGAAATTACCTACAGTATGTCGGTACACATTATGTCAGTAGAACTGGGCGGGGGGAGGCAGTGTTGTAGCTTACTAAGAGGAAAACATGAAATGAAATTTGGCAAGATAAACAATTTGCTTGAATATAAAAAATATACCGGTACTGGTAGGGTTGAGAAAATGTGAGTGAATACCCCTATATCAAAACACGTTGTCTTGAAGTTGGGTTAACGTTATCAGTAAACTTAGACTAACGTTGACCTTTGGGTTTCAGTGAACATTGAAACGTACCGGTATAGGATTTTTGTAGTCAGTGAAACGTTAAACGAACTGTTAGCCACGAACCAGGATCAAACTTGAGACAGACTAGGTAGCAAACCAGATTTTTATTTGCTCCAACTGCTAAATAAAATTTTGCCCACATCCGAACATAGCGATCCGAGGCTAGGCTGCCCCTGGTAGCATCTAATTTAAAAAAAAATGACGAACAGAGGAACGTTTCCCAGCTTCAGCACTCTACTAATCGTTCCATCAGATAAGCTGGACATACTGATACTTTCTCGTGGCTTTGAGTGATGAGGTCAAAGTTGTACCAACGGTTACCAGCAAAATTATAAACTTATGGTATGCATATGCAGTATCGGCGACTGACGCGCACCTTACAGACGAAAACTGCAATATATGCATATTTATCTGGTGGTTCTTTCCTAGTAAAATAAACTAATTTTCTGTAGGCGGCAAATTTCCGGTTATTTCCTTTTGTCACTTACGAAATAATTGTAACACTTCCTCAGTAGCTAAAATGTTTAAGCTTTTTGTACTTTGGGATGCCTGATTCACATTTTTAAAAATTATAACAAGGAGCAGTACAAATTTAAAATATTATGAATCATTTAATTGACAAAACATGCAAATATTTACTCATATGCAATATTTGCTAAAAAGATATCCCGTTTTTACCGTAATCATTCCCCAAGTCCACAGAATCTTTTGCACGAAATTATTGTTTACGTAACCTCTACACACCGTTCATTCTAACCAAATCCTGGGTAACCCAAATCCAACTTTTAGCTTATGGTTTGCCCATAGTCCTCAAAAACTGTAGTAAAAACTCATGGTTAATATAACGTCCGTACATCGTTAAATCTAACCAAGCCATGATCTAATCACTATCCAACCGTTAGCCGAAGGTTTGTCCCAAGCCAGCAAAAATTTCGAGATATATTCACAGTTTATATGACGTCTGCACACCGCTAAATATAACCAAACCATGTGCTAACCACCATCTGGGCGTTAGCTTCAGGTTTGCCTCTGTGTGGGTAAATGAGGAAAGTGCGTGTGAATTGTGTGAAAATTATATATCATTGTTTAGGGGGATGATGGAAACAACGGGATTTGGAGAATGACTGTGAGACAGTTAAAGAGGCTCTGACAGGTTGAACATGAGGAGAGAGAATGGGATGCGAAATTAATGGTAAGAATTATGGAATCATTGAAGGAAGTTGGCAGCGGTTAAAGGCGAGAGGAGGAAGTAGAAGTCATTAGAGATGAGAATGAGAGAAAAGTGATGATGTTAAAATAGGGTGAGAGAAGCGAGTTCAGAGGATGAACTGTATAAAAGTATGCCGTGTCGTTGCACCTTTTATCATACTGGTGTCAAGTAAAATTCATTTTCTTCTTCACATCTGGAACTAATTGCACAGTTGAGTGCGGTAAGCGTAACTGACAAGTATATTTTAATACTGACTTAGTGGACTATCGACAAAACGTGTCAGACACGTTCATCAGTTTCGAGGACCACCTGCACCTTTACTCTGCTGATTATTCATTTGTTTCCATCAATTGGCAGTACCAAGCCGGTATTAAATTTCAGGGGGTACTTTCCTGTGATACATAGCTATAAATTTTATTATACGAGCAGTGGACTTCGTTTCAATAAACTACCGTTCGCAATGGCTTTTCTTACGGCATCATTGTATTTGACAGCCACTCTCGCCATGGGCATGTATGACTGTCAGATGTCACTTATCTTTGCAAATTTATAAGCTGTTTACATAAAACATTGATAAATTTTCTCACAGGCAACAGTATTGAGAATGGAAGTACTCAGACAATTTGTATACACTGTTTATGTCCAGTCACTGTGGTGGAGCTGGTGATATATTGGCTAGCACATCCAGCTCACAACAGAAGGACCCGAGCTCAGTTACTGGGATGGTCAGATTGGCAGATTCATTTTCCTTCCGCCTAGTTTCGGTATACTCACAGTACAAATGGGAACCTCGATTCAGACTACTGGAGGCTGCATTTTATGTGAAGATTGGGACTTGGCAAAAATCATTTATCTACCTTAATGGATCTTGTGCAGTCAACAAGGCTGTATCTAAGCTTTCTCCCTCCTGGGCTGTATACTACTGCCCACGATCATTTATGATGTCCAGCTCGATGTCCCTTTTTTTTTTTTTTTTTTTTAATTCCTTAATAATAGTTTATCATTCATACAGTCACCTTGATCTACTATTATCAGCTCTTGCTTTCATTATTTATCACACAATGCGATATATGAACATTCTCTTTCTTCCTACGTGTACTCCCAAAGGACGATGGTAGACTGCAGGAAAAGGGCAACTTTAGCCTGCAATCCGTCGAGTTCACATCTACGTGAGACTGGAGCCACAGTATCAGAAATAATTCTCCATATTACCACCCGGCCCTGCCGTTGTCACAGTCATGGTTAAGGGGATAATGTCTCACACTCTGAAGTCACTTCTTCAGACACTGAAAAAAAAAAAAATGTGTGTAAGAAGCTATAGAAACTGAAGTACATGTGTCCGTGTTAGACGATCTGTTGGAATCCAGCTGAATGTGACTCATAAGTGTTGAAGTCCTAAGGGTAATTGTAGTTTCTGTGCAAACATAACGGTGCTGGGGGTGAGTGACTAGTCTCCTAACCTTAAACGTTTTACCATAGTAGCGTAGACTGGATCCTCTGGCCTCCCGATAAGGCAGAACAGGATTGGATGATGGATAGGCGAACTGTGTTATCATTCCATATTTGCTACTGTTAATATTCTTTTCTTGCCTCCGTCAGTATTTCTCTACGCAATCTATGTTCTTGTCATATCTAATTTTTTTTATATATATATTTGGTACGGTAATATATCCTTTCAGATCTGGCGTCCATCTGTATGCATATGTTTACTCTTCAACATATATGGCATTTGAATATCTCCATCAAACCAGCGGCAGGTGTGTCAGAGTGTATGTTATATCAGGAGGGTGTGAAGGTCTTGATAGGTTGAGGTGGTTGAGGTAGAGAAAGTTGAGGGTCTTTAATGTAACAGGTGTCCATCGGCTTTATCCTTCTACTTGTCATGGGTGTCCTGATAGCAGAATAAAATCTTTCTCCGTTTGCCAGAATATAGTACCGAAAAGAGTTCTTTGTGTGAATTAATGACCTCAGCTTAGATAAACTCTCTCTTCAAGGACAGGTGATACAAGAGATGTATGCCTTGTTAAAGACAGGTAATGCAAGAGATTCGTTTCTTGTTGGTGACAGGTGACACACGAGGTTATGTATATATTGTTAAGGACAGCTGATACAAGAGGAGATGTGTGTCTTGTTAAGGACCGGTGATGCAAGAGATGTGTGTCTTGTTAAAGGCAGGTGATAGAAGATGTGTTTTTTGTTAAGGACAGGTGATACAAGAGAAGATGTTTGCCTTGTTAAAGATGGGTGATTCGAGAGGAGATGTTTGTCTTGTTAAAGACAGGTGATACAAGAGATGATGTTTGTCATATTAAAGACAGGTGGTACAAGAGGAGGTGTATCTTGTTAAGGATAGGCGATACAAGGGGAGATGTATGCCTTTTTAATGACATGTGATACAAGAGTTTGTGTATATTTTGTTAAGTACAGGTGATACAGTAGGAGATGTGTCTTGTTTATTGACAGGTAATACAAGAAGAGTTACCACCATCTCCAGGCTGACACAGATGACCTTTTCTGACATGATTGTGATGTTCGGCTGCGATCTGTCCTTAAGTCTTCACCAGTTATATAAGAGAGAGAGAATGGATGTGGAGAGAAGTGTCAAACAAGTTTTTTTTTTTTTTAATCACGCATTCTCATCTACCTTTAAGTTTGGTACTCGTTTGTGAATGAATGAATCAACTTAAATAGATTTAAATCAGTATCTGTCTATTTAAGAGAGAGAGAGAGAGAGAGAGAGAGAGAGAGTCATCTTCCTTTTTCTTTCGTTTCCAAAACAGGAGGCCAACAGCAAACATTGTTAATCTTGTTTCCAATATCGTATATTTCGCTAGTAATTAAAACTTTACAGATAAATAAGAAAGTCAGGTGCAAGACTACAGTGGGTACCCAAGTGTGGAAAAGACAGACGAGACTGTCCCTACTGATGTTGGGCAACTGTTGTGTGATGCTGGGCTACTGTTGTTGGCAAATGTTAGGAAGTTGTTGCTAACTGTTGTTGTGCAGCTGTTGTTGGCTGATGTTGTGCAGCTGTTGTTGACTGATGTTGTGCAGCTGTTGTTGGCTGATGTTGTGCAGCTGCTGTTGGCTGATGTTGTGCAGCTGTTGTTGGCTGATGTTGTGCAGCTGTTGTTGACTGTTGTTGTGCAGCTATTGTTGGCTGATGTTGTGCAGCTGTTGTTGACTGATGTTGTGCAGCTGTTGTTGGCTGATGTTGTGCAGCTGCTGTTGGCTGATGTTGTGCAGCTGTTGTTGGCTGATGTTGTGCAGCTGTTGTTGACTGTTGTTGTGCAGCTATTGTTGGCTGATGTTGTGCAGCTGTTGTTGGCTGATGTTGTGCAGCTGTTGTTGGCTGATGTTGTGCAGCTGTTGTTGGCTGATGTTGTGCAGCTGTTGTTGGCTGATGTTGTGCAGCTGTTGTTGGCTGATGTTGTGCAGCTGTTGTTGGCTGATGTTGTGCAGCTGCTGTTGGCTGATGTTGTGCAGCTGCTGTTGGCTGATGTTGTGCAGCTGCTGTTGGCTGATGTTGTGCAGCTGCTGTTGGCTGATGTTGTGCAGCTGTTGTTAGCTGATGTTGTGCAGCTGTTGTTGGCTGATGTTGTGCAGCTGCTGTTGGCTGATGTTGTGCAGCTGTTGTTGGCTGATGTTGTGCAGCTGTTGTTGGCTGATGTTGTGCAGCTGCTGTTGGCTGATGTTGTGCAGCTGCTGTTGGCTGATGTTGTGCAGCTGTTGTTGGCTGATGTTGTGCAGCTGTTGTTGGCTGATGTTGTGCAGCTGTTGTTGGCTGATGTTGTGCAGCTGTTGTTGGCTGATGTTGGGCAGCTGTTGTTGGCTGATGTTGGGCAGCTGTTGTTGGCTAGTACGGGGCAGCTGTTATTAACTAATACATGGTTCTGGGCGGATGTTGCTGACTGATGCTGGGCGGTTGTTACTGACTGATGCTGGGCCGGTGTTATTGACTGATGCTGGGCGGATGTTTTGGCTGAAGCTGAGCGGATGTTGCTGATTGATGCTGGGCGGGTGTTGTTGGCTGATGCTGGGAAGCTATTATTAACCAATGCATGGTGTTGTCCGGGTGTTGTTGCTCCCATTCTTCGTGCTAATGTTCGGCAAGTGTTTTTGTATCCAGCTTCGGCAGTGGAATAACCCTGGTTCCGAACATTTTTCTTTATTTTCATTTTTTTTTTTTTTTTTGGTGTGGTTAGCATCTGTGTCTGTGATAGATTCCAACCCAGTTATTACACTGTCATTTGACATCTGGACAATAATCCGGTATTCTTTTTTTCTTCGCTGTGTCATGATGAGGAACACAAGTGATTTAAAATTTAAAACTGCAGTCGAATCTGGAAAAAAAAGAAGAGACTCTAAGATATTGTTCGTGTCTTGTGCATTAATTACTCCCTTTCCTTGGGGGAAGCAGCCTAGGTATATAGATAGATATATAGACTGTATATTCATCTTTGTTGTGTTTTGCAACGCATTATGTCACAAATAAAGCAAAGTTATCTATATTTTTGTAGTGCAAGAGGGAAGAGGCTGTGTGTGTGTGTGTGTGTGTGTGTGTGTGTGTGTGTGTGTGTGTGTGTGTTTGTGTGTGTGTGGGGGGGGGGCTACAGAAATTAAAAGAAGGAAGAAAGTGTACAGGAATATAAGAAAGGATGTTTTATTCTTGAATATCATATCCATTAGTGTTAGAGCTTAGATGTTCATATCCTGAACATTGATCTTATTCGTACATGACTTACGGTGGATTCGTACTGCGCAAAGCCTACTGCTGGTGACTTGTGCCTGATAATGGAGTGTAATCATGAGTGTTGTATAGTACATTACTTTCTCATATGTTTGTTATTAAGTGATACTCTCAGTGAAAATCTCTCCTCTGCTGTGTGACCGATGCCGAAGTAATGGCGATTTAGACACAACTTTCATAGAGTTATTCTGAATCGGAGAGAGAGAGAGAGAGAGAGAGAGAGAGAGAGAGAGAGAGAGAGAGCATTTATAGTCCTGAGATATGTATGATTTTAGGCCATTCCTCATTATTATTATTATTATTATAATTATTGTTGTTGTTACTATTGGTATTGTTGTTGTGTTATTATTATTATTATTATTATTATTATTATTATTATTATTATTATTATTATTATTATTACCGGTATTGTTATTACTGTACTAACGCTGAACCATCCGGTTGTCCTTCAGGTGTACAACCATCCGGTTGCCCTCCAGGTGTACACAACACACACGGTCAGATGTACACACCTGCACTCACACAGTCTGGCACACACACACACACACACACACACACACACACACACACACACACACACACACACACACACACACACACACACACACACACACACACACACACACACACGTAGTCAGGCATTTGCACCTACCCAGCGGGGTGTACACGCTCACTTACACGTCAGGCGTACTTACCCACACCCACACAGCCAAGTGTACACACTCTTGCCCACATAGCCAGGTGAGCCAGGTGCACACACCCATACTTACACAACCAGGCATGCACGCTCACACAGCACCCACGCCCACACAGCACCCACACCCACACAGCCGGGCATACACACCCACACAGCCAGGCATACACACCCACACAGTCAGGCATACACACCCACACAGTCAGGCATACACACCCACACAGCCAGGCATACACACCCACACCCACACAGCCAGGCATACACACCCACACAAGCAGTCATACGCAGCCACACCTACACAGCCAGACGTACACATCCACACCCACACAATCAGGCGTACACACCCACTCAACCAGGTGTACACACTCACACCGCCAGGTCTACGCACCCACACAACCAGACATGTACACCCCACGCAGCTTGGCATACGCATCCACACAGCCAGGCGTACACGTCCATACATACATAGTCAGACATATAGTACCACACCCACATAGCCCTACATACACACCCACACAGTCCTGCATACACACCTACACTGACATAACCCCGCATACACACCCATACCCACGTAGCCAAACATACACACCCATACACACATTGCCAGATACACACCCATACTTTTATAGCCATGCATACACACCCACACCCACTCAGCCCTGCATACACACCTATACCCACACAGCCCTGCATATACAGCCACACGCAAACACCTAGGCATACATAGCCACACGGTTAGGCATACACACCCATTCAGTCAGGTAAACACAGCCACACAGCTAAGCATATACAGCCACATCAAACAGCCGGGCGCACACACCCACACAGTCACGCATACATGGCCACACAGTTAGGTCAACATGGCCACACAGCCAAGCATACACATTCAGGCTCACGCAGCCAGGTGTACACACAGTCAAGCATACACACTCACACAGGCAGGTAACCACAGCCACACATTCAGATGTATACACCAGCCAGATGCAGGTACGCAGCGACAGCCTTACATGCACGAGTACAAAGCTACACAGCTAGACGTAAATTGCACACTCACACATCCAGAAATACGCACCCACACAGTAAGGCCTACTGTACAGTGCACACTCACACGACCAGGCGTACCGTACCATTGTACCCTACCGTATTTTACACCCCGTAATAAGGAGGCGGCCGGTGAGAGCTTTAGCACCAAGTCATTAATAATGTCTAGCCGGGTCTCCACTGATTTACGATGTACAGGAACACATACTTTTACCCCTTTTTACTGGAAGCTGTTCATGCACACGCACTCCCCTTCACATACATACGTATACACGTACCTGGAGGTACAGCAATATAGGGAGAATTTTTTCTTTTTTAACGCTAAAATTGCCCACTCCTCTGCGGTGGTATCTGAAAACAGGAGGAAACAACCTCATTTACTCTGCCCGTTTCTGCTGTCGTAGGTAATGATATACCTGTATTTACGAGTATATCATCCACATTTATATCTGTCTGTTTATCTATACAACTGTGTGTGTGTGTGTGTGTGTGTGTGTGTGTGTGTGTGTGTGTGTATTAGAGTAATATTTGTAATTTACTGGTGTTGAAACATTGTAAGGAAATAAGTTAAGGAAATACAGAAAAAGAGATTTTTATTTCTTTTATAAGGAAAAGCGGGCAGGGGACAAGCTTACCCACAGGGAGGCCACAGAGACAAGGAAACAATCAGTAAAGTTATCTTGGGGGATCAAGAACAAACTTTCCTCTGTTTCCACACTATTGTCTGGCCCACGCACTGCTCTTGTTGTTGTTGTTGGCCTCCAGCAGCTTCAGCCTTCACTAATAACACTGGATGGTTCTAGTTAAAAATAAACCTGTGTGTGTGTGTGTGTGTGTGTGTGTGTGTGTGTGTGTGTGTGTGTGTGTGTGTGTGTGTTCTCATAATATCTCATGAACGGCTAGAGCTATCAGCATGAAACATTGAAGGTATCAAGATATGGCCAAAATCTTGTCTGATTTCGAAAATGGTCACTCAGGGTCAACGTCAAGGTCACCAAAATGGCTGCCAAAGGCCAACTAGTTTTTATCGCCTGCCTTTAGCACCACTGTATATCATGAACGGCTTGAGCTATAAACATGAAACCTTCAGGGTATCAGGATATGGCCAAAATCTTGTACGTGGCCAACACCATATTCCGGCGAGTGATTAGCATTTGGCTCCCGAATGCTCTTCTTTCATTTTCTTAAGTCTTTTTGCTTTCTGAAGGTTTTATTTCTCATTGAAAGTTTTGTTAATGCCTTGAAGGAAAGCATAAATATTTTTTGAAAAATTATTTACCTCTTCTGAACATACATATCAAGACTGTTTTTTTGCTTCCGTTTGTTCACTGTCAGTTAATCTTCCCATTTGCTATTTCTTACTCCATCTGTTGTCTGCTGCTACCCTGATCATTTGTCTAATCTGCTTTTCTTGTTTCGGTTTACATATTTACTCCCCATGTCTGTCTTAATCTGATCCCTTTCTCTACACTATCCTCATCATTCCCTCCCAGTCCTTGTCTCCGTCCACTCTCTCAGTCGCACATAATGAGCAGCCAGTGTTCCCTTCACTCCCTCAGCCGCACATAACAAGCAGCCAGTGTTCCTTCCATTCCCTCAGCCACACACAATAAATATCCTGTTTTCCTCTGCTCCCTCTTATCCAGAAAATCATATGAAAACACTGAGGAGCTGGAAAGTTTGTACGCTGAAAACCATTCGAAAACCTTTTGAGCTAATGTTAACTGTTTATATTATTATTATTATTATTTTCATTAATATGATGGTGATGATTGCACTCTACAGTTAGTGCTGAAGTAAAATGTTTAGTTGATAGAGATGAACGAAAAACAAAACTATGTATAGTCTACACATGGAAATAGGATGGCGTGACTAAATATTTTTTTTTTCTTGTTTCAGGTGAGGAAAAATTAGCCCCAGGAATAGTCAGCCAGTAAGGTAGGTAAGACTGAACATTGTGGCCACATACAGCATTACAAGAAATATCTTCCCTTTTTTCTTGTCTCTAATGGACATTGTGCATTGAGGCCGTAAAAGATCCCACAGAGCTACATGTGGGTGTTGGCCTCAACCTTCCTTAAGTATTCTTATGGTGTGTGTGTGTGTGTGTGTGTGTGTGTGTGTGTGTGTGTGTGCATTTTGTCTGCTACTGCAGTAGCTCTAATGTTCTAGTGTGTGCTGTTTACGAGCAAAGGCTAAGCCCTCGCGAGTCTCTCGTCAAGTAGTGGCATTTTTCACATTACCAGGTCCGGACCAACCCCGGCTTGGCCCTTACGCTTTTTAGAAGCATATATCTCAGCAACGACAGGACCAATCGCTCCGTGGTTTGCAGCATATGATAGCCGCATTCGTTAAGATTTGTTTTTGACAGTTTTATCACACCCCGGCGGTGCACGTGGCACGCGCCACGTGCAGCATGTCGAAAATCTTCAAAGAGGGCCACAGGCCAGACAGTTTGTCGCAAAGGCATGAAACTTGGTAGGTAGATAGCCATCAATATACTCCAGGCATCTTCGAGGGGTAAGGCGACATTTCAATGCTTTTGGCTTAATGGCCTCGCTCGTACCTCGCCTACAAAGGCTTTTTACTGGTGTATAGCGAGACATCTCATGACAATATTATTCAATCCGATTTCATACCACGACGGGTCTTGTTTTCAAACAACTACCTTAGCAGGAATGTTCGCACACGCAAATAATTGTGTTCTCAGACTCAGACTAATCGCATATATGAAGCATTCTTTCATAATTGACGCTTTTAAGCCCGAACTTTCCTCGTATCGGAGCTATCAACATAGCTGAACCACAATATAGGCATGTGTCTGGCCTTTATGTGCATTCCCAGCCAACATATTGTTCCTGCTGTCGGGTAAACTTTCTTCCACAACCATTCTCCGACGCTCTCGCTCCTCTCTTCCTCATGATGTCCCTTCTTCCCTCCTTTTCGTCTTGTCCATGTCTCTCACGTTCGTACTTTCATATATGCTAATCTCCCACACCCTCCCAGTCTCACGTACTTTCGTAGTTCCGCTGTCTCTCCACTGACAGTTGTGCTGTCTTTCGCTCTTGCCTCAACTTTCCTCACTCTCCTACTGGCTGCAATCACTTTCCCACTTTCCTTTGTGTTGTTTCTCTCCCACTATCTCATCTGTTCTCACTCTCTCATTATCTGTCCTGCACACACACACTCTCTCTCTCTCTCTCTCTCTCTCTCGCATAGTTTCTTTTCCCCCCATATCTGACACGTACTCTCTCGCTGCCTTTTTTGCTCCATCAGTGACACATACATGGTGTTTCAAAAATTTAGGCAACTGTAACGAACCAATTGTCACCTTTATAAGCCCTCATTCGTGCTGGAGTTATCTTCCCAGAATCGTGGGAGATGTGCGCCTGACCCTCAACAATGAAACTTTGTACTAGTCAACTGTAGTCTTATCAGGGATACACGGTAAGGGACGAGTTCTTGTGTGTTTTCGTTGGAGGTTGTATCGTCACTGGATTTCGCGCACGTTCCCAGATTTGAAGCACCACGTCATCATCAACGTGCTTGGGTTGTATGTTAGGCTTGCACTCGATCGAAAACGTATTTTTACTCAGATGATCGATGGATGAACGTTGTTGCTTTTGGCGTTTTCATCCTAAGACAAATAGCTCAGTTTAAATATGTGTTTCGCTTGTTGTATGAACGTCAGGTTGAATGAGGTGTTGATAATAGCAGGCTGACACATATATAAGTGACTGGAGAACATGTTTTAATGGTTCATCAAGTGTTTCAAATAATACAGACTGGAAAATGTGTTGTTAAATTTTCAGACAAATTTGTGTGTGTGTGTGTGTGTGTGTGTGTGTGTGTGCAGTGGGAACAAGAAGTATTTGAAAAGTTAAAAAAATCAAGAGAAAGAGTGTAATGTTCAGCACAAAAGGTAGCTCTATCCATTAAATATTTAAGGAGAGAGAGAGAGAGAGAGAGAGAGAGAGAGAGAGAGAGAGAGAGAGAATGATATTTATCACTATAATCTGTCCATGATTTTCAGTGATTCTCGTGTATTATTCAACGATGACATCTGTTACCCTTGGCTGTTCAGTGAAGCATGAGAGCTGTGTAACTTGTCTTTTTTTCGGTAGTACGTCGTTTGAAGTGTGTGTAAAACCCTTGATACTTTTTTGTCAGAGATTTGAAGAGAGTTTAATTTTGTGAAACGTGAAGCTGCCGGTGACTGGGAAGGGGCAGAGAATGAACTAGTTGAGGTAGGACACTATTGGTAGGGACAGAGTAGGTCGTTAGAGGGAAGATGAAAGGCGCGAATGAAAGAGTGGCAGAGAAAAGTTTCTGGATATGGAGAGGGATCAGAGAGCTGGAGATAACGGAGTGAGGGTCGGAATAAAGGGAAATACTTTCGTAGTGAGAATGGGAGGGAAGAATGTTTTATAGAAAAGATGATGAACGAGCGACGATAACAGAGTCGGCTGGGCAGGAGAGGTAATGGAGAAATAGAAACTAAAGCAATGAAATCTGAGAACTCGGGGCCCGAGCTGTCGACGCAGAACGTCGCCTGGTACCTTGGCTCGGTATACCTCCGCCAAGCCTTGCACACGGATTTGTCATACAGCCTCCATGACAGGGTTCATTGTGGGTTGAAATAAGATTAAAGACAAACTAAGTCGATCTCGTGTGACCCTGACTTTTAGCCCCTTGATCTTGCTGACCTAATCAGTTCATCGTCCCTTCATACTGCATCCCCTGACAAAAGTTTAGTTGAAATCCGTCAAGAGGTTCAGGAGATATCTTGCCCACACCCATATGATCTTGACCATTGACTCCTTGACCATGCTGACCTAATCAGTTCATCGTCACTTCTTACTGTATCACCGACAGAAGTTTGGTGTAAATCAGTCAAGAGGTGCAGGGGATATCCCACCCACACCCAAGTGACCTTGACCTTTGACCCCTTGGCTTTGCTGACAATCATTTCATTGTCCCATCATAGAATCCCACCTACGCCAAAATGACATTGACCTTTGACCTCCTGACCTTTTTGGCCTAATTAGTTCATCGGCTCATCATCCTGTATCACTGACAAAAGGGTTCAGGAGATCTCGCGCCCACAAGGATAACCTAAGTCGACCCCATATGACCTTGACCTTTGACCCGTTGACTCAGCTGACCTGATCATTTATCATCTCATATGCATCACTGACAAAATTTTGGTGGAAATCCGTCGATGGGTTCAGGAGATATCGTGTCCACAAGTATGTTACGGAATCATGGACCTACGCATTCACCCACGCACGGAAGGACAGACGAATCAGTCAATGCCTTCTCCACCATAGGTGGGCGGAGGCATAGTGACTATGTGTGTGTGTGTGTGTGTGTGTGTGTGTGTGTGTGTGTGTGTGTGTGTGTGTGTGTGTGTGTGTGAGAGTGTGTGTGTGAGTGTGTGTGTGTGTGTGTGTGTGTGTGTGTGTGTGTGTGTGTGTGTGTGTGTGTGTGTGTGTGTGGACTTCACTACCAAAGGTGTATGTCCGTCTACTGTTCAAGTCTAACTGTTACAGATATTTTATGAACAGAGGACACCAGTAATCTGGTGTATGGATTATTTTTTTTTATTCATTTGTTTTTCCTTCCTCCGTTCTGTTATTTATAAAAAAAAAAAAACTTATCACAACTATTGTCGGACAGGCTAATTACAGGCAGACCAATTTATGGCCTCATTATTGCCTAGTCATTCACCACTTTTTTTTATATTATTATATCATTAAGGTCTTGACAGCTTAAATATACGAGAAGCACTAATAATTCTCCTGGTATGTTTGTGCTAGGAGAAAATGGCTTTTTTTAACCTGACCCTGGTACTTTCTGGAAACTTATATCGTGTTGTGTGGCGGAGAGTATATTACGTTATGACGGCAGGGTGATGGCAAGAAGGCAGGTGAGGTGAGGCAGGGTAAGGTGAAATAAGGTTAAGGAAAGTGGGCATATACTACTTGGCAAGTGGTGTAAGGGCAGGGACAGGGAGGTAGATCGAGGAGGTGTTGACGAGGGGAGAGGGAAGAGGAGGTCATGAGAGGGAGAGAGGAAGTTAGATATGATGAGAGAGGGTGAGGAAGGAGAAGTGGGGAGGGGGGGAGGAGGAAGTAATGACAGGGGGAGAGGGAGGTGGAGGAAATGAAAGTAGGGAAAGAGAGGAACCAGTCATTGGGGATGAAGTAGAAGGGGCAGGAGTAACGAAATGAAGGGAGTGTGGGAGAGAAGGCAGGTTGTGTTTATGGTGGAACGTAATGTTGGTAACCCTCCTTTTTGTATGAGAGAGAGAGAGAGAGAGAGAGAGAGAGAGAGAGAGAGAGAGAGAGAGAGAGGTACTTCATGTCTAAATTATTAGTTGCATGTGTTGTGTGTGTTTGCATGAGTGGATTTTGTAGACTTTGCGGATGTTGTTTGAATGTAGAAATACACATTATTATGTGACGCAAATGGATATTGGATATGTGGTGCAGGGTGGGGCAGTGTGTGGTGAGGTGGAGTGGAGTGCGGTAGGGTGGATGGAGGACTCGGGAATAATGTGAGCATAATGTTAAAATGATGCTGGCATAGCGGAGAGACGCAAAGAGAGACTGCGTAATTGATCAGTTCTTTATGATTTGGTGTGCTGTATTGAATTTCACTGATCTTTGTTTATGTGGAGTAACTGATGGAATAAACAAACGCCGTCCACAGACAGATCTTGTTAATATTGTTACAAATACAGTTTATACTTGAGCTTGGAGCAAAAATGGACATTATTAATGTTTCACTGACGGACTGGTAAATGTGAATGAAGTATTAACGAGCCACGGTGAGCTGACACTGGTAATTGTAGTTTATATCTATACCAATATCTGTCCATGCATCTACCGGGTATCTACCTCTCTACGTCTCTGTCCCTATCTATCAGTGTGTGTGTGTGTGTGTGTGTGTGTGTGTGTGTGTGTGTGTGTGTGTGTGTGTGAAACAAAATATACAGGTCAGGAATGGTTTAAGAAAACAGAGAACATAAGTAAAATTGAGATATAGATGTGAGCAGACAAAATAGTTAAGGTTGTTAATTGGGTAAATTGAAGCAGTATAAACAAGTCCCAGAGAGACTGCATTCCACATCGTTACACCCTGTAAACCTGTGTGTCAGAGTAAAGGAGATATAAACGATTTAAAGTTTCATAATTAGAAAATTGGTCATCAGTCAGCCATCTTGGATTTTTTCAAATTTTCGAAAGACGGGCATCAACCTCTTATATGGCCCTACAACCATACAAAGTATGAGAAAATTTCAACAAATGGTTTCTGAGATACAGCGTAGAACAGACGAACGGATGTACGGACATGACCTAACCCTAAGATTCCACTTCGTGAGAAACGAAGTGAAATAACAAGACAGTGGTAAGGGAGAGGTTCAGTTTAGTGGGTAGCAAACGAGTGAGGGGGGGGGGCAGTGGAGAAACTTTAAGTAACACTGAATTATCTTGGCCTTGTCTTTCCTCAGATTCATGTCTTAAGTCATATGTACACTCCCTCTCTTCTGCCATAACTCTTACTCTTTCCCTTCAGCCACACTTATCACTGTTACACTCCCTGCTAAACTCTCGCTTTCACTCTTCTTCCACTCTTCACGTTAGCACACGGTTTATCATTTTATTCGAGTCACATCTCAAATTGTTCACATCTCCCTTTTAATCTCTTATTCATCAGTTTCCATGTCCCCTTCCCTCCCTCTCGCCGTCACCACTAAACCCCACTCCCCTCTTATCCCATCACATCCATACCCTCCCCTCATCCCATCTTCATTAAACCTCCACCCCCTCTCATTCCATCACATCTGCACCTCCCGCCCTGTCCCCCTCTCCCAGCTAAATCTCCTCACCGTCTCATCCCATCACATCTGCACCTCCCCCCAATCCCCCAATCTCTGCCACCACTAACCTCCTCCACCAAGACACATTGACTCCCTCTCCGGCCACTCAGCAATATTCCCAAACCTATCCTGGCTCCTCTTCTTTACGTTTAATATCCTGTTTAATATATTACACATGACGGTGTTCTCACCCACCATCTTGCAGCACTCTGCAATATACGCTTACTTTTTGTATCACTTCTGACATCTGATTGACTGTCTGATATATCCTGGTGTAGTTAAGTGAATTCCATTATATTATTTAGAAATTTCTTTCCAGATTTAATAATAGAGCAGAGTGAAATAAAAAGGTCAGAACTTTAGAATGAGTTAATTGCAGATTTTAAGATTACTGGTATATCTTTTGCTGATTTTTTTTTTTTTTTTTAATGTAATACTGGTTTGAAACTAACATCTGCTCAGTGACACCATCCAAAATTTTGTTGAAAAGTCGAGGAAAAATGGGTTACACCATCATTGGCAGCCTATACTGCATAATAGGCTTGTGTAATTACATGATATTGATAACTGTAAATAAGTGTTTATGTAACATTATATCAATTGTTTTTCTTGGTAATGTCATGGCCATGCTTGTGTGGGGGCGACTGGGAGCATGGGTGGGTGTTGTGTGTGTGAGTGCGGCTGTAAATATGAGCTGCCACCAAACACCCATTGTGAGTAAAGCAGACGTGACATTTTGTGTCCATAGGGTATTTGGGCTTGTGACCGATAGCTGTGTGTGAAATTTTTGTATTATTTATATGTTTAGTATTACGAACATTTTGAGTCACTGAGTTAGTACTAGTACCGTGAGTCAGTGAGTCCTTTGCCGAATGTTGCCACTACGGGCAAGGGCACATTATTTTGGTTGTAAGCATTTGGTTCAAGGTTGAGTGAAAATCCATTGTAACCAAAATAGTTGCTCGGAATTGAAAGATTCCCTTTTTTTTTTTTTCCGTAGTAGAAGATTCGAGTCCAGGAGGAGGTGGGAAATAACGGGGGCTTAGGAAGGAGAGGGAGCCGATGCATGACAGTGATCGAGGTAGGATGTAAGAAATATGGTAGATAGGGATCATGAATGAATCGTGAGTGATGACGATGACCTGGTTAATGACAATGACCGTGATGAGTATACTGAACTGACGATGGTTGTGACCTGGATAACGATGTAATCGTGATGACTTTAATGACATGATGATACTAGTGAGAATGATCAATTTAGTGAACAGGATCATGATAGTAACAGTGATGACTACACTAAAATGCTGATAAAAGGACAATGCTGATGTAGATGGTTTACAGAGTAAGAAGCATTTTGGTAGGGTTGGATGGAACCCATGTTGCTGTGATCTGCCATACACCCTAAGTGTTCGCCGTTCTGTCCGCTGAGCTGTGAAATGAGTCACTTTCAGTCGAATGTGAAGTGCAGTGTTTGTATTATTTGATAGCTGCTACTACACGATCCTCCCAGCTGGAACTGCTGCTAGAGGTTTGTACATTTTTTTCTCCTTGGTGGTTCTGCGAATTCCCTCTCGTACCTCTGAAAGGTGCCACCTAGACATCACGCCGCATTTTGAGGGGTGACTCCACTTGCCCGAAAAGCCCAGAACTCCCAGTCTCAGACATTCAACAATAAAGTGCAGTATGACACCTTCATTTTGAGGTGTGAGGGCAAATGGAATGTAGACACCACCTGTTGCTTAGTTTGGTATCCCTGTGACACCCAAAGCTGGATTCTGACGCTGACATTACTCGGGTACTGACATTGTGAGGCAGATGACATTAAGTGCAAGTTGACGTTTCTTCCTGTTGGATCCATCAGTCCACCACTCACTACTGCATTGCTTCATTAGGATCGAAAGGATTCGATGCCGAGTAATTTAGTCCAGATGCTACGGGGGACCAGTCATTCTCATCTGAGCGCTGTTATTTGAGCAATAAATCGCAGCCATCCTTCGGAATTGAACGGTGATGGGTCCCACCTGGTTGGAGTGTCCAGTTGTTGGTTATATGTTACTACCATTAGCAGTAAATGGTTTCTTGGAGTAAAGAATACTATTTGGCTCGCTACGCACCAAAGTCACCTTATGTATATGCATATATCGAAACCGTAGATGTGTGAACGTTGACGTATTTCATAAGTGAGTGGTTGAGGTCTGTGTCTAAAGTCAGTATCCACGTATAAGGAAGTAAATACAGAAAAGTACGGAGTTCATCGTAAGCTTGCAGCGAATAGGCGAATAATGGAATGAAGAAAATAAGTTTGTTTTTTGCCAGTAATGAAGTTATATAGATCAGAAAAATTCTGTTACCCAACTTCACCATCACACACACACACACACACACACACACACACACACACACACACACACACCACTCGCTGGTGCAGTGGTAACGTTCCCGCTTGCCAATTGGTGGACGGGAGTTCGCGCCTCGCTCAGGTTGCGAAAAGTTTCACTGACGAAGTGGGTGGTTACTGTCCCCCTTGAGCAAGGGGACGGGTGTGTGCGTGTGTGAAGGTCACAGCCTTGCCCTTAGATCGGACTATATGAGCTCTCAGCTCCCTTCCGGGAGGGTAAAAGTTGACCATCACGACCATCAAGTGATCCTGACCGACCCGGTGAATTACACACACACACACACACACACACACACACACACACACACACACACACACACTCTTTGGTGATGTAACATCAGATAACAATTGGGCCCAGAAGACCAACGAAAAGCCATAAATGAAGTCCAGATACCCCAACACGTGCTACCCGTCCCTGACGTAAATTTATGATAGTAATGTATGGTTCACACACTGCGTGCAAAAATAATCTCTTATGAAAGCCAGCCAACAAAATGTGAGAAGGAATTCTGATTGAAAGTGTAGTCATGTTAGAGAGTTCTTGAACAAAAGAACAGAGTATTTCATCTTCCAGGCGCAGTCAGTAGTCTCAGCTTTGAATTTGTGTGTAATTTAACTTCCTGGCTTATACACTTAAACTTTAGGGCGAGGCTATCTATATTCAGGTATCGTCCAGGCATCACGATCACAGTACAGTTTTACCCGTTTTCCAGCTCGTTCTGGCTAACCATGGCCGTGGTCTGTTGAGTCTCAGCAGTAGTTGTTAATTACTCCCATTCCCTTCCAGTCTGAGCTGTGGGATAATCAGACAGGATGTAAGGGTTCGATTTTGACAAGCCAAAGATCAAGTTCACAAGGCCAGGCCAAAGGTCAAGGTCATAGGGCAAGGTTAAGTCAAGCACGGCCCGAACAACTCATTACGACCGCTACAACCCATCACGACCCCCACAGTTCACCACGATCCTCACAGCCCACCACGACCCCCACAACACACCACGACCCCCACAAACCCCACTCGACCCCCGCAAACCCCTCCAGTAGGCCTCAGAGCCAGGAAAACAATCAGTAAAGCTATATTTGGGGATCAAGGACAAACTTTCCTCTTTTGTCCACATTATTGTCATGAAGACTTACTGCCCTCGTTGTTGGTGGTGGTCCCCGCAACTTAGAGCATTATGTTTAGTAGTTTGCAATGTCGGCCATAATAAATGCCGGGCATGCCTCCTCTCCTCCACTCACACACTGCCTGACTCCTGGAACCATAATCAGTTTAATAGCAATAAGATGTGTAGTGCAAGCGGATTGCAATGGACTGGAGGTATATATCGGTGCCTTATAATCATCGAGTTATTTGATGAGTATATGAAGGTAAATGCCTGTACCATATCGTAGTGGTATTGTTCATCTTTGTGTGTGTGTGTGTGTGTGTGTGTGTGTGTTATTTATTATATTGACTGAAACTGCGCAAAGGTTTAAATAAGGTTTTATGTATATGATGAAAATTTCCCAAAGATAGAAATCTCTGAGCTGTTTCATATTTCAGTTTTAATCTTTGAGAATAACTTTGTTGGCTAAAATAGAGTGGGGTAAACATACATCGTCCACTGACTGACATCTCATCAGATTCTCTTTTCCAATGTATACGCTGCCAGGGTAAACAGGAAGGAAATAACCATTTACATATTTTCATGCTGTATTCCAGGAAGAGTTGGTGGGTAACGTATTTAGAGGTGCAAGGGGGCTGACCCAGATAAATTAGATAATATGGAGTATAATGTTTGATGTGTGTATATGCGAACAGGTCTTGTCATTTAGGGTGGTAGGATTTTCTAGAAACAGACAGTACCGTGTAATTTCAGCGCCAGCCATTAAGGTGATACAACACAATCTTTTCGGATATAAACACTAGCTTGTGGGGGATGTGTAATGTTGGTGGAGGATTTGTGGTTACGGGTGAGATTAGTTGTCTGGGTCACTGGGTGTCAGCTGTTTGGTGTCCATGTCTCTGCATCTTTGTTGTAGGGCTGGGTAGGTGTAGCTCCTGTTTGTACAGTCTTTAGACAGATCTTGTTAACATGAGGGAAAAAAAAAAAAACTGACAGAACAAAGTATGTTGAAAACCCGGTTGCAGCGTGACTAGTGAAGTACGTTACACTGGTGGAATTGAAAAGGAAACAAGTTGGTGTGTTCTTTCTTTGTATATTGCAAGTGAGGCAGACTTCGCACACGTCATGGTTCAGAGCCGTTGGAAGTACAGTATGTGCACAGATTTGATTATTAGTGACAAGAGTGACAAGGAACGGGAAAAGGGTAAACAATTATAAATAAATAGATAGATAAGTAAAAATAAACAATTAAAAAGTTGCAGCATGAGGTGTAGCCTTGATGTCCTTTAAACTGAAAAACATAAATTTCAAACATTTTCTTCACAAATTGGTGTCACGGGGGATTTTGTTAGGTATATAACAACATATATGTGAACAGCCTTCGTTTGTTAGCTTTCACTAGTGAATTTCACAGGTCTATTTTCCTTCTTAACTTTCCAAATTCCCCAAAGAGTCCTTTTGTGGAGATTACGTGTAATAAAAGGTTAAGGGCTCTGATATATGTGTCAGTATTTAGACTTTAACTGTCAAAGTTTGCGGCATGGGGGACTTCACGGGGAATGGCACTTACTGTTCAGCCCATTGCCCATTATCTGTCAGTCACGAAGCTTGTAAACCCTAATTTTTGAATTATCCTTCGAACAACTTCAAAATGCCCTAAGCGCCCCTTTTGTGTGTGTGTGTGTGTGTGTGTGTGTGGAGAATAAATCAGAGGGCTCAAATAATTTGAAGTGAAGTAGGAGAGACTGTGATCATACCACTGTATAAAGCAAAAGTGCCCAAAGAATGTTTCAGAGCTAAATCAAAATGAGTATGGCATGTGGTGTACTGTAGGTAAGATGTCGTATGTAAGACTGGTTATGGAAGTAGCACGGTATATATTGCAGTTTTTGGTGAAATATGATCAGCCTGTTTTGGTTGTATAAAGATTAATACAGTGTGTGTGCGATCAGCGTTTGGTTTCTAATCAAATGGCGGGAAAAAAATTTGAGTCCATGTGTACAGCAACTGACTATCAGGCTTACAGAGGATGCTGGAACAGCCCAAGGAGGCTGTGATGGAAACTGTGGGAGTATTGGTGGAGAACACTGGAGGTAGGGATGCAGGATGAAGGAAGTTGCAATTACCCTGACTTTTCATCATTGGCAATATCATGTGGTTAGGAGACGTGAAGAACTACGAATTATCTTACCGTACAAATAATATATCAGATGATTTGAAGTTACAGTTTTATTACGTAGCCTAAATATCAAAGTAATTCTGATGCACAAAAATGATTTTATATTGATAGCAGTGGTATGAGTTTCATTTGGCTATATACAAGTACGCAGGAGAAAAATGGCAAAGGTTGTATTCAGTTACTGAAGTATAAGTTTTCTTAAAATTGATGGGGATGTGTCTTCATGTGTCGTACAGGAGAGTTACACAGTGACCGGGGGGCGGGGGAGGGCAGTGAAGTTCTTTGCTTTTCCCAGCGTATTCGAGTATGAGAAATGATTTGGTGATAAGGCAAAAGTTTGAAGGAGGAAGGAAAGAGCAATGATTCTCTGAGGATGGGAAAAGAGATACGTGGAAAGTTGAAAGTTGTTTTGATGTGTGTTGAGTGAGGGGAGATGGAGACAGCGGCGGCCATGGGTGAGGAAGGAGGTGATAGAGAGGCAGGAAAGGGAGAGGTGGCAACAAAGAGGAATAAACTGGCAGAAAGTAGGAGACGGTCAAGAGAGAGAGAGAGAGAGAGAGAGAGAGAGAGAGAGACGGTGGTGGGGGGAAGGTCAAAATTTTACACTGACATGTGACGTTGACAAGTGACCGAATGTTCTTAAACTTGAATCCCATCGTCCCTGCCTTGCTCTCAGCTATTCCACCAAGTTTGGTCGAAATCAAATAAAAACTATTTAAGTTGACCTTGCCATGTGACATAATCTTGTGACCTTGACCATTAACTGATTGCTTTCATTATCCAATCCTATTATCCATGCCTTATCCAGAAATTCTGGTCTAAGTCGAATGAAAACGTTTTAGTTTATCTTGCATTATGACACTGACATTTAAATCTTTTGTTTCCAAAAAACAGTAGATCAGTCCCTTGGCTGACCCTTCCAACACGTTTAGTCCAAATCCACTGAAAAATTTTTAGTTGCACACACACACACACACACACACACACACACACACACACACACACACACACACACACACACACACACACACACACACACACACACACACACACACACACACACACACACACACACACACACACACACACACACACACACACACACACACCTGCAGTGTAATCAACCGTGTAGTGTCATTATAAATTCCCACATGCTGAGCTGAACGATGCAGTCGTGGAGTGTGCCAGTGGTTTATTAACTTCACGATGACAAGTCACTTCAGAGCAGAACAAATTTGTCTGGCGTTAGTAGTGATAAACTTTAAAGATGTCATTGTGTTGAAAATGTTAAACATAAGGTTGACAGTTTATCACACTATGATCAAATAAATTTTCGTTTATTACATTCTGTATCATCGTTACCACTGTCACGATGGTCGTTGTGGGATGCATCTGAATATTTAAACGTGAGTCAGAGGCAACTGTGTGTTAAGGAGGAAATTTAGAGGATTTATAGGATATAACAGAATATTTATGCTAATATAGTAAATGAATGAAGCCTGAGGGTGGCAAGAATAATTATCTGCTTAGAAAGGATGTTACTGTTTTAGCCATTTTTGACTGATAATATTATGAGTAGCCATACCCTTATCATCTCATAAATTAATCCCACTTCCTGAGAACTATCCTTGTGTTGCTTGTTTGGTATGCCTAGCCTGACCACCTGGTCTGGGTGGAGTTTACATCAAACTTCGTCACCACCACTACCAGGTTGCTGTCTCGGCAACACAAGGTCATAGAGGAGGTTACATCTAGGGAAACCAAGCTCTGGCTCCTTGTGGGGGCAACCCGAACCGTGACTCCTTGAAGGGCAGCTTTTCTTAACCTTTCCCGACCTCAGCATCCCTTGTAGTAAGGTCTCGCAGCCCAGCACCCCCTTACATCCGATTGCTGGGACTACAGTTACTACACTATTACACTTCCTACACGCAACCACAATTGCTACACTACTACAAGGATAAAATAAAGTGAAGTACTGCTTGGCAATTTATTTAGTACATTCACCAAAAATAAAATATCAAGGATGCCAGTACTAAGCAAAACCAATAAGAAAAAACAATAAAGCAGCATTTTCCGGCACTCCTAAAATTGATTTCAGTACCCCCTGGGGGTGCTATCACCCCAGGTTAGGAAACACTGTTGTAGGAGGAGGACGGTATGAACCTCGGGAAATCGTTTTCCAGGATTGTCCAGAGAAAAGAAGGTGGGAGGAAAGTGTTTACAATTTAATGTTCGTAACTGTTGATGTTATATTTCCAGGGTAAAGTCATCCTTAATATTTTATTTCTCCCTTATTTTCCATTAATATGGCTTCCCATTCTTATTACTACCTTGGTAAAGTTATGACATACAAGGTAACGGTTACTAAGATGATGCCTTTGTTACCCCTTACACTATATTTCAACTTCCTGTTTTGTTCTCACATCCACTTGACCTATTCTTTCCCTCCTGGTGTCTTACCTATCAGTGTCTCTTTCCTTCGTTTCTCCCTTTCAGTTCCTTCTCTCTTCCCAGTCTCTCCGTCAGCTACAGACCACTTTAAAATCCCTCCACCCGCGCCCCTCTTTCATTATTCAATCCTTCCCTGTGCCTGCCATTTCATTCTCCTCCAACCTCTTCTCTCCATACCTAACGTGCTGTCATTCTCTCATTGCTCGATCCCTCCACTTTACAACCACTAAGTTTTCTCTCTTGCTCTGTACACCCATGATCTACTCCCGACATTCCTCTTTCCTGTCTGTATACATGTTGCTAATCCTTATCCTTCTTGCTTGTCTCTTCTTCCCATGTGCTTCTGCCCAGTTGCTATTCTTCTCTCTTTTAACTTGTTTTTACTTCATCCCTTTTGTATAAGTTTTAAGTCCCCTCGTCTTCGCTCGTCTTTCTTCGTCCTCGTGTTGGTTCATCCGTTTTTATTTTTTTTCTTTAATCTCCTCGTCGGAACCTCGAATCTATCCGCAGTTCCATTTCTTCCTAAATCTCTGTTATGTATTCTCCCGTCCCCTTTCTTTTTCCAGTCACTCCCTCCTTTTCCATTTGTATATTTATCATATACGTTCTTCACTCGTCATCTTTGTTGCCTATTACACTATCGTGGAATATAAACAAATTGCAGGCCCTCCAGTGCCCAGTATTCTCGTTGGTTCCCCTCCGCCTCAAACAATATAGTATCTGTATGTAAATTTTCTTCTTTCCTGAGTTCCAGACAATTCTGTTATTGAAATTTTCCAGTTCTCTCGCCAGAATGCTGTGTTGCTGGGGATATATAAGCTTATTTTCTTCAACAGTCATATTTTCCGTCCACACCACCAATCCAGTGCCCTAGTTTTGTAGAGCTCTAAGGACAGGATCTAGTGCGATCAATGTAGACCGGAAAGAGGGCAGGGGATGGTGGCCACTGCAGAGAGAGAGAGAGAGAGAGAGAGGGTAATGTTCTGGGGATTGACTAATTTATTCACTGAAATTTCATTGCTGTGGAGAGCGTCTGAGTTCACGAAAAAGTGTTGAGTGATAGTTAGGTTAAAGAGGGGACGCGAGAGAGGAGAATACGGAAAAGGAAGGGAAAATGGAAAGTATTATCTTAAAGGAGATGCCGACATTCAGAAATTCAAATTCCATGTGTTTTTGCTTGGCAGGCCGATTCAGTTGTTCTACGCTTTATTACCATTCCAAACACTATCTAGATTTTTTTTTCTCTTGCTGAAGGATTTTGGTTTTTCGTCTTTGCCTTTTACAGTTGGGTTTGGGCAACAATATCAGTTGATTGTTTCAGTGCAGAGGAGGAAACGTGAATCAAGGAGTGGTCCTCTAAAAGTCTAGAAAAAGAGGAAATCTTGAGAAAAATATCTGTTGTTTGAATATATATCGATAACAGGCACTGTAGTTACAAAAAATGAATAATTTGGATCTCTGAGGAAAAGATGGAATGACTATTGACATTTTGAGAGAAACATTATAAAATAGGAAGTAAGTATTACACGAACATCAAGAAGAAAAAACATTTAATACAAATAAACCTACTTGTGGAGTAGACGAACATGATGGTGTGAGCGGAAGTTCTTTCTTATGCTGTGTCTTATGCTGTGTTGGTAAGTCATATGGAAGAGCAGTTGAAACATTTTTAACCAAGTCCAAAGTTGTCTCCCGCAACATCCAAGTTTAATTTCATCCCGTGACCTCACAGTGCTTAACCATCTTCACCAAAGCCTCCCCAGCAAATAAACTTGCAAAGTCATGTTGGTGTGGGCTTGTTTGTGTTTGGTTATATACTGTACATGTGCATGTCTTCGTACATTTCGGCGTATATAGGTGTGTGTGTGTGTGTGTGTGTGTGTGTGTGTGTGTGTGTGTGTGTGTGTGTGTGTGTGTATACATATCGGCATGTGTTTGTACGTCTATCACTAGATCAAAAATAAGGAGTTACAGCTGTTGTTTTCATCATTAGGATTGTGTGCACCCTGACTAAACACAGTCTGTGCTGTTGTCTTAATGTACCGAACCAAAACACTGTGTGGTCAGCAACAGAGCCCAGCCACTACACTGTTGCTGCGTCCCTCGGGAACTTCTTGTCCCGTCCAACTTTCCTAATTGGTTCCAGTTATCACTTCACTACCCCGCCCTACCACCGCCACCATTATCCAGCTGGCTTTCATAGCCCTACACTGACTTCAGGTGTTTCCAACAGCCTGTAATACATACACACTGCCTTCAGGTGTTTCTGACAGCTGATAATACCTACACACTGACTTCAAGTGTTTTCGGCTGTCACTGATTATCATACATGAACTTTAGGTGTATCCTATTCAGTCCCTCACTGACCTCAGATGTTTTCAGCTGCCAGTTGTTGTCATTCACAGACGTTAGGCAGTAAGAATAATTGGGATTGTTTATTACACTGTTTACAGGTTTCTGGTGGTCCCTGATAGCGAAAGTATGTATTGTACCACTCTCTCCCTGATTAGGGCGATTGGCAGTAGATACATAGATAAGAGGTAGATGAATTTTGTACCGTTCACAGGTTGCATGTGGTCCTAATATTGAAAACGTTTATAATGGCACTTCCTTTGGGATTAACACGTCTTACTATAGCTAGGTAGATAGGTAGATAGAATTACCAAGTAGCTGTGTACAGATTATTGTCAGATTCTTTTACTCGTCTAATGGAGGACTTCCCGTTGTGATGAGATGAAACGTTTTTGCTCATTATATGGTCATTAACTGGAACTTTTAAAATTTTCATGTTGGGCCCTTATTCCACCTGAAGGGTCTCATTAACTCCTTCTATAACTTTAATGTGTTCCACCAGGTGTTCCACCAGGGAGGACCGCATTGACATGTGTACCTGTGTGTTCCATCAGGAACAAAATTTACGTGTTATTACTGTGTTCCACCAGATGTTCCACTATGAGAGCCACATTAACACTTGTTGATAATGCGTTCCACCACCTGGTTTAGTATAATTGTAGCCTCGCTGAAAATAACAGTAATCGTAAACTGTGGTCGTAAATTGCCTAGTATAGAGGCCAGCTGTAGAGAGGTATGGAGTGGGAATGGTGGGAGGGTGGAGGTTGGAGGTAAGAGTGGAGGAGGGAAGAGGGAATTTCTGAATGTGTAGCCTCCTGTATACGGAAAATCAAGGGTGGTGACATATACTGTATGTGGGAAGGCAAGGGTGGCGACGTACTGAAGGAAGGAAAATGAAGAAATACTAGTGATGATGGGGAGAGATATATAGAAGGACTGAGGTGAGGGCAGAATTGGGTCATTTACAGTAGAGGATCAGTAGAAACTATAGGTGAACTGCAAGAGACTAGAGAGATGGAGAAAAATATAGGATGGTAAAGGTTTATGAGATGTAAGTACATGTAGAATACACAGCGTTTCTGTGACTCGAGTTTACTATATCTCAGGAGCCCAGAAAAGAAGATGAATGATAATGGGGAATGTCTTGGCCAACACGTACAGCACTACAAAGCTAATACAGTCTATTTTATCTTTTATGGGTCGGAGTGGGTGGAACTCGGTAACAGTAAAGGAACTGTTGCAAGTCCTGGTCCCGTTCAAAGCTGATGATGACAGTTATGTTGAGGATACCACGACTGATGAGGGGTAGCTATTTGCCGATATAACTCCCCATACACTTTGAGCAAAATTAGCCATGGTATTGGCAACCTTTTTTTTTTTTTTTTTTTTTTCCCCCTCCCAGTCTTTAGAAGTTATGACGACGTGTTTCTACTTCTGTGTGTATAGTGAAGCGCTTTGTATAAACGCTTGAACGAATGTTCGCTAAATTGTGTAGCTATGTCCATCATTATTTAAAAATAAATTCTCGGCTTCATCTATCTATCTATCTATATACCTAGGCTGCTTCCCCCAAGGAAAGGGAGGTAGCCGAGACAGGACGACTCACTCTCCATTTACTCATCCATTCAAACACATTCATTCGCATCTTAGCCCCAAAGGGGAGAACGGACAGATCCTCACCGCATCACACCGCACAAGGGTCAACTGCGCAATGCAAGCAGTGACATCCACAGCAGGCCCTACAGCAGAACTGGTTTACCCCTGCCACATCATAACAGACCCATCCCCTTACCTGCACCTGACCTGATCAGCTGATCAGACCAAATGCGGGAGAATATCCCCTCAGGGCTGCGTCATCACTTATTCATTCACAATTTCTCTCCATTTATTTCTGTCACGCACAGCCACTCTTCCTTGCTCAACAGACATCCCTCTCGCATCCAGCGCTCTCTTCACACTGTCCATCCATCCTATTCGTGGTCTTCCTCTCAGTCTTACACCTCTCACATCAGATCTAGTTATCTTTTTCACCAATCGCTCATTATCCATTCTCTCCATATGCCCAAACCATTGCAACACCCTCTGCTCAACTCTACCAGCCATCTCCCGAACAACTCCAGTTCTCCTTCGCACTTCATCATTTCGCACTCGATCCATACGAGTCACTCCACACATACTCCTCAGACATCTCATCTCCATTACATTCAAACTTTTCCTCTCTGCTACACCCATATTCCATGTTTCAGCCCCATATAACGCAGTCGGTACCACAACACCCTCATACAGCCTTCTCTTTACATCCATTCTAAGCGAACGACATTTAAACACTTTTTTCATTCCTCCCAGCACCTTTCCTACTTCATTTATTCTAAACTTCACTTCTGCATCTATTCTTCCATCCACAGCAACATGTGACCCTAGATATTTAAAACAATCTACCTCCTCAAGCAACTCACCATTCAAAACTATATTCATCCCCCTACCATCTATCAACCTCGTACACTTCATCACTTTACTTATTCTCATTTACTTTCAATTTCCTCCTTTCACACACCCTTCCAAACTCCTCTATCAACTGTCTCAATCTCTCCTCTGAATCAGTCACCAGTGCAGTATCATCTGCAAACAGCAGCTGCTTCAGATTCCACTCTCCTCCATCAACATTTACCAGACTCAGACCACCTAAAACTCTTGCATTCACCTCCCTTACAACACCATCCATGTAAATATTAAACAACCAAGGCGACATCACACATCCCTGTCGCAGCCCCACTCTCACGGGAAGCCAATCACTCACAGCATATCCCACTCTTACACACGCTCTACTATTTACATAAAAACTTTTCACCCCTTTTAGTAACCTACCATCAAGTCCATACAATCTTAAAACAGTCCACAAAGCCTCCCTATCAATTCTATCATACGCTTTCTCTAAATCCATAAATGGCCAAAACACATCCTTGCCTTTCGCTAAATACTTTTCACACACTTGTCTCACAGCAAACACCTGATCAACGCATCCCCTCCCTCTCCTAAAGCCACACTGCTCATCACTAATCGCTCCCTCTGTACCCTCTCTAACTCTCATAATTAACACTCTACCATACACTTTACCTACAACACTCAACAGACTTATACCCCTAAAGCTAGTACATTCATACTTATCACCCTTGCCTTTATACAACGGGACCACACAAGCACTTGCCCAGTCAATTGGCACCATACCTTTCTCAAAGCACACATTCAATAATCTTACTAACCAGTCAACAATAGTCACTCCACCACCCTTCAGGCATTCCACAGCACACCCATCCATACCTGCAGCTTTCCCTGTTTTCATCTCCTTTACTGCCTTCTCCACTTCCTCCTTCGTGATCAAAGAATCATTCAACTCTCCCAACACATTTATTCCTTGCACCCTTCTATCTGCCACAATCTCAGCCACCCTTTCCTCCTCTACATTTAACAATCTTTCAAAATACTCTGCCCATCTCTTCCTTACTGCATCCATCTCAATTAACATCCTTCCATCCTCTACTTTTACTCGTTCTTCCTTCCCAGACTCTCCCTTTCGCACCCTTTTCACCTCCTTCCAAAACATTTTCTTATTCTGTTGAAAATTCTCTGTCAGCCGCCTACCCAACCTCTCATCTGCTGCCACTTTAGCATCACGCACAGCCCTTCTCGCTCTATTCCTCTTTTCCTTATACCTTTCATATGACATCTCATCCTTCCTCTGCAGCCACACTTCATATGCACGTCTCTTCTCAGCCACACCCATACTTACTTCCTTGCACCACCATTCACTTCCTTTTCTTACACCACCACCCACACGTCTCACACCACACACCTCTTCTGCATGCCCCACCACAGCACTCTTAAACAACTGCCATTCCTCCTCCACACTGCCATTTTCCCGATCTTTCACTGCGTTCCACTCATCTTTCAATTTCTCCTGATACTCTATCTTTTTCTCTCTTTTATCCAACTCACTCACTTTCAAAACCTCCCTGCCACACCTAACCCTCCTAGCTCTCACCCATCTCTTACCTACTCTTAACTTTCCCTCCACCAGGTAGTGGTCAGACATACCTCCACCCTCCCCTCTCAGAACTCTTACATCCAACAATCTTCCTATTACATTCCTAGACACAACCACATAGTCCATCAAGGCTCTATCAACAACCCTTCCACCCTCCTGTCTCACCCATGTATACTTATAAATATCTTTCTTCTCAAACAGCGTATTCCCAATCACCATCTCTCGCTCAACACACATCGCTATCATTCGTTCCCCATTTTCATTTCTTCCAGGCACACCATGTATACCAACTACGCCTTCAACTGCTACATTTCCCACTCTAGCATTCAGATCTCCCATCATTACCACATTCACATTCGCTCCAAAACTCTGCAGACACTCATCAACATCATTCCAGAAAGACTCCCTCTCTTGTTCATCCCTTTCACTACCAGGCCCATATGCACTCACAAACACCCACAACTCACGTTCAAAATTCACTTTCACCCACATCAGTCTCGATGACACCTCCTTCCATTCAATCACACACTGCTGTACTTCCGGACTTACTAACAAGGCCACACCTTCTCTTGCCCTTCCTCTATCAACACCTGACAATCTTCCAGTCACACTTCCAAACATAGATTCCCCCTTCCCTTTCATCTTCGTTTCACTCAAAGCTAACACATCCAACTTTCTTCTCACAAACATTCTCCCAATCTCCTCCCTTTTAGCCTCAATTGTACTACATCCACGCACATTCATAGACCCAATCTTCAGGGTACGGGGATAACTCCATCCCCCGTCCCTTTCTCTGGCCTGTCTCTTTTTAGGAACTAAAAAACAGAGGAGGGGGTCCCTAGTCCCCTCACCCCGCCCCTTTTAGTCGCCTTTTACGACACGCAGGGAATACGGTGGCAGTATTCTTCCTAACACAACCCGGCCGCAGAGTAGTAGCACCACCCCATAGTGCGGCCAGGTTGTGTCCCCCCCGCCACAGGGGGGGTGAGTTGGATAAACGGCAGCTTGCTCTTGGGACTTGTTACTGCCCCTGTCTCAGCGTTACATAAAGATATAAGTTTATGTTCAATCCTTTTATTCTTGTTCACACTCAGTCTATCCCTCTCATATTCACTCTATCCGTCCCATACTAATTCTTTCCGTCCCAGACGTACTCCATCCATCCCACACTCATTCCACTCCCATACACTCTTCACTCCACTCTCTCATACTCGCTTCCTCTCTCCCACACTAGCTTCATCCCTCCTACTCTCTCCATCCCTCCCACACTCAACCTATCCCTGTCACTCTCACTACAACACTTGCCAATTTTGCTGATCTCTTACAACATGATTGAACATGAAAGGCTTCGCCTAATGGCTGACAGCGCTTGTCACTCTTATTAAACAACTCATTAAAATGTCGATGGTAGCAATTGGTTAATCAGGGAATATATTCCCTTAGTGGATAAAACATATATCAATACGTGGTGAAGGTCGACAGTTTCACGAGAAGAGTAAACGAAGCAACATTAGAACCGGGACGCATTTTCCCCGTACTGTGCGAACAGTTATAGAAAGAAAAACAGAAACATGGTAATTATAAAGAGAGATTGCGGTAGAAACAGCAGAATGATAGAAAACCATCAGCAAGAATAAAACGAAGATATGCGAAAGTTAAACATCAGCAGAACTGCAGATATTTTGTAGAAAACTACTATGAGACGACGTTTGGCTTGACCTTACTTCAGAATAGGGCTTGTTGTAACAGCTTCTAAAGAGAGAGAGAGAGAAAAAAAAAAAACAGTAGTATGCATGTTATTTTTTCTCCATATCCCTCTTAATTCCACCTATTTTCCTCACATCCTAATTTCGTCACACCTTCCCTTCCTCATATCCTACGAAACTCACATCCAGCCTTCTTCACATCATGCTTACCGTAAATCATGCCTTTCTGACATCCTTCCTCCAAGTCTTCCTCACATCATGCTTACCGTAAATCGTGCCTTTCTCACATCCTGTCTTCCAGTCTTCCTTACAGCGTGCTTACCGTAAATCATGCCTTTCGCACATCTGCCTTCCGGCCTTCCTCACATCGTGCTTACCGTAAATTGTGCCATTCTCACATCATGCCATCTTCACACCATGGCTTTCTCACGTCCTTTCGTCATTACGGTGTGCCCTTCTCGCATCTTTCCTTCCCCACATCCCACCAACATCATTATCGGTCTCTGTCCGCGCCTGACACTTCAGTAGGGTTGTATATCAAATGTGAGGACGGAAAACCTAAGTCTCAGAAGCAAGAAATATTCAAAATTAGTCGCCAGTTAAGATGAGCTTTTTGTGGCAGAGGACATGGGATGGCCACGATTTGTTCGTGGCCATCCCCTTAGGATTAAGTCATGTGGCCATAGATAGATAGATTAATAAACAGACATGTAGAAATTAAGTATTTGAATAAACAGAGTGTCCAGATAAATGAAAATTCCCCAGAGTTGCTGTTCTTCATCAGGAAAACAAATATACGGTATAACCTCTGTAGCACCTCTGAAAGGAACTGCATTTAAAACAAAATAAAAGTGAGCGAGATAAGTCCAGGGCCATGCTATGTCATCAAGTCCAAGTTTCCGGCTCACTGACAGCTGGAGAGAAATGGGGTGGGGAGGAAGAAGGGGAGGGGGTTTAAGGAGGACTGGAATTGGAAGGGAGACGGAGTGAGAGAGGTAAGAGGGGGCTGGGGACGGGTTTGAGGGAGATGGAAGGGAGAGTAAGGGACAGGGAGAGGTGATGGGGATGGGGGGAGTGAGGGAGGAGGAAAGTGTGGGAGACATCAAGATACGGAAAGGATAGAGATTGCAAGGGAATTACTGTTAGGTTGAGAGGGGAAGGAAGCAGCATGGAGAGGATAAAAAGTAAGGGATTGCATGTGATGACAGAAGGATGTATGTTTGATTATGGTCAGAGAGAGAGAGAGAGAGAGAGAGAGAGAGAGAGAGAGAGAGAGTTTAACGCTAAGTAGAGAATATATGAAGTACATTCTGAAACACATACCTTGAATTGATGTTTACATTGAACGGAGACTGCAGTTATTAACTAACCCTAATTAAAAGTCTCACGTAAAAGTGAAGATTAAGTTCGTAGAAATAAGATGATGACCTAGCATCACTAATCTTTATTTTTATTGACCAAAATTACTCTTCAGTTAAATAGTCAGTACTGTACCATACTTTTCGTAATTGTAGATCATGCTACAGTAAGTATAAAAATGTGGCCAGAAACGATTTTCTTGCGAACCTCGTGTTTAATATATGTGTGTGAGTGCATGAACACTTACAAGACAGAACCTGCTCCCCCTATCCCTTCCCCTCCCAGGTACCTTTCCACCTGTCCTACCTCAAGAAGTCACTCTTCCCATCCTGGCCCAGCACTCTAAATGTTACACTTTCATTTTTCATATTGAGACAAAAACAGAGTTAGCCGAGAAGCAGAGTAAGTGTTAGTATGCTTATTATCATTTATCAGAACAAGGCATATACAGGGTTACAGGGCGGTAGAGACAATCTCAGCGTAACAGTGGAATAACGAAGCGAAGTATTAAAGTATTGTTATTTAAGAAGTGAAACATTTGGGTACAGTGAGTGTGTCATACAAGACCTTAACAGTTTTCAGTGACGGTCGATGGAAAGGCTCATAGCACGACTGACATTACATTGTAATATTACTGTGATTGCTGAGCGAACCTAGCATAAAGAGAACATTGAATCTTAACTAATCACACTGAGGGAGAAGCCATTTCAAAATAAAGACAGAGGTTACGATTCAAGATATCCCAAACCCTTTGTAGGTTAAGGGAAAAAAGTAGAAAAGACACAGGCTTGAAGCACATACAGTATACTGTAGAAGTACTGGGGCATGTGAGGACCTTGAGACACGGCCCCTTGGATGAAATAACAAACACAACCTCAACTGATCTCGTCTTTCCCTTCGACTTTAATTTTGTTCTTCCGTTCCTTGCTCAAGTTTGTGTTATTTTTGCTGTTCTTTTCTTTTGTTATGCTATACAACCGTCTGCTTCAGGTGTCCCTGCTTTACCTTTTTTATTTCTCTCTCTCTATTCCTTCCCCTACCTCATGTCGCTTCCACTTTCTCCTCACCCTCCTGTTTCCTGTTTTCTTCTTCCACAGATTCTGGCGTCTCTCCGTCTCCAGTGATGTCTGCTTCCTGTACCATCTTTCACCACTCACTCCTCCACATTTGTCAGGACATTTTACCAGCTCCTCTTCTTCACTCCTCTTCGTTTTGGTTTCCACATTTTTTCTTCTTGCTTTCGCCAACACTTTTTCTTTTTGCTGTATTATCATTTTCAGTATAGAAGTTTTCATATCCCTACAACCCCTCTTTTGATACTGTTTTCATGTTGCATTTCTCTGCTTCTAACGTCTCTCTCTCTCTCTCTCTCTCTCTCTCTCTCTCTCTCTCTCGTGTGTGTATTTCTTTTTCCCCTTCTTCCCTACCCTTCTTTTTTCTCTCTCTCTGTATCACCCCCTTACTTCTCTCTACCCGCCCTCTCCCCTGACCTGGCAGGGAGAGGTTGTCGCCTAAAAGAATGATTCCACACCAGGCGAGTGACAGAGGCCAGACCAGACAGTGTGTCCCACCGCTTTACTGGTTGTTCTATCCGCCTCCCTCCCTCCCTCCCTTCCTCCAACGTCAGTCTTACAATTTTTCCTTCTTCCTGTATCATTTTGTACTTCATCCACCACTGGTGTCTCCCAGTGCCTCCGCCACAGAAGACTTTATCTTGTGCCTCCTCCACTGGTGACTTTCTGCACCCTTTGCTTCCACCACTGGTGGCTTGCACAGTACACCCTGTGTTTCTAGCACGGTGACTTTACACCCTGTACCTTCACCACTACCACGATGAATTTCTACGTCTTGTGCCTCCACCGCTGAAAACTTTCTTTACCTTATGCCCCCACCACTGGTGACTTTCTTCATCCTGTGACCACTGGTGACCCACACCACTGACCTCCTCTCCAACTAAGCCTCCTGTAGCTGCAGTATGGCCACACGACCATCACAGTGACCCATCTGAGCATCCAGTGAGCTCATTAGGATTTCACACCCACTCCCTACCTTACCTCACATCACTTGACTATCCACCTCACTTCACGCCACAAGTCTGTTCACCTCACCTCGCACCACTGGTACATCCACTTCACCTCACACCACTGGTACATCCACCTCACCTCACATCACTCGTCTATCCACCTCACTTCACACCACATTTCTATCCACCTCACTTTACCTAACCCCACACCACTAGTCTGTCCACCTCATCTCACACCACTAGTCTGTCCACCTCACCTCACACCACTAGCCTGTCCATCTCACCACACACGACTAGTCTATCCACCTCACCTCACACCCCTACTCTGTTCACTTCACCTCTAACCACCAGTCCATTCACTTTACCTCACACCACTAGTCTGTCCACCTCACCTCACACCTCTAGTCAATCCACCTCACCTCACGTCACGTCACACTTCTGGTCTCCTCGCCTCACTTCACCTCACACCTCTGGCCTCTTCGCCGTCACTTCACCTCATACCTTTGGTCTGTCCTCTTCACTTCACCTCACACCTCTGGTCTCTCCGTCTCACTTTACTTCACACCTCTGGTTTCTCCTCCTCACCCTACACCTCTGTCTCTGAGACTGACCTCACACCTCTGGTCTCTCCACTTCTCTTCTGTCTCTGATCGTCACCCCTCTTACCTCTGATCTCCACCTCACCTCGCACTTTTGGTCTTCACCTCACCTCTCATCTCGGCTCTGCGCCACACCCACACACCTCTGGTCTCCACCTCATGTCACACCTTTGGTCTTAGGCTCGCTCCTGCCGCCTCACACCTCTATACTCTAATGAATGGTCGAAGATGACCCAACCTTTCCAGTCGGTACTGCTCTTACCACTTTAGTTTCCTTTCTTCTTTTATCATCTCTTCACTGTTTAATAGGATCAGTTAGAATGTTAATTTAATATTCAAGCCGTTCATGCCATTTTTGCCTCTGTCCAGGAACTGAAACTGAAATATTTATAACTTAGATATTGTACTTTTATGATAAGTTTTCATTTCATCCATATTTATTGTTATTCGTCCACTTTTATTATTTGTTCAGTGTTCATTATGGTTCTTAAGCAATTTTTAAATCAACTTTGTGTGTGTGTGTGTGTGTGTGTGTGTGTGTGTGTGTGTGTGTGTGTGTGTGTGTGTGTGTAAAAAATAGTTTTCGCCAACACTATTACTTCTCACCCTGTATAAACATTAGTATTTCTTTCCTGCACTCAGCATACATAGCGACTGTCCTTCATAGAGTTCTATAAAATGTGACATATTGTAAAGCACCCACGAATGGGCAGGTTTGGAGCGTTTGGAGCGAAGAAGCCGGAATATTTTATCCTTGATGATTCACATTTCACGGATATCAGAGTACTGCCTCTTCACATTTCCGTCCCAGTTACCGAGTTATATTGCTAGTTACGATTGGGAAAAGATGTGAAGAGTCAGCGAGCATCAGGAACTGGGGCTAATGTATGACTCCCGTGTCAGTCAGGAAAGTCATGAGAGGGAGAGTGGTGGCCAAACTTTTTCCTCTGATTAGGTAGACGATAATAAGGACGACAGAGGGAAGAAAGAGGGAAATATTATGGAAGGATGAAGAGTGGATGTTGGAATGATAGGAGAGGCGTTTTGTTGAAAGGAATGAATGGCTTCGAGGCAGAGATGAAGTGTGGGTGGGGTGGAGGTGAATCCTGGTGGGGAATGATGGTAGAGATAAAGTAATGAGGGACAGCGAAGAACATATGTGGCAAGGCAGCGCAGTGTGAAGAAGAGACCTGGCGATATATGGTGGCAATGCAGGGCAGGGCAGGGCTAGGCAGGGTGGAGGAGAGACCTGTTGAAATATGGTGGCAGGGCAGGGTGAACAGAACTCGTGAAATGTGGTGGCAGTGCTGGTTGGAGGAGAGATCTAGTAAATAATGGTGGTAGGATAGGGCAGGCCAGAGCAAGGTGGAGGAGAAACCTGGTGAAATATGATGGCAGGCAAGTGCAGGGTGGAGGAGAGATCTGGTGAAATATGATGGCAGGACAGGGTAATGCAGGGCAGAGTAGGGAAGAAATATGGTGGCAGGACAGGACGGTGGGGTAGAGACCTGGTGAACTATGACGGCATTTTCCAGTCACATACCCCCATCCACATCTTCCGCATCACCGCAACTATCCTTTTGCTTCCTGCCATCGCATTCAAGTTCATGACTCACACCAACATTCGCTTACCCAAAGTAAAGCTGAAAACACTACTTCCAAATTTACTGCATCATTACCAGTCATTTCAGTGCTACCTTCCTTTTTTTTTTCTTTTTTTTTCTTTCTTTTTTTCTTTTTTGTTTTATTAATTGCCCTATCAATCAACTCCCCTCCCCACCCACTTATCTACTGCTCTCCCCTAGCATTCACTCCCGCACTGGTCTGCCACTCCCTCTCTCAGCGCCCACACCTTCAATCAGCACCCACTCCCTAACCTAACAACCACTACCTCATCTTACAACCGTTCTTCCCATCCGCTCCCCCACCTTCTCCTACGCGCCACCATCATTCTTTCTCCCTAATAAAGTTCGCTCCCAGCCACCTCCTGACCCGTCCCCCCTCCTTCTACTGTACACACACAGTACCATTATCAATAACACAGACACTTATATATGATGGTACACGAACCCAGAGGATAAGTGGGGGGAAATGGCCAACGTTCCTTCACTGTATCACACATCACATCGTGCTATACACCACACTACAGCCTTCACCCACTGCTCCACACACCACTCTGCATCACACATAGCAACTTCACCACACAATCAAACTGCAGAACACACTGCGCTGTATCACACACCGCACTGCATAACGCAGCACACTATACATATAACGCAAACCACACTACGTAATGCACAGCACACAGCACCGGTGCCACGAAGAACACTGCACCACACACCTCACTTCACCACACACACAACACTGCACCACACACGCCACACTGTACCACACACACTACAATGCACCACACACGACACTGCATCACACACACTGTACTGAACCACGCACACACCACACTTCACTGCACACCACACTACATCACACACCATATTGCAACCTAATGTCACACACTATTCATCTTACACTTCATCACACATTGCACACTACATTCTACGATTCATATCATACACTACACATACATTATGTCACACATCACCACAATTCCCCGCACACCACACCGTACCACATGCCATAAACCACCCACGGAACCCGACATATTCTGTCACATAAAACGCTGCATGGCACACGACCTACGCGCACTACACCAAATTACCTACCATAAAGCGCAATCGGAACACTACATATTCCACCAAATATCACACCGCACCACACATCACCGCACATCACATGACTGACCCTCGACTCCACTTCTAGAAAAATGCAGCCTTGTGTAGTCCTCCAGCCCTCCATCCTTGTAGCGGAACTCACAGCAGTTTCGGCAGGTTTGGGTTGAAAGGAAATGGTTTTGTGTGTGTGTGTGTGTGTGTGTGTGTGTGTGTGTGTGTGTGTGTGTGTGAAATGCTCGAATATACTTGCTGTCCAATAGATAAAGCTAATGTTTGATAATTCACTGTCGTAGTTCTTGTTCCGTTCAGAAGATTATGTTGTCCACGCATCTCCTACGACTGTGGTTGTCCATTGTAACTTAACTGAGTACCCTCCTCCACGTGGACGGGAAGTTATTGAAACACGTCAGACTTTATACCAATGAAACCTTCTACCTCTTTCCCTCTTCCAGGCTTTCCCTTCATACTCCTTCATTTACCCACAGATTGTCATCATTCTCTGGCCTTTCACTTTTCTGCCACTTATATACCTTCATACTCCCTCATCTCACACTTCCCTACATTTTCCATTAAGAATCTGTCCTTTCCTTGTGAAGTCAACTCTTTCCTTCGTTATTCCTTCACTTCCTCCACTCATTACATCCAGCAATGCATAGGCTCACTAACACCGTCAGTACTAGCTTATGTCAGTGATGTGACAGTTTTACTGTAATTCCTTGAAGGAGCACGGAGCCCTTGAGTAGATTTCAATAAACGTTTTCAGAGTTTGCTTCTCTTCTCATCCTCTCACATATTTTGTTGTTTTGTGTTTTGTACTTGTCGCTCCTATCAGCTATTTTGTTGTCTCACATGTACACTCCTTCTCACCCCATGCACTGAACACATCCCTCTCACCCAGCTCACTGAACACCCGCAGAATCCTGACCATCACTCTCATATGATGCATTTCTGTATACACACGCCCCCAGGATGAACTTTCATTGTCACGAACTCTTTTTTTTTTTTTTTTTTTTTTTCCCTTCATGTCGTGCCCTGACCGCTTCCTCAGGCACTCCTCCCTCGCATCGCGTTTCAGTTTTTCCTCTCATAGCTGTTATTTTTTAAATGCAAGGAAGAAGAAACTAGAAGCCCGCAAGATTGTTCCCTCATCCTGTACCCCCCCTCCACCTCACATTCTTGACTCATCTTTCCCCAAAGTTATCCATTAACATCGTTATCTCTACAATCCCTCCTCCAGCTTTCTTACCACACCTTCCCCTCATCTATTAACCCTCATCCTCGCCATTAAACCCCTAACCCTCCCCGCATCACAAATACACCATACCGCCCAACAGTCAGCAGTCATTATCTAGCTCGGCTGACCCGGGTTTAACTTTGGTGTGTGGAATATTGGCAACACCTGAGACTGGCAGAGTAGTTGAATACACAACGCTCAGTAGGCTGAGGTGGTGATTAGAGCGGTGAGGGGTGAGTTGTGGGGTTGTGGTGAGGGATGTGTTGTGGTGAGGGATGATGTTGTGGTGAGGGGTGAGGTGATACGGGGTGATGTGGTTATGGTGCGGGGTGAGGTGGTGTTGGGTTGTGCTGTGGGGTTGTTGTGAGGGGTGAGGTGCTGTGGGGTTGTTGTGAGGGGTGAGGTGCTGTGGGGTTGTTGTGAGGGGTGAGGTGGTGTGGGGTTGTGGTGAGGGGTGAGGTGATGTGGGGTAGTGGTGAAGGGTGAGATAGTGTGGCGTTGTGTGAGGGGTGAGGTGGTGTGGGGTTGTGGTGAAGGGTGAGGCGATGTGGGGTTGTGGTGAGGTGGTGTGGGGTTGTGGTGAAGGGTGAGGCGATGTGGGGTTGTGGTGAGAGGTGAAGTGGTGTGGGTTTGTGGTGAGAGGTGAAGTGGTGTGGGGTTGTGGTGAGGTGGTGTGGGGTTGTGGTGAGGAGTGAGGTGGTATGGGGTTGTGGTGTGGGGTTATGGTAAAGTGTAAGGTAGTGAGGGGCTGTGGTGAGGGTTGGGTGGTGTAGGAATGTGGGGGAAGGTTGTGATGATAACCGAGGTGATATGGAATTGTGGTAAGGTGCGAAGTATTGTGGAGAAGTGGTTTGGGGTTGTTGTGAGGGGTGTGGTGGTGTGAGGAGAGGAGAGGTGGTGAGGGTAATTTAACATGGAGTGAGGTGGTGAGGGGTTATTGGGAGAGGTGAGCTGATGCGGGGTTGAGGTGAGATAATAGAGACTGTACGGTTTCTGCTAATACTCTGTGAACAGGCCACAGTTCATGTTGCCTTATTGGGAAGATTTAAAGTTTAATTCTCTCTCTCTCTCTCTCTCTCTCTCTCTCTCTCTCTCTCTCTCTCTCTCTCTCTCTCTCTCTCTCTCAACCATATTCATACCATTCTTCAGTTCTCACCCATACTTAAACTTTTCTTTGTACTCTGCTTACCTCATAACAAGTACCCAGTAAGATGCATTTTAATTCTTGGTTCATATATATATATATATATATATATATATATATATATCCTATCACTAGGAAGCGTTATGAGGAACACACTGAGGTGGTTTGGCCATGTGGAGAGGATGGAGGGTCAAAGACTGACGAAGAGAGTGTATGTGAGTGAGGTGGAGGGGGAAAGAGGGAGGGGGAGGCCGAGGATGAGATTGAGAGATGGGGTGGAGAGGTATATGAGAGAGGGGGGTGTGAGTTGGGAGCAGGGGAGTGAAATGGCGGGGGACAGGGCGACTTGGAGGCGATTTGTTTGTGGCCACCCCAAACGGGATTGAGGCGTCTGGCAATAGATAGATAGATAGATATATATATATGTGTGTGTGTGTGTGTGTGTGTGTGTGTGTGTGTGTGTGTGTGTATTACTGTAATGTGTGGATAGGAACGGATGGGAGGGAGAAACTGGAAAGAACATAAGCGCTTTCTGTTTTTCCCTCCCACCCATTCCTGTCCATTTATCCAGATGTACCAACCATGCATCTATCCATCTGTCTATCTGTCTGTCTGTCTGTCTGTCTGTCTATCTATCTGTCTTTCTATCTGTCTAATTTATATACACACATTATATAGGTAGATATAGATATAAGCTACAAATACCACTATCAGCTCGCCATGGCTCGTAATACTTCGTTTACATTTACCAGTACATCAGTCAGATATCAGTCATAACTATGTTTCTCTCAACTCGAGTACAAACCGTGTTTGTGAAATTACTAACAAACGCTGTCAGCGGACGGCGTTTGTTTATTCCACTAGTTACTTCACATCAACAAAGATCAGTGAAATCTAATTCAGCACGCCAAATCTTAAAACAATGTTAAATTATGCAGTCTCTATGTGCGTCTATCCGCCATACCAACGTCACTTTACCATAATGCTAATATTATTCCTGATTCCTCCACCCACCTCGCCGCACTCCGCCCCACCCCACCTCACTGCGCCCCACTCAGCCACACTCTGCCACACCCTGCACCACATACCAGTAACTCTCCCTTTCTAATATCCCTTTGTGTTACATAATTATGTATCTTTCTATATTCAGACAACATCCGCAGTGTCTACAAAATCTACCCACGCAAACACACAACACATGCAAATGATTATGTAGACATGAAGTACTCTCTCTCTCTCTCTCTCTCTCTCTCTCTCATTTCCAATTTTCTCCGTTTGCTTTGTGCTGCATTATTATATTATTCCTTTCTGTTTCTTTATTTGCTAGCTTTATGATTATTCATCCTCAGCTTGCCTCCTCGGTTTCCGATACATATATTTTGTCTGCATGTATATCTTAATATTTTAACTTTCCGTAATGATTCTGTACTGAGCATTTAAAGTCCTCCTTGTTACAGAATATTTTGATGAGAAAAGCATACAGTTCCAAGCGGCAGCCTGGACCAAAGCACAACAGCCTTGTCATTACATAACAGAGCCACATCACAATGAGGGACATAAACCAATCACCACACAAACATTTCCAGACCCTCTTCAGCAACATCCCACCTCCAAACATTCCAAACTAGCTGTGAAGAAACTGCTGCATACTCCTTTCATGCGCAGGACAATACAACCCCTCGATTAGAACACCATGTTAGAAGGTCCCCTTACCAGAGATACTGTAAATCATGACTCTGTGCCAATGTTGCAGGAGAAAGGTGAGTCTCATGGGTAGGTTAGGTCCAATGGGTTTGACTTGTTTCACAACATGAACACATTTCCAGAGCGTTTCCAGAGAACGCGGATCTCACCATCAGAGACAGGAGAAAGAGTTAAAAAATTATCAGTGACCGATTAAGTGAGTCACACGTCCCTCTTCATTTATTTTCAAATGGCAGAGTGGTCATTTGTGCCAGTGGCTTGTTGTAAATGTATGTTTCTTGTCTTTTGTGCGAGGCTCAGTGCATATGTACTGTAGATGTTACAGGGACAGTTTTTTTTCATCCAGAAAAATAATCGTCGAACAGACTTCACTCCCTACTAGCTATAACGAGTCATAGTCAGCCTAGAGAGATTGATGGTTTGGCCAAGTCTATAACTGGCTTAATTCTGATACAAAGGAAACAGCAGAGCCAAGAATATGTAGTAATTCAAGACCAGCCACAAGGAACCTGTAAGAGTATCTACCCAAGCAAAGGAACCTGATATGTCCAGATGCATGGCGAAGGACTGTAGCTTTGTCCTGGTAAAGCCACATTTGGTGCTTTGTGACGGTGCTGGAATTGTGCCTGTGCTGTGTGATGGCAGGAGGAACCTCACGCTCAGCAGAACCAGATTAGCAGTATTTCCAGGAATGGATACAATGCAGGATTTTATTCCGACATCCAGCGGAGGGAAATTCATGACAGGTGAAGTGTTAATTGGGGTCAGCTTCATATTTTTGTTGTTGCTTAATTTTTATAAATGTGTATATGTGATGCAGGGCAACTACGAAACAAAGCATATATGATTTTCTGAGGCTTACTGCCGCTATCCGGTTGTATCTGTATGAAAATATACTTTTTGTGCTGAAAGCATCAGCCTCAGTAATATATCGGTATTTATCAGAATAACTTGTTTTGCAGTTTTACAGGCTAGCAGTGCGTCAATGCCAGGAATTTTATTAGAAAAGTCAAATTGAACTATTTCTCTGCTACATGAAATAATTATTGTTGAATGTAACTTTAGGTATTATGAGATTTGTCGTGCGGAGAGGAACAGTGATATATTTGAAAAGGAAAACTGAGCCTTGGTGGCACAATGGAAATGTGGGGAGGGAGGGAGAGGTGTAGAAGGTAGGAGGGAATGAGAACGACAGAAGAGATACGAGTAAGAAAAAGGGGTTGTGTGTACCGTACTCTTTTAAAATGCAATTTTAATACGTCTTGTGTGTATGAACTCTGATATGAGGTTACGTACGCTTCTGTGTGTGTGTGTGTGTGTGTGTGTGTGTGTGTGTGTGTGTGTGTGTGTGTGTGTGTGTGTGTATACCTGATACACATATGGCCACATAACTCATTATTTTCGTTCCCCCTAAGGTAACAGCCAAATTACTAACATCACCAAAGGCAATATCTGACATGAACTTTTGCTGCCTTGCATCGTTGCATTGGGTTTGCTTTATAGGCTATACAGTGAAACACAATGGCCTGTGTCGCCAGATATTTTATTTTCTTGGGTTCAGATCTCAAATTAGTGTTCATTAAAAGTAAGTTCTTTACAGACAGGCGCGGTAATTCCCCTTGAATATTTTCTGGGCAGCGGGTTTTTGGCTGGACTACTGCCTGCCGCCAGACCCGCTGTTAGTGTGTGCACGTAACGGTACGGTAATGTTGTCGGGTTTACTGTGCCGGCTGCGTGGCTGTCAGTGTGTTCACGTGCCGGTCTGGTATTGTTGTCGGGTTTACTCTGCCGGCTATGTGGTTGTTAGTGTGTTCACGTACTGGTTCGGTATTGTTGCCGTGTTTACTCTGCCGGCTGTGTGGCTATCAGTGTGTGTAGGCTACGTACGTACACTCGGAAGCTCTTCCGTGCTCCCCACCTCGATCCTTGTGGAAGGAGAGGATCAGGTCTCCACCTCTTCCTCATCGTCTTCATCCGAGCACTATGCCTCTACACCCACATTATTTTTCCATCCCCTCTCTTCCCTTTCCCACTGACCCACACTCACCCTCCTCCCTCACCACTATCACTTTCTCTTATTTCTCCTCGGCACCTCATTATCTCCCCCTCCATCCTTTCTGTGCCTCTGAGTTCCCTCACCTTCCCTCTCCCGCTACACCAAGTGACCCGCCTCTCGTTTTGGCCTGGATTTGTGTTTTTTTATTACCCATCTTTGCTCGCGCGCAAAAGCACGCACGCACGCACGCAGCACGCACGCAGCACGCACGCACGCACGCACGCACGCACGCACGCACGCACGCACACACGCACACACACACACACACACACACACACACACACACACACACACACACACACACACACACACACACACACACACACACGTCGTAAACTCATCATTCTGATTTAGGCCTGTACACCACTGTCATGTCAACAAGCACTATCCTATCTTGTCAGACAGTCAGAGCAGTGGTCTGCCTTCCGAAAGGACGCAAGTTTGATTCAGACTGGGACAGAAAATTGTCATAGTTTTAAGTGATCTTCCATAAAATCCACCGACACTTCATGAACACACATTATTAATACCGATGACACTTGCCATGAATGAGACAGTTTAGTATGTATTCAGTATGGACGGTGGGTATTCGTACCGAAGTGGTAGTATGTTAAATGTATGTCTCCTGTAGAGCTGAGAAGCTTCATTAAACGGACTGTCTAATCTTATGCCGGGAATTGGAAACAGAAAAATTCCTTAATGAGCTTACATCGCCCAAGAGTAAATAAATCATCTTTTGGAGATTAATATCTGCCTTCACCAGAAATGATATTAATTCGGATTCACTTCAGTTTGTATAAGTAATGCAACATAATGTGTAAGAGGCCATGAGTTGACATTCGTCTGGCCATTGCGTTCTGAGGTAACCTTTATATATCCGTTTTTCCTCTGTCTGTTCCTGCCTTCCTCATTGCTGCTTACCGTTCGCACTGTTTTATGCTTTGAGTGGAGTGCAGGAAGTGTGTAGTGGATGAAAGAAGAGAGTGAGAGCGTGGGAGGGAAGCCAGGGCCACCAGGGACTCACTGTGGCGTGTGGGATAGACTGCTGGGGGGAGGAGGACGAGAAGGGAAAAAGAGGGAAGGAGAAGTACCAAGAACAAGAGGGGAAGGAAGGTGAGAAAAAGAAAGGTTTAGCAATTTGAAGGAGAACAGGAAGAGTGATGGGTTGGTGGAGGATTGTAAAGGAAGGAAAACAAACAAAAGGAAAACGAGTAAGGCACAGAGAAGGAAAGTGGATAAAGAAAGAGAAGTGGAGAGTGAAAAGAGAGGTAAAGATGAAAGTAATAGGGCAGAGAGAGAGAGAGAGAAAGAGAGAGAGAGAGAGAGAGAGAGAGAGAGAGAGAGAGAGAGAGAGAGAGAGAGAGAGAGAGATTAGGAGTAGGGGACACCATAAAGGCAAGACATAACCTTATTCCCTCACACCCCAACTTAAAGTGGCTTAGGGCATCAAGCAGAGCAAAATGTGATGCCAGGGCACAGAGACAGAGGTGATAAAACAGTGACTGATTAAAGTTGAAGGAGTGTAGATACGGCTAATGAGTGAAGGATCAGTAGAATGTTGGTGGAGGACGAGCAGAGGGTGAGAAGAAGGGAAGACTTGAAGATAAAAGTGAGGAGAAAAGATTTAAGGTAAATTACGGAAAGCAGAGATAGGTGTGGACTGGAATAATGTACATAACGTGGAAGGAAGAGGGAATGGAATAATTTAACGACACAAAGAGGAGGGTAAGATATGGAAACCTTGTAATGCATAAATTAACAGTTATGTCGTGGAAACAGTCCGTGGTATTGGTGTGGTGGAGTTGGTGCACTTGCCATCACACTGACCTTGCTGCTACTACACCTGCACACTGACCCACACTTACACCTGCACACCGGCCCACACTTACACCAGCATACTGACCCACACTTACACCTGTGCACTGACTCACAATTACACCTGCATACTGCTCCACATTTACACCTGCACACTGACCCACACTTACACCTGCATATTGACCCACACGCCTGCTAACTGACCCACACTTACACCTACACACTGACCCTCATTCACACCTGCACAGAGGCCTACATTCACAGCTGCACACTGGCCCACACATACGCCCACATACTGACTCACACTTACACACACATTCAGCGACCCACACTTAAACTTGTACACCGGCACTGAACTGTAATACATCGGAAACTGTCCAGGCACTGACGTTATCCAGGACAAAAGGTGAATTCATAATTAATGCTGATATGTACTGTATGTAATTGAGGCAGCAGAATTATCTTATATAGAACATTGATCGTGAATAAATAATAAAAGGTAAAAGATGGGGTTAATTTGGGATATGAATTTCGAGTACCGGTATATTAGCATTTCTCAGGATTGTTGTAAGTGGAGATAGCAGATTATGGAGCCATTATGACTGAGCTCCAACTTTGACAATCTCAGCTAATGCAGATAGTTGTGTGTGGCGAACACACACACACACACACACACACACACACACACACACACACACACACACACACACACACACACACACACACACACACACACACACACACACACACACACACACACACACACACACACACACACACACACACACACACACACACACACACACACACACACACACACACACACACACACACACACACACACACACACACACACACACACACACACACACACACACACACACACACACACACACACACACACACACACACACACACACACACACACACACACACACACACACACACACACACACACACACACACACACACACACACACACACACACACACACACACACACACACACACACACACACACACACACACACACACACACACACACACACACACACACACACACACACACACACACACACACACACACACACACACACACACACACACACACACACACACACACACACACACACACACACACACACACACACACACACACACACACACACACACACACACACACACACACACACACACACACACACACCTCTGTTCTGCTGTTGGTTTCTGAACGGTTGATGCACCTTTTCGTCTCTGTTGTGGTCTTTACGGATTCAGATACCGTTCTTGCTTGGTTACTGATCGTCTATGGCCTTCGTAGAGGTAAAATTTGTGTATTCATGGACCCTGGCCTCTATTACAGATCTGAAATAGTAGAATTCTTGTCAGTGAAGAAGATCGGACTCTGTGCCGGAATGGTACGGTAGCTAAATATATTGATGAGCTCTGTTATCTCATACTTGGCAGGTTAGGATGCTTTGATGCCCGTTTAGAACTAATATTACTTTGTTATTTGTAGGAAATGTCTTTTTTTTTTTGTGGTATACGCAGTCTGCTATTAAAGTTTCATTTGAGCTGTATCCATGTAACCTTACGTTATCAGAACTAACGTAAAGTTGCAAAGTGGTCGGAGCAAGAGAAAACAGGGAAGGGATAGACAGTTGGTTGTTAGGGGGAAGATGAAAGGTACAAGAGATTGAGTGGAATAGAAAACATCTTGGATATAGAGAGGGAGCAGAGAGTTGCAGATAACGGACGGAAGGAAAGAGGGAGGGTACGAGAGCAGGGAGGGAATGCTGTAGTGAAGCTGTGAGAGGAGAATCTGATGAAAGCATAGAAGAGGGATCAAGTGTAAACAAACGAGACGGAACAAGATAGGGACAACGGAGCTTTGGAGAGTATGGAAGAAGGGAAATATCGTAGATTTAACTGAGGTGAAACACACACACACACACACACACACACACACACACACACACACACACACACACACACACACAGTGTGTGTGTGTGTGTGTGTGTGTGTGTGTGTGTGTGTGTGTGTGATGCATTAATAAAAAATAAAAAAAACTCCCCCGTCTGGTCTTGTCAAAAAATTTATTATCATTCAGGCCTGTGTAGTCTTGGAATAAACCACAAGCCAGTAGGTATTCTTGCACGCAGCTTGCAGTGTAAAAGAAATTACGCCTTTGAACATCTCCCTGCTGCTGGAACCCAAACTGAGATGTATGTTGTGTGGCTGAGAATGTTTTTATTTTGTACCGTATTTAAAAATGCAAGGGAAGCCGGCGGGTGTGCAAACAGCTGCGAATCTGAGATAGGAGAAGTAGGAGGGGGAAGGGAAGGAGAGAAATGCATAGGTGAAAGGGGAAAAGACGGAGTGGGTTTTGGTGAAAAAGAGGGGTCTCATTATCCACTACGGGGGTTAGACAGAAACGGTAAACTAGTGTAGCGGATTCAGGAACTGTTTCTAGTCTCTCTCTCTCTCTCTCTCTCTCTCTCTCTCTCTCGGGGGGTGGAAGTGTGGTCGTATTTAGCCCATTTGCTTCGGAAACAAATCATCTAGCGTTAGCCGTAAAAATTACCGTAGCAAGTAGTGTACATCATCAAACATAGAGTGAATCGATATGTTTTGTTTACCTGTGTGGTTTTGGACTGTTAGCGCCCTGGTGTATGGAGTGTGGTGGAGGTTTGTTGGAGGAGCAGAGATGACAGGAAGAGCGGTGTTGGTGGTGGTGGCAGGACGACTGGTGTTGAGGTGGTGGTTTTGGTTTAGTAATGACTGCTGGAGTTGTGGTGGTGGTAGGGGTGGTGGTGAAGGTGTTGCAGTGGTGATGACAATGAGGAATAGGTTATGAGGCAGTGATGGTGGTGGTAGGGTTGGAATGTTTGTGTCACTGAGGTACGGGCAGTGGGGTAGTGATGGTGGTGGTAGTGTTGGAATGTGTCACCAAGGAGAAGGTAGTAGGGCAGTGATGGTGGTGGTAGTGTTGGAATGTTTGTGTCACTGTGGTACGGGTAGTGGGACAGTGATGGTGGTGGTAGTGTTGGAATGTTTGTGTCACTGAGGTACGGGTAGTGGGACAGTGATGGTGGTGGTAGTGTTGGAATGTTTGTGTCACTGAGGTACGGGTAGTGGGACAGTGATGGTGGTGGTAGTGTTGGAATGTTTGTGTCACTGAGGTACGGGTAGTGGGACAGTGATGGTGGTGGTAGTAGTGTTGGTAGTGAAGCTGATCCATTAAGTATAGTTTTAAGTACGGTACAATTATGTCCCAGGGAAGCCGTGATATTGAATTGGATTTATGTCATTAAGTGATGATAAAACGTTGAAGCCGATAATGACTGACGTGAGACCTCGTAAATCCTACAGATAAAAATATATGCAAAAATGAGCTATATTTCATTGGATGTAAAATGTGATGGCTGTTGTAAAGAGAGCAATTTATTTTCCTTTTTGGAAACAAGTGTCGCTTTTTTTTTTCTTTTTTTTTGTGTGTGTAGCGCACTGCTGTGTAGTTGAGTCACACTTTGTATAAAGGAGTTAAAGTATCTGAGAAGGAATAGTGATGTGTGTGTGTGTGTGTGTGTGTGTGTGTGTGTGTGTGTGTGTGTGTGTGTGTGTGTGTGTGTGTGTGTTAGAGAGAGAGAGAGAAAGAGAGAGAATAATTTTGTATGCCACATTGTCAAGAAGAACATAGGCTAGAGGAGAGAAAACCAGTTGAGGAATAGTGAAGGGAAGAGTAAATGAGAGGGTAGGAAGAGTACATGTAAAAAACATGAGCAAGTAAAGGCAGGAGTCAGGCAAGACAGGAGCAGAAAGGGTGAAAGGGTAAAGGAGTCAAGGAGAAAAGACAGCAAAGAAGAAAGAATATAAGGAATTTAAAACGGAAAGAAAAAGTGTAGGAGTCATGAAAGAGGAGAGAGTGATTGGGGAGAAGGCACAGAGGGAGAGATGAAAGAAGTAAGACGAACAGCAAAATCAAATAGGATGCAGGAAGTGAATTTGTGGTTTAGGAAGAGAAAGCGTTATATTTCTGGGGCTTTAGTGGATAAGAGAATGAGAGAACGAGGGAGGGAGGGAGGGAGGGTGATGAAGAGTGGTTGGTGGTGAGGAGAAGCAGGGTAAAAAAAAAAAAAAAAAAAAAAAAAAAAAAAAAAAAAGGAAAGAAGGGGATAGGAGAGGGCAGTACACGAGTTGTTGGTGTTGGTGTTGTTTTTGTTGTTTTTGTGTTGTTGTTATGGCCTTAGGCTCATGTGGATGTGAGCCCTGGAGACTGAAGGCCAAAGTTATCCATCTCCTGCAGTCTTTCATCCTACTTTTGAAGATCGGGAGAAAACTGAAGGATGAGCAGAGAAACGGTCAAGTCATATTGGTACCACCACTCGAAAACCCCGTCTGCAGCACCACTACACCGAGTACCCAAAGCATTTATATCGGGGTCACTTAGACGTCGCCAATATAGGCCTATTGCTGAGACAGGAGACATATTTATTTGGCGGAATTATTGTTATGCATACTTAATCAAGCAGTGAACATGTCTTTAATGTGTACTATAGTAGACGATGCAGCGATGGTGGTAGAAAAATGAGGCCATGTTATGCTTGATGCCATCACTCTTCTCTCTGTATCACACTTGAAGCACATCCATCCCTTCTTGCTTCATCTGATATGAAGGGATATTGCTACCTATACTGTTCATCAGTGCGGTGGCCTTGCTGTGTATCGTAACTCTCCTTACACTCACGCTCGAAAGCTGGAGGAGGCTTATGTGGCTGGTTTGCTTTGTTTGTCCTTCTGCCTACCTGTCTCTGTGTTTGGAAGGTTATAGAAAACCTGTTGGATGGAATTGCACCAAATTTGGCATAAAATGATTAGGAACAATCAGAAGATCAGGTGATTATTACATGGCCGAAAAAAATCAATAGAAACAGGTCATGGACAGGGTCTGCTCAGTTAGTATTGATGCGATTTTAATCGGACTTGGTTGAAGGGTTAAAGGATAGAGAAAGATGGAGTGATTCAGTTTTGAGAACATTCGGTCAGAGTTAAAGGTCACAGGTCTCTAGTTTTGATTCCATGTGGATACAGTTTGGTAGAAGGCTTTAGATTCTTTCTGGATCAGTCTTGGTAGAAGGGCTTAAGGTTAGTTGAAGATGAAATTATTCTGTTATCCAAACAATAGGTCAAAGGTCAATCTCACAGGATAGTGTCAATTAAAACACTTTTACTGTGATTTTGACCAAACTTGGTAGATGGGTTGGTCATGTTAAGAATAAAATAATTTTAAGAACAGTCTGTCAAAGGTTGAGGGCACCAGCTCTTGGGAGCGGGTGTGGCGCTTTCACACTGCCCATTGTGTCATCTGTCATCGTCAACAAGGTCATCAGATATGTTCCGAGTTCTTACTTGGTTTGAGTAACTTATACCGAACGTTGTGAGGCATTTCACTGGATGGATAGATTGGGACTGGACTGAGGAAAGGAGTGAGGGGCACTTGATAGGAGTTATGAGGGAGGGTGATACTAGAGTAATTAGAGCCGTGAGTTGCTGTCTGAAAAAAAGTGAGATCAATAACAGGGAATGGTTTATAGATTTGTATGTAGCTAAAACAGTGGTTAATAATTTCTCACGAGATCGACCGTACGAACTTCAGAAAATAAAAATTTCCAAACATCTCTCTGGAGTGAAACCGGCGTATATGCGGTGGATGTTAAAATGATGCTCATGATTGGTCCTTGGCAGACCAGATATCTAAGAAAGGGAGAGTCAAGCCGTACCTCACCACGCATCGCTAGCCTAAGACGGTTTGACAAGGGAGCTGACATTAAAGGCCGGTTCACACGAGCAAAATCGCGGCCGTTTTTTGCCGGAATTTGCTTCCCGGTAGAAATTCCGGCCGCTTTTTTCGCCGGTATAGAGAGACCGACATGTCGGTCTTTTTTTGCCGGAATCGGGAGAAAGAAGCCGGGCCGATTTAAATGGAAGCACCGAACAAGGCAAAGCTCTGGGAACGAATACGAATACGACATCTTGTTTACACTACTACCACAACTAATCTCACTTTAGCGTTCATTCCAGTGTGAGTGTGTCTGATATGAGCATGAGTATAAAAGTATGATTATTTAAATATGAGTTAAAGGTAAAGAAATCTTGTACATGATTTATGCTTAAGAAAATTTATGCATACGGCCCCTGAAGCCCCCGGAAAGCTGAGTGGCAGTAAAGGCCTATTCACAGGAGCTAAATCGCGGCCGTGAGGGCTCATCTTGAAGTTGGAAAAGTGCAAGAGCTGCACACCTACTACGAGTACGGTGGTCCATCTTTGTAAACACTGTTGCCGCGTTCCTGCCTCTGCAGTCCCCGTGCGTGTGAACACCTTTCCGGGAGAAATGCCGAAAATCGGCATTTTTTCCCTGCAAATCGGCGAAAAAAACGGCCGCGATTCAGCTCGTGTGAATCGGCCTTAACAGGAGAAAGCCAGATGTCTTAACTCAAGTTTCTCTGTCAGGGCACAAGCGTCTGCGCCTGAGAATTACTTAGTTGCCTGACTGAAAAGCGAATGGGTATTAGACTGTATTGTAAAGAAAATGTTGAGAGCACATGTGAAAGAGAACAAAGAGTGCGAAGGGTAAGAAATACAGGGAAAGGGAGAGGAGAAGTAAGGAAAGTATTAAACGAGGGATATAAAAGGGGAAGAAGGATGGCTGCAGGAAAGCGGCGGTCGAAAGTAGGGAGAGGTGGAGGAAACCATAAAGGCAAGAAATAACCTTCCTCCATCACGTCCTCAATAGCAGAGCCGCCGGCCAGGGTTCAGGGGCACGGAGGCGGTGGGCAGAGGAGGGAGAAGAGGACATGGAGGGAGAGAGAGAGAGAGAGAGAGAGGAATAGGGAGCAGGAAGGAGATTGAAAGAGAGGAAGGAAAGCAGGGTGAAAAAGAGGAGGTGGAAGGAGATTATGGAGAAGTAGGAGGAAGGAAGAAAAGAGGCGGTAGAGCGAAAGAGGAAGAGAACCTGGGGAAAGGATAGGGAGGTGGGAGGGGGGAAGCAAAGGGAAGGAAGGAGGAGTTTGGGGTAGAAAGATCTGGTATGATAAAGAGAACAGTGAATAAATCGACCTTAATAAGGAATAGGGCGAATGTTTGAAATGTGTGAAAGGTAACCAGAATAATAATAATAATAATAATAATAATAATAATAACAGTAATAGCGGCAGAAGAGCGGAAGGGGAGATAAAAAAGAGGAAGAATAATGGGAAAGGTTTATGCAACGAATGGAGGACATACAGAAATGGAAAGAAATAGAGTATGTGTGAGGGGGAAGACGAAAGGAAAGGAGGGAGAGTACACAATAGTCTACTTAGCGGTAGCCATCGACGAGGGTTGGAACAGTACTGTGAAAGAGAGTGTAGAGGGAGTGAAAAGTTGTGACTATGGGGGAGGAAAGAGCGAAGGAGAGTGTTGAGGGAGTGAAAAGTTGTGACTATGGGGGAGGAAAGAGCGAAGGAGAGTGTTGAGGGAGTGAAAAGTTGTGACTATGGGGGAGGAAAGAGCGAAGGAGAGTGTAGAGGGAGTGAAAAGTTGTGACTATGGGGGAGGAAAGAGCGAAGGAGAGTGTTGAGGGAGTGAAAAGTTGTGACTATGGGGGAGGAAAGAGCCAAGGAGACAGTGAAAGGAGGGTAGGAGGACAGGAAGGAAACGGCGCGGTAACAGCCCAGGTAACAGCCAAACCCTTACTCTCTCTTTCAAGCTTTGCGAATTCGAGACGAGGCTACGGTAGTTGCCTATTTCCATACTTCCCTTGCTGGTATTACACTGTACCGAATCCCTGCGCATAGAAAGACTGTCACTCGGACTGGAGTATTCTAACCACCAGGCGACCAGGCACTGAGAAAGAGAAGGGCATATTTTCTTAAGATGAAGAGTGAAGCAGAGGATGAAAGAAAGATTGGAAGATGGAAGAAGAAAAATATAATTAGTACGAGGAAGGACTAGACGAGGGAGAGAGGAGGGAAAATCTATAATGTTGACGAAGAGAGTAGAGAATCAATGGAGGAAGTGAGGAATCAGGGAGGAGGAATCAGGGGGGAATTGTGAAAGTATTAAGTGAATGGATGATAGTTATGATCGATTGGTAAACAAGAACGATGATCGAGAGACTAAGGAAGAATGGAGAGATAACAGACGTTTGGGGGAAGGATGGAAAGAGGAGGGGGGAGAAATGGAGAGCAGGAAATATGTGGAGAAAGGGACTGATACTGATATAAAAAGCTGTCCTAGAAATTATTTACCGTAGATGTAAGCCAAGTGGAAAAGGTGGATGAAAAATGATTACGGCGCTGGATCTGCGAAAGCGTAGCAACAGAGACAGAGACTGACAGTAGAGTGATGGCACTGTGAACCAAAAAATGGGCGCTCCTTGCTACTTCGAGACCAGCCTATCTGTACAAAGGGTAACAGTTCACCTTCATACTTGCTGATCAGCCTAGCTGTAGCCTACATGGGCACCTAATACACCTTCCTACATACCTACCAGGCTGCCTTCCTACTTACTGATTAACCTACATTTGCATGGGTAATTAATACAACTTCGTATATGTTGGTAACAAATACACCTTTTGTAAATGGCACATACATTATCTTGTATAAGGAGAACAAACATTAGTAACATACGTATCCATCAGTGGCTAGGTAACGAACCTTCCGTTGTATAACTGTACACTTTTTGTGTTTGGATAACTGATGCACCTTTCTGTACGTAGATGTTTAATACATCTGCATGTATATGGAAAACTGAAATACTTTACTGTAGCTGTATGGATAATTAATATATACAATTTAGATACCGTTGATCATCCATCCTCTACTGACAGACAGACCAACCGTTCTGCATATTGACCATTCAGCCCACCGCCATCCCTGGGTAACCAACCCATCGATAAGCTGAACAGTGAAACACTTGAAGTGAAGTCGGATTAATAACGAGGGCTAATTAGTCAATTACGACATCCCTGGGTAACTAACCGCCCGATCAGCTCAATAGACAAACTCCTGGAGTGAAGTGTTGTTAATAGCGAGGAATAATTAGTCAACTATCTCAATAGTATCGTCTGAGTTTAAACTGGGACCAGTTGTGGAATGTGAGGGGGACGTGGGGCGAGTAGGACTGAGGAGGTATATAGAGCCGGCTTAACAGGCTAACATTCCAAACATGAATGAGTTTCCTTTGAGTATAATAAGTTTTTCTCGTCGTTCAGATGCGGGTAATAGTTCAACAGAAACATTTGAATATATTTACCGCCGTTGCTCCGTATTTCATTAAAATAATGTTCTTTTAATATATTTTTCTCTACCAGATTATTTTTGTTTATTTTCGCCCAATCAACCAATTCTGTATGCGAGTAAGGTTATTCAACCCCTCACTTTACAGTATGTTCTCCAAGATTACTATTTACGGCACGATGTAAATGCGTGAGTATTATCGTTCTTTATCTCTAGGGAAAGGACGACCAGATCAAGAGTCTTTCCCAGCCGGTGGAAAAATTTCTTTCTAATAGGCAGTTACCGGTTACTCGCTTAGTAACCATTGAAGCTTTTTAATGTACGTGTGTGTGTGTGTGTGTGTGTGTGTGTGTGTGTGTGTGTGTGTGTTTTAATCACTGATGAGGTAGTTGTGTAACCCATCTCCGTGACATGAATCACTTCTTCTTTCACCAAATCATAACCACAGTCATTTCTACCCCAAGACATTTAGCTTCTCTCACCCTCCCTCACCCCTCCTTCTTCACCACCTTCTCTGAACCCCTGATCCCCCATCCCCTTCACCACCACAACTTTCCTTGAACCCGATTCAAAGGTCGGTTCCAGACTACAGCCTTACCCCTGGGATCTGACCACGCCCACACAAAGATGAACTCTAACCTTGAGAGATTTTCTGTAACCAGGAAAAGAAGTCGTTAGTCGATAGAAAGATTACAACAGAGATGTCATCATACTAAGAGAGTTAATGGTAATTGTTTATAACTTTTGGGGGCGCGGTAGCACAGTGGTAGCGCGCTGGACTTGTGATCGGGGGATTGCAAGTTCGAGCCTCGCCCGGGCTGCCGTGCCGGGAGGGGTAGCTCCCTCCTGTAACCCTAGCGGGGCTATATAGTCCAATACAGGGCTTAGCTCGGGGGAATTCCATTTCTCCCATTTTTTTGGTTAGAAGAGGCATCTGCTGAGCTTAATAAAATCGTGTGACGGAAGCAAGAACACTTTAGCAAGCTAAAGTATCTTGTATTGCTCTCTCTCTCTCTCTCTCTCTCTCTCATAGCAAGCACGATTCAGAACTTTGGGTTGACTATTAACGCATTTAGCAGTATTACAAAACACTAATCTTTCATGCATTCTGTCCCTCTGGCTGCTACTGCTTTCATTCTTCTTTACCACAGTTCCACCGCCCGTCCACTTTACTTGCTGCATCTCTTCATTCTGTGTCTTCTGTGTCATTCTTCCTCACTTTTACAATTTCTCACCCATCTTTCTACTTTTTCTGTTCTTCCCTTGTCCTTCATCCCTCCATCTCTCCTCCATCATCTCGCTTGGGCATCTTCCACAGCCTTGATTATTTTTTTCCTACTTCGTCCCGTTCCCCATTTGCTTAATTTCCTCATCCCTCCACCTTCTCCAGCCCTCCCGCAGTCCTCACGTTTTTTCCGTTTCTTAATTGTGCGTTCGCCTCTCTCGCTCACCAGTTTGTCGCCAATCCTTCTCCGGGTGAGTTTAGGATAATCATAATTGTTTGCGTTTGGTTTTAGCTCGTGGCTGCAGCTGCATTATACTGGCAGTGCAGAGATCATATTAACCAGAAAAGGGAGGCACGAAAGGCCGCGGGGAGTTACTTAACCCTACTTGACCTGTGGCTCTGGTGCTCTTGTTACGAACGAGAGGAGGGGAGAGAGGGTAAGGTGAACAATGAGCAACAAGGGTGAAGGTGCGGGTGAGGAAAGAGAGAATGGTGAAGGAGCAGTGAATAACTGGAGAAGAGAGAGAAATTCTGTGTAGCCGAGATCAGAACAGAGAGAGAGAGAGAAAGATAGAGAGAGAGAGAGAGAGGTGGGTGGGAGGAAAACAATCGTAGCTCTTGTTTATCTGTGGCCACATTGTAAAACTCTGGTTATGGGAGGGTAACTGATGGACACAAGGCAGGAGACACAAGCTCAACTTAGTTACTGCCTCATCAGCAGAAAGTAAGACGTTTCCATAAACACAGCGGTACTGGTTCAAGCTTGGAATCTCTGAATTATCTAGCTGTAGGTTTTCATGGATTGGCCAGAGCGGCGTTGGAAAATGGCCAGGATTGTCAGTGGTCAGGGGACTTAGAGGGACGGCCAGGCTGGGTGGGGGGTTAAATCCTCGTCTTTATCATGGGGCAAATTTTCAGAAATTCATATATCTATCAGTTCTCATCGGACCCTTATGAAATTTTAGAGACATATAGAGGGTGGCAGTGTCTAACGTCAGACACAATCGGATCCATCCGACAAACGCTGTGCCTGTGGCAGTTTCATTAATAATGTTTGTCGTACCATAGTCTCATCTTCCTCCTTTTCTTCTGCCCGATCTTTATCATTTTCCCTTCATTTCAATTTCAACAGGAGCAACAAACGTATAAGTAGATTTGGACGAATGAAAATTTTTCTGATTTCTTTTCTCATTGATTTAACAAGATATATTTTATCTTGACCTTAGTTTTTCATCACCTGATATTATGATTCCTTGATCTTCAATATAATCTTCCACCACCACTGGTATTCATTACTGCTGACATGTCTCTACCACAATCATTGATATTTCCACCACCAAAAAATGTTTCACCACCACAGACGCATACCACCCAACACTAACACGCTTGATTTCCTGGAGTGGATTTTCTGGCCTGTAACTTTCCTCTAAAAAAATCTTGGTGCATTAACCTGGTTGCATTTCGTCTTAAGTCTCGTTAAATTAATTTAATCAGGAACGAAGATGCAAATAAAATTAGAGGGCGAGATGGAAACAAGAATGAAAGAAAGGGGATGAGAGGAATTAACGGACTGCAAATGAGAGAGAGAGAGAGAGAGAGAGAGAGAGAGAGAGAGAGAGAGAGAGAGAATATTTTTGGAGGACGGTGGCTATTCTGAGTTGGATGGCCTTGAAATGAAGCCGAGAGGAAAATGAGGTGGTGATGAGAAGAGGCTTGATATACGGTGACGGTTAATTGGGTGTGGAGAAATGAAGTTAATGAAATGTATACGAGTTAAGTGAGCGAAATGCAATTGGGGAGAATGAGGAGCAGAGGGAGTGAGAGGCAGAAATAAACTGGGCGAAAACTACGGAAATGATTTAAGTCAGCTCACTAGAGTGAGAAGCAGAGGAGGAAGCGAGAGGAAGAAGTAAACTGAGGGAGAAATGTGGAAAAAAGAATGTCAGTTCACTAGAAATGAGATAAATTCATCATTAGGTATTAAAGAAGAAAGTTATACAACAGTTTTGATAGTAATGTGAGTTAAGTTCATCATCAGTAATTATAGAAGACAGTTATATTTTTACAACAGTCTTGATTAAGTATAGGACAGATAAGCTAATAACTTGGCATTAAGAAATAGTTCATATAAACTCCTTAGTCAACATCATTTCTTTTACACGGTGCATTTTTGAAGGTGACATTTGTTGATTAGGATGAAACAGATTAATATACTACAGGTTAAATTGAGATGCCAGAATAAAAAAAAAAAATAATGGTAAGCTTGAAGTGAAATATAAAAACTAGGCTATAAGGAACTGAGGAAGATTTGAGTAACGTATGAGTGGGGCGAGGCGGGGAAACTGAGGGAGGTGGCGTTGCGATGACGTGATTTTTGTCCCACTCCTTATTCAGTTCCGTTCTCTTCCGACGTTCCTTCTTCCTCCCACCTTCCTTTGCGTGACTTCATCATTTTCCTCCAGCCTTCTCCATCATCGCTCCATAGGGCACATTAAGTATAATTTTTCCTTAAGCATTCCTTTCACTTGCCTATTTTCCATTCATCTCCTGCACTTTTTTTTACTTTCATTCTCCGTTTCCCATCTTCTCTCCCTTTCCGTCCTCGAGTTTCCTTCCGGGTAAAACAAATTAGACCCGAAACGATTTCGTTCGGGGAAAATTGGAAGAAAGAAATCCTACTGTTGGCAGATCACTAATTGCAGGAGGAAATTGAGATGCTGAGGGGTTAATTTGATATCTGGTGGTGGTGGTGGTGGTGGTGGTGGTGATGGTGATGACGACGATTGTGCTATGAGCCAAGAGATGCACCCTCGACTTCAGTGCTATTTTCTCGTACCGTGTTATTGCCTCATTTACACATTTATCTCCACAAATTTTACTTTTGTTCTGTATTCTCTGCTATGTATTGATCATTCTTGCTTTTCCAGAACCCTTTATCACCAACGATGTTTGTTAGTCCCCTGCCGGTGAGACCGGTCGGGGACTACAGGTTTGCGAGGTTCCTTCAGTACGTCTGCCATTTCGTGTCCGCTCTGTAACTTCTACATGCATGGACAGATTTTGATATACCGGTAACTTCACACAATTGTTCCTCATACCATGACGGTTTGTTGCGCGCAACAACCAACCATCTACTCCCAAGGTCAATACCATATGCTCATATACAGATTCGGCAGTGTCTGTTGGCTATGATGTCATCATTAACATCGCGGAGAGAGGTGTGAAGGAGGTACCGAGTATTAGGAATCAATAGGATCAAACTCAGCCAAGGTGGATACGAATAATGCAGGCTAATGACAGTAAATTATTGTGGAATTCGATAAACTGGAAAGGAAATGTAGAAGTAAAAGAGTGTAAACAACCTAATGAACTTTTTAAAGAACACGTTGAACATTTGTTAAATCCTGGAAGTATTCCGGATATAGAAGATGTGGATTTGGAAAATAATGTCCCATACATCCGAGTGTTGGACGATCCATTTTCTGTGGACGAGTTAAATCAGGCTGTTAGGAGTGTAAATCAGAATAAAAGTTATAGCGGTATATGCCCAGGTCTTATAAGCATGCTCCTTTTTTTGTTTTTTGTTTTGTTTTTGTTTCACTTCATTCTAACTCAGTTTAATATTGTATTTACGCGTGCACATTATCCAGCTATGTGGTGTTATAGTAAATTAGTGATGATATTTAAGTGTGGAAGTAAAATTATATGCAAGAACTACTGTGGAATATCTACAATGGACACACTCGCAAAAGTCTATGACACCTTAATTCTTAATGGATTAATGTTATGGTGCAATATTAGTAAGTGCCAAGCTGGATATCAAAAGCAAAAGAAGTTGCTTAGAACAAATACTAACATTACTTGTGTTGTGTGATTTCGCTGTACTATAAGAGGCAAGCTATATGTCCTCTTTGTCGATTTCAGAAAGGCATACGATCGTGTACCAAGAATAAGGATGATTGAAGCGTTAAAAGAAATAGGTCGCGAAAACGGATGTTGAAGACCATTCAAGTAATGTATAGATGTACGAAACGCATTCTGATATTTGCCATGATTAGCCCATCAATTGGTGTCCGCCAAGGAGCTCCGAACAGTTGTATTCTTTTTACTTTGTATATTGGTCGCTTGGTCCATATGCTTAGTAATGCAGTTGCAGTAAATGGGTTTTTAGGTTTTTTAAATGTACTGTGATTAATGGATGATGCAGTAATTTTAGCAACTAACAGGGAAATGTGTCTTATAAAATTGGGTGTACTAATAAATTATTGCCATGATTACGGTATGATTATTAATGAAAAGAAGACAGAGTTTTCTGTTATTAACAGAGATAGACGTGATAAAGAAGAAATAAAGGTGGGTGATGTGAGAGTATTCTACACCACTCAGTACTTGTACCTCGGGGCGTCGATTACCGAGACCGGAGAATGCACAGTGTGAGTGGATTACATGAAACTTGTAGTGACCAACCGTAAACGAGTTCACTACATTTTGTGCCGCCCATTCACAAATGTCATACATGTATAAGAGTGTTCGATGCTGCCGCTACGTCATCTCTTTTATATAGTTCTGAATCATGGCTTACCAACAATATCAAAGGAATTGAGAGACAATACAGTAAATTAATCAGGTGCTTACTAGGTGTAAAGAAAAATACTAGTATTGTGCATGTTAGAAGTGAGCATCACCCCTGTCAAAGACCTAATCATAAGACAATGGAAGACATTTTTACGGGCAAAGCTAGATCACACAGACCAGGATGAGCCATTTATTTTAATATTTTGTATGTGTAGAGATCAAAACACACCTGGATACAGATTACTTTCAAATGCATATTAGCAAAACGACGAACTAGATCCATTAGATAAAATCCCGGATCATGTACGCGAAGAGTCTACAAATGCAACAAGATTAAGTTCCTATGTATCCGACTTTAACCCTTCACAGACTGTGCATGAGGTGCATTCCACGGACAATTGCATTCACAAGTCTCAGACTGATGTCTCAACAATCTTCAGGTGGAGACAGTCAGGTGGAGCCATACACCAGCCCAACTTAGAACTTGTCCGTGCGATGATGCCTCCGTGCAGACGGAGGAGCATGTATTAATATCGTGTGCTGTAACGGAAAACTGTCGGAATAGATACAGAATGCTTAATATTAGAAATATACGTTTACTTATGAACGAAAACTCATGTAATTGAGCTTTGTAAATATGTGCATGATGTATTGCGAATTTATGCATAATTAATAGTAACCGACTAAACTGCAGAATATATTATTAGTGGACAAAATATTAACGTAAGTGGTATTTTAATACAGAAAGGTATACTTTGTACAGAGTCAGTTCTGTGTAATGTTTATGCTGTGTAATGCTTATTTTGTCAATAAACAGCTAACTAGCTATCAGGGTGTTGGTGGGTTTAGGGGATGGTGGTGGTAGTGTGTGAGCGTGGTGGTGAGGTGAGCGCTGTTGACGATAGTGTATAATGATGATGGTGGGCTGAGGCGGCAGTGATAGTGATGATAGCTGAAAGTGATGGTGGAGTAGAGTGACGGAAATGATAGTGGTGGCAGTGGTTTATGATGTTCGTGGGGATAAGGGGTTATGTCAGTGTACAAAGGGTGATAGTGCAGTAAGTGGATGATGGGCGAAAGTGACAGTAGGGTGAAGGCGATGGTGGTGGTGGCAGTGGATGGTGGTGATGGGGGGGTGATGCTAGTGGTGGAAGAGAATGAGCGTTATATGGGTGGAAAGAGAAGGTAGGCTAATCAGTTAAGACTTGCAATTTCTCCCTCGACCACAGGACATGATTTTTATCTCAGTCTTTGTCTTAAATTTCACCGCCCCATCTGTCTATCCAGTCACTCCACGCTCCTTTCTTTCTCACCGCTTGAGCCCATCCTGTATCTTCCTTTCCTTGATTTCCCTTTTCCTCTCCAGTCTTCTTTCTCCCCCTCCCTCCTTACTTTGGCTAATAATTCCCTCCACCTGTCACCTTCTTTCCTTCCTCCCTGTCTGACATTCCCCTACCGTCAGCGTTAAATGCTGCCTTTTCTTCCATCTTGTCTCTTCAGTCCAAATTTTCTATTTCTCAAATCTTCCCTCACTCAATTATTCACCCCTGCAGCGTCCCTCAATCCTCTTCATCAATTCACCTGAGGTCCTGGTTCTCCTTTCCTTTCTTCCTCCTTTGACCTTATTCCAGGAGCCCCTTACAATGGTAGGTATTTTTGATCTTTCATTTCCTCCTCTTTTTGCCATCTGCTTCTCCTCTCCTTCCTGAATGATGTATTTTTTCACATTTTCATCCCTCTTGTTAATCGTGAACGCACACACACACACACACACACACACACACACACACACACACACACACACACACACACACACACACACACACACACACACACACACACACACACACACACACACACACACACACACACACACACACACACACACACGGACGGACGGGCGGACGGTCGCGCTCGCGCGGACGCACGCACACAGGAACAGAGAGAGAGAGAGAGAGAGAGAGAGATGCTACTGGCCAGTATACTTGCTGATACCCCACCACCTCACACCTTAGAGTATCTAATTATAAAATATTTTCTTTTCCGGGTTTGAATATACTGCTAGTGAAACTGTCAAGGTCCTTTGCCAAAAGTGTATATGTTAAGCATTTACTTCTTCATTTGTTTGTCACTCACTTCAGTCACCGAGATAACAGTCCTTAAGTTCTTCTCTTATTGTGTGCATCTTTGTTATTAATTTTTTTGACTGTCATTTACCGTGAACAAAATCATTGAGTGTATTGCTAGGATGGCTAGAGGTGGATTATGGGAGAAATGCGTTGCAGCTTTGGAAGGCGTCGGGACCACTGAGGCTGAGGGAACAACTGAAAGTGTGTGTATGTGTGTGTGGTAAGGTTTCTAATACTGTGTCAGAGTGATTAGTGCGTGGCGGCCACACCGGGAGATAAGAAGGCAGGGATAAAGAGAGCAGAAAATAACAAAAGAGGGAAGAAATGAGTACAGGAGGAAAATGCAGTGAAGTAATAAGAGAAATAAGTAAAGGCGAGGTAAATGAAACAAAGGAGGGCAAGACGAAGACAAAAGACACGAAATGCAAAGTTAGATAAGAAGGAAAGCAAACCAGGAAGTTGGGTAGAAGCCAGATTGAGTGATGAGTGGTATGGGAGATGTTCGTGATGAGTGGTATGGGAGATGTTCATGGTGCAGAGAAAGGAATTTAAGGAGAATAAGAAGCGGTAAGAGGAAGGAACTGGAGAGGGCGACGGGAGGCATATAAGGAAGTAAAGTGAGGAGGAGGAGGAGGAGGAAGAGGAAGAGAATGGAAATGCAAGGAGAGGGAGGAATATCGAGTCAAGGACGCGATAGTGAAATGAAGGAGAAAAGTTACTGAAGGGGAAGGAGCGAGGGAGATGGAATGAGGAAGGGAGATGGGAAAGAGGAATGTGAAATGTAAGATGAGACCAGGAATTGGAATGTTGGAGGAGGGAGGTAGAGAGAAAAAGAGAAATGGAGGAAAAGTAGCGAGATGGAGAGGATCAGGATGGGAGAAACAGGGAGACCAGGTACGAGGCAGAGAGGGACCAGGAGGGAAGTGGGAGAAGCAGAGAAATTGAGGAAAGAGAGTTAAGGAAGCAGGGAACTGAAGGAAACAGGGTAGGTGGAGAAATTCGGGAAAACTTAAGTTGCGAGATGGTGGAGACGGGACGAGTTGGTGGGGAGGAGGAGGAAGGGAGATGGAGATTGGGAGTCATACATTTTTGTCATGGAAGTGGTGGAAAAGAAGCAGTGAAGTGAGATCAAGGAGAGGCCGGGGAGAAAAAGACTGACGGGGAAATGGGAAGTAGGAAGGAGAATCGGAGGGAGAGTGAAGATATCGGGAGAAGGAGAGAGTTAGAAAGCAAAATGAGGATGCAGAAAGAGAAAGGAGAAATGAGAAGAAAGTTGGGAGGCAAGTAAAATGTGAGAGTAAAAGAAAAGAGTGATCCCAAAAGTGTGAACTAAATAGAAACAATAAAGGAAATAGTGCCATGGTTTTGATTTAGAATGGAATAAGAGTGAACGCAGAGTAACTAAGTGGAGAGAGAACAGCTGAAACTAGGCAGGAAGGGAAAACGGGAGAGAGAGCTGAAAGAATTGAATTTAAGGAAAGAAAGTAATTAATACAAAGCGAGAGGAAGAGGTCAGTAAAGAGAGAAAATTAACTAAAGGAAGTAGAGTAAAAGGATGAAGGAAATTGGTAGGAGGAGAGCAAAACAACTAGGGTGAGGAAGCATTGTTTGAGGGAGTGAAAGGGGGGTGTCGGGGTGGGGAGGGGGGGAATCAGTAAGGAAGGGGAGGAGGATGGATGTTTAAGGAAGGTGAGGAGGGTGGATGAGTAAGGAACGTGGACGAGTAGGAAGGTGTGGAGTGTGGGTAAGTGAGGCATATGTGGAGGGTGGACGAGTAAGAAAGGTGTGGAGGTTGGAGTAGTACAGAAGGTGCACGAGTAAAGGATGGACGAGTAAAGAAAGTGTAGTGGTTGAACGAGTAACGATGTGGAGAGTGGACGAGTAAGGAAAGTAATAAGATGGACGGGACGAGTAGGAATGTGAGAAGAGGGGCGAGTAATTAGGGTGAGGAGGGTGAAGGTGAACGAGTAAGGGAGGTGAAGAGGGTGGACGAGTGAGATGAGGAAAGCGTGCAAGGAAGGAGAAAACAAAGAATGTTAGTACAGGAGGGAAAAGTCTGATGTAGAAGAGTGAAGGAGCAGGAGAAAGAATGTGGAGAAGGAGATTTAGGAGGTAAGGAGGCAGAAGAGCGATGGAACGAGGAGGGAGGAAGGATTGGCGTTTGGGGTGAGGAGAGAGAGAGAGAGAGAGAGAGAGAGAGAGAGAGAGAGAGAGAGAGAGAGAGAGAGAGAGAATATGCATCGTAGGACAGCCATGATGGGAGGACAAGATAGAGCAAACTGTCCAGGGAAGAAAGAAGATGGGGACATCAGATGGAGATTGGGGGAGAAAGGTGGTAATGGCCTGAATCTGTGACGACGTAAAGGAGAGGCAGGGATTGAAAGTAGAGTGAAAGACACTGAGAGGGAGCATAGACTGGCTACCACAGGACTCTCACCTTTCTACCCTTCTGCCTGCCTATCTTCCTGGACGAGTGAGATGTCCAGCACCAGATGACCCAGTTACATTCTAGTGCATAGGAATAGCTCTGTTTGTGTCACTGTGCACGGTTTCTTATCTTTCCTTCCTGACTTTTTTTCCTGCACTTCCCTCCCTCTCCTCTTAGGCCCTTTATTCCTTTCTTTCTGTTAGCTTTCCCTCCCGCCTGTTTTCCCACTATCCAGCTTTCTCCCCTCTGAGCTCCTCTCCTCTCGAGGTCCCACAGCCATGCACCAATCTGTTTCTATTTCCCCCGTGTACCACCACACTTATCGCTTTCCCATGCGCTTCCTCCCAAATATGCCGTCAGAGCAGTTCCTATCCTCCATGTAACTTTATCACCAGTCTCAGATTTGACTGTGTTACTTCCCACACGTGTCTGAATTTAAGAAACTCCCTCTCTTTCTCTCAAGCACGTTGTAAAGTAACATACCCAGTTTCAAATTCACAGCCTTGATATCTTCTGCAATTCTGTACACAGGAGCGACTGTGGGACATTAAGCTATACAGTATTAAAGAAAATTTGTTGCAGCGGTTGGATAAGTGAAATATTATTTTCCATATCATTTATATATGTATTCCTCTTTACTCTGCCCAAAGTTTCCTGTCCTTATATAGGTATATCTTTCTTGCTTGCATTCCTCTTACCTATTTCCAACCTGTTAGCCTTCCATAGTTTAACTTTTTGTTTATTCATCTGTAGCAAACTTCCTGTACCACAGTTACTGCTTCCTCTAAAGAGTTCCTTTTACTCAGTCCACCATATCCATCCTTCACCTGCTTCCATCATCTTTCTATCTTTCACTGTGTGCTGACCAGCGAAAGATTCAGTAGAAAGTAGAGAACACAGTATAGAGTGAGGCCAACGGGTTAGTTTATACGCACGAGAGAGAGAGAGAGAGAGAGAGAGAGAGAGAGAGAGAGAGAGAGAGAGAGATTGATTTGACCCCAATGGGGCTAGTTTATTGGACACCCCACACTTCACCCTGTGAAGGGGCAGCGTCAAAAAAATACATAGATACAGCATCATACAAAGAATTTAAAAGGGGTATGAGAGAGAGTCATTTTTTCATTCGTTTATATATATTTATATATCACCAGTCTCAGTGTGTGTGTATGTAAATACACACACACACACACACACACACACACACGCACATATATATATATATATATATATATATATATATATATATATATATATATATATTATAGTTTACATATGTATTTGTAGAAATCAGAAATAAGGTTATCTGTTCCTACTGTCAGTTCTCCTTGTCTTTCTTCTTGCCTTTTACTCAATCTCTCTCCTCCCGTGTCCCCATCTTCTCTCCTTCATCAGGCATAAGTCAGGGTCTCCCTTACCTCGACGGCTCGTCATTGCCACTACAAGCCTTTTTGTTTTTTGTTTTATATCTTCCTTCTGAATTTCCTCCAACATCGCTCCATGCATTACCTTCCACTCTCTCCTGTGTACTACATTCTCAGATTTTTAGCTTTATTGAGATATTCTCCCCTTCTCTTTTCTATTTGCATTTGTTCGGGGAAGGCCCAGTGTGTGTCAGAAAAAATACCAAAAATATTTTCGCGCTCGTGCGCGACTCGACGGCGCAAAATTGTCGGAAATCGCAACACACGAAAATGTCTGTCTGCGTTTGCTCGTTTCTTTCACGAGAACGTTAATAGATATCAACTTAATTCTTTTTGCATTAGGTTGGGGTAAGTCCAGGGAGTGTCAGAAAAATACCAAACAAATATTTTGGCGTTCGCGCGTGACGCGACAGCGCAAATTTCTCGGAAATCGTGACGAGCGAAAATATGCGAAAATAATTTTTTCGACTTTTGGTCAGATTTGGTCATTGTGGGCTCAAAAACTATGGAAACAAAGATAATGGTATTTGCAAACATGCCGTGATGGAAAGGCTGTTTGTTAGTCCTGCAGATTTTTTCAAGCAAGCACTAGTATCTGTTTATCTACCTATTTATCTATCTGTCTATACAGTCTCTTTTATCCGAAATTCTTTTAACCGTAATATTCCATTAACCGTAAGTTTTACTAAAACGTTCTCATTTCGATTAACCGCAAACATCTGAGATCTATCCGAAAATTCAAACACGGCGGGCTTGTTTGGCGCCACTAGCTTTACGGTTGCTCCGTTAGTCACTAGAGCAAGCGTTGGTTGCGCCAGCCCCCATCCACCACTTCGGAAGATTTAGATGATGTGGGAGATGATGTGGAAATGATTGAATAAGGAAACAGAAAATATGAAAAAAAAAAATTAAGTTTAAGACTTTATTTGTTCGAATTGCGTATGGTGAATTACGTAACTGTTTTGGTGAAGGTTTATTTAAGTTTATTTGAGTGAAGATTTAAGTTCACAGTTTCTGTTAAAGTTACAAAAGTGCAGTTACATACGTAGTTACTACAGTGTTTTAAGTGTTGTGGTGATGATTGGCTTTTAGGATGGTGGTGGTGGTGGTGGGCTAGACATCGCCAGAGATGGGTGATGGGTGAGTACAATACTGTTCCCATGTATCCTACATATTATTACAGAATCTTTTATCCGAAATAATAGATTAAACGAAACTTTGAAAGTCCCATGATTTTCGGATAAAAGAGACTCCACTGTTTACAGTACAAGTCCCATTATTCGGCATCTATGGCACCAGGATGATACCGAGAAATTAGATTTGCCGAATAATCAAAAACCTACCTACCCACTCGGTACCTTAAATATATTGGTGAACACTTATCACCACTTATGGTACGGTATTACAACTGTGTTTGGAGAGAGTACTGTATACTGTACAATACTGCAATCAATACAGTACTATACCTGAATCTGAAATATATATATATATATATATATATATATATATATATATATATATATATATATATATATTAGTGAACATATACAAGGGTAATGACACAGTAGGCCTACAAGTCAGATAACACTTCCTGGATGGCCGAAATGATACGGAATATTACCTACCAGCCCAGGACATCACTTGTATTGGTGAACTCATCACTACTTATATTATTACAAATATGTTTGGAGTGAGTACTGTATACAGTACTTTTTCCAAACAAAATAAAATAGTCGGAAAATTGCATAAAATAAAGGGCTCTGAACTGGTAAGGTCTTTCTGATGAAAGTCATAAAATACATTTAGCACTCACTCGTTTGTTCGTTTTTTTTTTTTTTTTTTACATGTGAAAGGAGAGTACTGATGGAAACAGTTATGTATTCCATGAACCCCTTAATATCCTCCGACATTGAACAACCCTTTAAAGTACCGATGTCGAGTTAGTGAGCTATGGAAAAACTGTGAACAATTATGGGAATGGAACGAAGGTCACTGACTTGTTTACACGACTCTATGCTACGATTCCAAGCAGTCAGGGGGTCAGTTAATCTCAGATGTTTTCGCCAATTTGGTAAATGCACCGTAACTTTATCAATTCTCCAGTCAATCATAGCGAATCATAGCATGGGTTTAGGGAGCTAAATAACACATTTCTAGGTGTGCCAGACGATTATCTTCACATCTTATAAGAAAATGGAAGATATTAAATCCCTCTCTGAGTACGTAAAGTTCTTCCATTCTTCTGAAATCAATTTATTTTTCTTAAAGATGGGAAGATAATCGTCCGGCTCACCTAGCAATGTGTTATTTAGCTTCCTAAACCCATGCTATGATTCGCTATGAGTCACGGAAAGATTGATAAAGTTACGGTGTATTTACCAAATGGGCGAAAACATCTGAGATTAACCGACCGCCTAACTGCTTGGAATCGTAGCGTAGTCATGTAAATATACCAAAGACCTTCGTTCCCTCCCCATAATTGTTCAGTTTTCTTTATAGCTCACACTAACTTAACATCACTGACATCGGTACTGTAAAAGGTTGTTCAGTGCCGGAGGTTATTAAAGGATTAATGGGATATATTACTGTTTGCATCAATGCTCTCTCTTTCACGTTAAGCACAAAAACAAACAAAAGAATGAGCACTAAATGTACGTTTAACTTTCATCAGAGAGACCTTAGCAATTCATATTCCTCCAGTTTATTTTTAAGTATTTTTCTGACTTTAGGTTAGGTTAGGTTTGGTTAAATTATAAGGTACAGTTAAACTCGGCTAGGTTAGGTTCAGTTAAACAGGACAGTCCCTTCCACCATTATATATCTATCTATCTATCTATTGCCAGACGCCATAATCCCGTAAGGGGTGGCCACTTGACATTATGCTGAGGAATAAAAATACTAGAGCTGTCACAGCCGTACAGCTAAAAACAACGGGGAAACTGATTTAACAAGCAACAGTTATTTATGGGTAATGCATTACAGTGTCAGTGGTTCATGGGCTACTCAATTACCGGTGTCATTTTCAGGAAGGCATCAAGAATGAAAGAATTTCAAGAATTAGCGTGGGGGCTTGGAACGTAACCCTCGCTAATTTGGTGGGTGTGGTTACTGTAGTGTATGATACTGTGCAATATTGTAATCAATACAGTACTATACCTGAATCTGAATAAAAATATAGAAATTAGTGAACATACACAAGTGTAATGAAACATTAGGCCTACAAGCCACAGATAACACTTCCTAGACTGCCGAGATGATTCCGGACATCTGCCGAACAATCAATGATTTTCGTAAATGGGACTATTTTTCAAAACTGCCGAAATGTCGGATCTACCGAACAATCAGCTGCCGAATAATAGGACTTTTACTGTATCTGTGTTTATCTGTCTGTCTGTCAGTCTGTCTGTCAGTCTGTCTATGTATCTCTATTTATCATCTATCTGTCTGTTTCTGTCTGTCTGTCTGTCTGTCACTGTCTGTCTGTCTGATTGTCTGTTGTCTCTGTTTGTCTATCTGTCTGTCTCTCTAATATATATATATATATATATATATATATATATATATATATATATATATATATATATATATATGGTGTCTAGGAACATTCCGCATTAACATCAGTAGGTGATATTAGATCTAATTTTGCGTAATATTTATTATATCAGCAAGGGTTCAGTTGTCACAGGAGTATAATAATTGAAGTAGACTAAAAAAAAATATATATAAGGAAAAGACAAAACGGTAAACTGTGATAAAGTTAGGGGAATATAATTTAACTTCATCAGGGAGTTGTGTAAGTTCATTTCTCGGTGGTAATTTGTAGGCAAAAGAGGCCTCGACTTTAGTGTAAAATGTTACTTGTATTTTTGCACCAGTCCACTTTGGAGGTAGTTTCTCTCTTAAGATAAATTTTGTGTGTGTTTATTGCCAATGAGTCATTATGAGAAAAGTTGATGAGAAAAATGTATTTTCTTTTTCAGTACTGATAACAATAGATTTGATCGATGAGTAAAGGAAAATGTTACACTAAAACCATCACGAGTTACATACCGGGATTGATAGTTGTGTGTGTGTGTGTGTGTGTGTGTGTGTGTGTGTGTGTGTGTGATATGAGTTGCTGATGTTGTTAATGAATGGTGATGAAATAGACATCAGGTGCCATGTGAATAATTTCCGACTTAACCATTCCGAATTAGTTACTGATAATAAAAAATGTAAGATACACGTTACCGGTATACATATTACGAAATGCATGTGAATGGTATTGATTATAGAACTCATGGTGATTGTATGTTTGTCAGTACGGCACCAAGGAGAGGAGAGGGAGAGGACACAGGATGGAGGGGAGAGGGAGAGGACTCAGGATGGAAGGGAGAGGGAGAGAAAATGTGGAGTGTTGTGGATCACGCGGTTAACTTCACCACAGAAGAAATGCGTGGCTTTTACATTTCTTCCTTATCATCCCATTTCGCCTCGTCTCTCCTTGTCCCTCATCCCTTCTTCCTCTTTCCGCCATCCCACCCAGTGTCGGTATTTTTCTTCTTTCTCATTACTCTGAATTAGCTCAGTTTAAATGATATATATATTTTTTATCATTTCTCTTTACTAAAATTGTTTTGCAGAAATTAATTTTTCCACAACGGCATTTTTTTTCCCTGTCATGTGTAAGCTTGGGTGTCCGAGCACCAAAACGCCATCTTCAGTAACATTATTCTTCTGTATTCCTTTTCTCAATATTTTCCAGTAATTAGTTTCGTACCATCAATATTACTACCACTCAGTTGCCCTGTCCCACACCGTGCGTATTAATCACACACACACACACACACACACACACACACACACACACACACACACACACACACACACACACACACACACACAAAATATTTTCTCCTAAGCATATCTTCCTCCAAAGAATCCAGGCATTGTACATACATTTCCCGTAACCATTACTTCTGTGCGCATATTCCTTTTCATTCACAAATCTGCTGGCACTGTTGTTTCCATACGAGTATATCTGTAGTGCTTCTCCATTGCAGTACCCTGTTCCTGTTGCACTCTGGCTGTAATGTTGTTCCCTCTGTTTCTGCCACCACCCCCTCAGCGCCAGCCTCTGGCTTCCTCGATTTTTACATGAATAAGCTTCGGAATTATTCCTGACTAGGATCGACTGGCTCTCTCTCTCTCTCTCTCTCTCTCTCTCTCTCTCTCTCTCTCGCACACACACACACACACACACACACACACACACACACACACACACACACACACACACACACACACACACACACACACACACACACACACACACACACACACACACACACACAGTAAAATGTTAGTGCTGCATAAAATTTTACTTGTCGTTGAACCTGCCTCATATTTTTGCCGGTAAGGATTTAAAGCAGTTGCCTTCCTTGCGAGACAGCAGTCCTGTACGTGTAATTCACTAGAATTGATGCTTGTTGAATGAAGATATTGCCAGGTTACATATTTCTAAATATTTCCCCTGTGATGTAGTGCCATGAAGGTAGGTCTGTGTCCTGCCTTTAATTGTTATAGCCTATATGGAATACCAATCTGTAAACTGTAAGGGAATACGGTAGCATGGCCTTTTGTCCTTTACGCCCCGTAAGAGATAATATGAAATTAATAGTTACCGGCACCGTTTTCGTATCTTTAAACTTAACCTACAGCTTTCACTGTTCTACATGGATTGGGCTGTATGTTCCACCTTCCCATCCCTTTGTGTCTAGAGACAGGAACCAAAGCTGTCCATTTAGTTTCTTCGTAAATATGATCGTAATGGTCCCGGGACATACAGTATTCTGGTACTGGGTATTTTTGTGGTCGTGTAGAAGTATGATAGTTCCACATATATATATATATATATATATATATATATATATATATATATATATATATATATATATATATATATATATATATATTCGCTGTCTGTCTGTCTGTCTGTCTGTCTCTCTCTCTCTCTCTTATTTATCTTTATATGTCTTTCTGTCAGTATCCATACCTATAGATAGCTAAATAGATAGATATAGATATAGATATTATGTTAATGAACTTAACTGTCGTGCTTGTTAATTTGATATCTCTACTAGACTTTCCTGAATTTCCCATCCTCCCCTTGTATTATTAAGTCTTACTCCACTCCGCTTATACATTTTATTTTCACACCGCCCTGAGTCAACCTTCCCTCACACAGTTTTCTGTCCAGCATCCATTCTTTCTGTCCTCTTCGTCCTCTGCTCCACTTTACTCCCTTTTCTCTCTTTTCCGTGTCCTGTATCACTCTTTTCTCTTCCATTAGTTCATTACCTCCATTACCGGCCAGTTCAGTATGCCTTCCACCAGCTCTCCATGTGACACTTTTCTGATGGGCAAAAGATAATGAATCAGTGATGATGATGATGATGGAGCGAGGCTGGTTGATGTAATATAATTGTTACAGTTACGGGTTACGGAAAATTACCGGAAAACTTTTCATCAGCTTTTGAAAAACATTGGTCCTTTATCCAGTTAAACTATTCGTCCGACCTTTTATCCAGTCAAACTATTCATCCGAGTATTGTGTATTTAGGAGGGTTAAGTAAGGAAGAAAATTGGTATAACCCTTATTATAATGTAAAACAAAAGATCGGATAAGGGAAGACAGGAAGGATGGAAACATTTTTAGCTGAAGAGGAGAGGCCAGACAGAAATCCGCAGGAATGATGAAGAGCTCAGGAGTGAGGGAGAGATAGTGGCAGAACGTGGAGGGTGGTAGAGACAGATTAGGCCACGGCGGGAAGGAGGGAGGAATGGAGAGAGAAGAGTGCTGGGAAACAGTGAAGCTGTTGAATAAGTAAAAGAAGAGTTAGAAGTTGCAGGAATATATTAGGAAGCAGAGAACGGGAAATTGAGAGAGGTTGCAGTAATACATTAGGAAGCAGAGAACGGGAAATTGAAAGAGAACTGAAGGAGAGAAGGGGGAGGAGTGGAAATCCTGTAATGAATAAATCAACGGTTGTATCGTGGAAACAGTTGGTAATATTGGTGTGGTGGAGTTGGTGCACCTGCCCCTCACACTGACCTCGTTGCTACCACACCTGTACACTGACCCGCACTTACACCTGCACATTGATCCACACTTACACACTTGCATGTTAGGTAGGGCTACCTACCCGCGCCAGGTTTGGTAAACCGGCTGCTGCATTACATATACAGTCGTCTGTGACTTACAGCTGCCGTTATTTTCATTGCTTATCTTTTATCACTCGTTATCCCACCTTTCCTTCCTTATTTCCTCCCTATTATTCTTCTGTCTCCCTCACCACTTACATCTTTTCCTCATTCCTTGTATCTTCCTCGTGCACACTTCTTTCTGCATATCTGTTGCCCCATTTGTTTTCTGTCATCCACTTTCTTCCTCTTCCGTGGTGCATAGCCTATTTCCGTCTGTGTCACCCCTCCTTCCACCATCCTCCCTCCTTAATCCTTCCCACGTTCCTCTTGCTCCCTCTGAGTCTCTCTTCCACCCTCCTTCCCACGATGGTTTCCTCTCTCTGTTCCTTCCTTCCTTAGTCTTACTCCTCCTTACTTTCCCCTCACCCACTTCTTCACCACAGTCACGGTAGTGTATGAATTTGCGACGCAGATACCGAGTTGGAATAATGACCTTGTGGTTAATAATGACCCCCAGTGTAAATATGGTCCATAAATTACTGAGTGTAGCTGCAGGTCCTCTGAGTGCCATTGCCAGCAAACTTCATTATGTTCATTATGCCTCAGCAAAGTAAAATTGGTGCGGCTCAGTTAGGCTTAATTTGTAGCTCTGACTCGTGCTGACATATTCATGTCTCCCCAACGCAGCTCCCAACATGCACTCAAAGCATCACACATATTTTACCTTATTTTATGAGGCGCGGGTGAAGTCACTCCCAAGTGACTCCTAGTGTTTCGTACGTAATTCTTTATCACGATCTAATACTGCCAAAATTTCCACTTCCCTTTGGATTTTATAAATCATTATGCAGAACACACTACTTTACAGCCAGATGCCTTTTTCCCTGAAGGGATGGTCACAAACGTATTGTCTCCATGTCACGCTGCCTTCCGCCAGCAGGCTGTTTCCGCCAACATAATGCCCTCTCGTCAACACGCACTTCCTCCTCATTCATATACCTCTCAGCCCCATCCTTCCATCTGATTAACAGTAGTACAAAGTATTCACTTGTAAATGTCACGATATACGAGTATGTCTGTGTTTATGTATGTTAGTTTACTCAGTGAAGAAAGAAATTGTACTGAAGTCCAGCTATGGGTGGAGAGTGGTTATTGATCAGGACTGGAGTATAGTGGGGTCAGACTGGATGGGGCCGGGATATAGGTCACTGGTGGAAGGAGAGGTACTGGTATTCGGCCCCGTTGAAAGGTCATCCTGCAACGCTGGAGATGGGTGAGAATGGGTGGATGAGATGATTGCGTGGGTGTGGGAGAGAGGGAGATAGAGGTGGGTGCATTCTGAAGGGGGAGACAGAGTGGAAGGGAGAGAGGGTTTCACTGGTGAGTGGGAATAAGATATACGACTACATGAATGGGTGAGTGAGAGGAAGAGAGGCTTTCATGAGTGTGTGGGAAGAAGTGAGGCATTCATGTGTGAGTAGGAGAGAGAGAGATTCTTTCATGAGTGAGTGGAAGGAAGAGAGGCCTTTATGTGTGAGTAGGAGGAAGAGGGGCTGTCATGTGTGTGTGGGAGGAAGAGAGGCTTTCATAGGTGAGTGGGAGAAAGAGAGGCTTTCATGAGTGGGTGGGAGGAAGAGAGGCTTTCATGAGTGTGTGAGAAGAAGAGAGGCTTTCATAGGTGAGTGGGAGGAAGAGATGCTTTCTTAGGTGAGTTGGAGGAAGAGAGACTTTTATATGTGAGCAGAAGTGAAAGAGGCTTTTATATGTGAGTGGGAGTGAGAGAGGCTGTCGTTTGTGAGTAGGAAGGAGAGAGGGTTATATGTGTTAGGAAAGTAGAGAGAATTTCATGTGTGAGTAGGAGGAAGGGAGGCAATCATGTGAGAGTAAAGGAGGGATGAACGAATAGGGGAAGCGAGGATCTCAAGTGTTAGTGGGAAAGAAAGAAAACTGTATGTGTGAGTGCAAGGGAGAGAGGATTTCATGTTTGAGCGGGAAGAGGAGAAAATTGCTTGTGTGAATGGAAGAGTGAATTATATGAGTAAGGAGAGAGAGAGAGAGAGAGAGAGAGAGAGAGAGAGAGAGAATTATATAAGTAGAGAGAGAGAGAATGAATTATATGAGTAAGTAGAGAGAGAGAGAGAGAGGGAGAGAGAGAGAGAGAGAGAGAGAGCGCCATCGTTGTTTGCTAGCCTATCGGTAGTCAACACAGCTGGGGATGAACAGTGAATCAGAGTAACTCATTGGTGTGCCAGTGTTTGTTCTACCTGACGACCTATCGACAGGTAACAGCATCCCCGCCAATACCAGTACATCAGTCCTGTATGAGACAACCGTAGCTTGTACTCAGTATAGACGGTAGGTGTTAGCGCCCAAGTGGTGATATGTGGAGGTGCTGGGGGTTGCCTCCCCCGGAGCCCCCCGGGGGGATGTGCCGGCCGCCGTCTCCCCCTTCCGGGGTCACCATCCGACCCCCTCCCCCGTGCTTGTAACTTGGCTAACAGTATAATCTTGCGGGCGATTAGCATTCGGGTCCTGAATGCTTTTCTTTCATTTTTTTTTCATGTTTTTCACCATTTCGCTTCTTCTGTGCCGCAACGCCTCCCCCTTCCCCCACCATTTCCTATGTCGGTCGTGGGGGAGGGTAAGAGAACAGAATATAATATAAGGTGAAGGGAGGGTGGGGGAATGGTGGAGGAAGGGAGGTGGTGGCCGCCTATCACACCAGAACCAGATTACCGGTATGTAATTGCAGCGCCAGCCAGTAAGTTGATACAGCTCAGGCATTTGCGGCAGAAACACCAGCTTTTGGTATGCGTGTGTTGGTGGTGGAGGAGGTATTGTTACGGGAGAGGTCAGATGCCCGGGACTGTCAAGTGGATAGTACTTAATTCCTGTAAGCAAGGGACATGAGCCACAGGTAATTTAAGCGTCGTGATTTGCTTCTATCTGCTCTTTGAGAAGTCATTTGTTTGAAGGGGTACGTTCTTTGATTCTTTCTTTTCGTGTTTTGTAAATTTTTCACGTTTTATAAATTTTTCGTTTTTTTTTATCAGGTTATATTATAAACGTGGTCACGCTGTAATTTTTGATTCACGTATAAGCGCGTGCACAGGCGAATGGACACACAGACATAAACACATTCGTATACTTCTGAATAAATGGATTGATGGCAAGGCTAATAAGTTTGAGAGGAGATCAAAAATTATTTATCAAGTGTATATAACAACTGGAATAAGAATATTAAACGTTGTATAATTGGTAATAATAGTAGTAATAGTAGTAGAAGCAGTAGTAGTAGTCGTAGTAGAAGAGTAACTCGGTCTGGCCGAGCAGACCTGTCAACGGCTGGCAAGCAACCGCCCCTATAGGGCCATCCCGTGTGGTGAACCGATGTTCCCTTGTGGTAAATAACGCCTTGCCACAGCTAGGCGTGGAGAGAAATGTGGAGGCTTGGTTCCTAGATGGACGTCGCTTTTGCGTCTCTTCTTCCAGTTAACAGGGTCACCATAGTAGGTTCCATATCACCCCGTTATCATCATCATCAACATCATCATTATCCAAACCTTCTCCTATCCCAAGGGGGGGGGTGAGGAAATGTGGAGCACTGCACGATTTTACGTACCGTCATATAAATATAATGGAAAACATACTGTGATATAAAATGTTAGTACAACACGGCTATTAAAGAATACGTAGCCAGAAACACCAAGAATTGTGTATGCATACATACTTTTATTTGACTAGGAAACTGTAATAAAATTTGTGTTGTAATCCTACATGTGTAACTAATTAAGTTTTCTTTGTGTTTCAGGCGAGGGCTGGTGCAGTAAAGGCGAGTCATGTCGGTAAGAAAAATGAGATGGTTAGCATTTGAGGCTGGAATAGGAGTATCTCCCAGTATTTCATTCTTGATTTATATATTTTACTTGTTTCTGAAAAAAAAAAAAAAAAAAAAAAAATATATATATATATATATATATATATATATATATATATATATATATATATTGTTTCTTCGGTTTGATACGAAAAGATTTATCATACAGTTTTCATCAGATACCTTTAATACTGTTCTTGTGTTCGGACAATGACCGTTCTGTCACAAAGAATGTACTGTGATTTCACTTGGCATGTGTCTGCCCGAGCATTATACAAGTATACCCGGACTTTTGGTAAATCAAGAATAAGAGCTACTGAAGTTAGTTGTGGAGGGAGTGGGGTCATTGGAGGAGTGGTGGTGGAGGGAGGGGGTTGGGGAGGGATGGTACAGGGAGTGAGGTCATTAGAGGAGGGGTAATGGAGTGAGTGGAGTTATTCGAGGAATGGTGGTGGAGGGAGTGGGGTTATTGGATGAGTGGTGGTGGAGGGAGAGGGATCATTGAAGGAGAGGTCGTTGAGGGAGAGGGGTGATAGTAGAGGTTGTTGAGGGAAAAGAATCATTGGAGGAGGGTTGATGGAGGGAGTGGGGTCATTGGAGGAGGGACGATGGTAGGAGAGGAATCATTGGAGGAGGGGTGGTGGAGGGAGTGGGGTCATTGGAGGAGGGACGATGGTAGGAGAGGAATCATTGGAGGGGTGGTGGAGGGAGAAGAAGCATTGGAGGAGGGATGGTGATGGGAGAGGGATTGGAGGAGGGGTGGTGGAGGGAGTGGGATCACTAGAGGGGGAATGGTGGATGTGTTTGAGTCATTGGTGGAGTGATGGTGGAAGGAGTGCAGTGAGGGCGGAATGGGAAGTGGTTGTGGTCAGCAGGAGTAACGAGAGGAGAGCGTCTGCACCTACAGTATATCTGTACCTTTAGGTAATTATGTTTGCTGTATCCATCTGTCTGTTTGTTTATATCCGTCAGTCCATCTTTCTATATATCCATCTATCCATTCTCTGTATATTAATATACAAACGGTAAACGGTGTAAAAGGAGATTAGAATATTATATGAAGTTAGTTATTTTCGATGCAGATAAGATTTGAAAATGTGGAAATTTTTTAGTAGAGTGTTGTGAAGGTTTACCATGGATAGCGGACTCCTAGTTCCATGATTTTTTAATGGATTTTTCATCTATTCAGACCAATTTAACTGTAATGTGATAATAATATTTTTGCCTCATCACCGAGCGTTTATTTATAGTTTTATAGCGACGTCCTTTTTAGTTGATGATAAATACATTTTAAACGCCAAAGCAAATATGAGGTAGGAGGGAGAAAGGGTAAGTGGATGAGACTGAAGTGTAGAAGGTAAAGAAGGAAGGCACGTGATTGAAGGCGAGGCATAGTGAAGTATGAAGTACGAGTATTACTCACTGAAGCATATAAAGCCGATATGGGCACGCAGACACTGTGTACACCCAAAGGGTATCTATACTATAAAAGCAACTGTGCCTCTCACTGTGGTTATGTTCGTGTATGGAAAGTTGGCGAGTCATCCTGTTGGTGGAGGATGGTGGGCGGGCGGATAGGTTAGCGGCCGGAAGAGTGGGTGGGTGGACAGGCAGGATTGGTGAAGTGGGTGAACGGGGTGGTGAGAGGGGTAGGATGGGGTGGGTTGGTCGAGTGTGGTTGGATGGGTAGAGTGGGGTGGGGTCAGAAGGTTTGTTGGGTAGAGTTTGTGGAGTGCATGAGCTGATTGGGTGTGGAGGACGGAATGGATGAGGTGTGTAGGGTGAGTAGGTGATGAGTGGTTTTCCGTAGGGTAAGGCAGGAGAGAGACCTGTCTCGTCCTACTTCTGAGACAGACTGCTGTAGCTAAGGTTGTGAGTATATGGGTTGATGAGTAGGTGGGCGAGTAGTGGGAAAATTGGTACTTGGTGGAAGTAGGTCATTGTGAGGAAAATAGGCCCATGACTAATATGTCGCTGGGGAATTTGATCAGAGTTGGAACGTAAGTCATAATTGGTCCAGCCTTGCCTATGAAGTTTCCATGGCAGGTTTTTCTATACTGCATGGTGGTCCTTCTCAGTTTTTCTCTCTGGCTTTGGCTAGGGGGTTTGGTGGGGCGGGGGGGAGGGGGGAGTCATCTTGCTTTGCTGTTCCTTTCTTGAGCTCATAGATTAGATATCATAGTCCTAGACCCCTCTGTAACAAACAGCCCAGAATGGACTATTAGCTTTGTTTTTGTTTGTTTTCCTTTGTACTCCTTTGTACCCCACTGTGAAGAGAACTTAGGTTCATAGAGGGAACAGGGTCCATGGAGGGAACGTGGTCCATGATGAAAATAATTCCTTAGGAGAAACTAGGTGATTGGGGAAGGATATGTGCATGGGGGAAATAGATCCATGAAATTGGGAAGAGGCCCCTAGGGGAATTAGGCGGGTGAGCGGATGGCCCTCTGAGGATGTAGCTGGAGACGGGCATAAGTGCTAGGTTATAAGCAAAACTGAATGAGACAAAGTAGACTGCAACACCAGTCGAACAAGGCAGTTCTCCCAAGGTAGTTGGAAAGCTGATGACAGAGATGGCCGGAGCTCCCGTATCATCAACCCTCGGGACTGGCGTCTGACCATCTCCCATTACTGATCTTTTTCAGTGCTTCAGTAACGCAAAGAGTAGACCAGCACATTCTCCTATACAATATATTCTAACTGTCTTGTCAACACCGAACTACATGCATGTTAAACGCCACACTTCCTATTCCAAAATTAACAAAAATGTCATGGCAGCTCCCAGCCTCGGAGTCCCGGGGGGGAGCGGGAGGACCATAAACCTCCACCATCTGCCCCTCACCTGGGAACCATTATCTGACTTATTCCTCGTTCATTTCTGCAACATTCGTGGCCTTTCCTCTATTTTTCTCTCTCTCAGTTTAACACCTCCTCTCTTCCTCCAAACCTCACATTCTCTTCCCCACTGAGATTCATTTGTCTTAGGCGAGAGAGCAGACCCTTCTTTGTTTCCTCCTACTTTCCTTATACTCACTTAAGAGCCAAAGGTGGCTGTTGTACGCAACAACATATGCTTTCATGTTCTTGAACTTGAATATTCTGAATTTTCTACTCTGAATGCAGTTGTTACATCTATGAAGTATGGTAGCGTTCTAGATGACGCCTCTGTGAACGTTGCAGTCGTGGAGAAACTTTTACCTGTGATTGTAAAATAAACTAAGGTAGAATGCATGAACGAGATGGAGTAATCTGGTAAATTGGTGCCGGTTGATGATGAAAAACCAGTGTGAACCAAAGCATGACGTGAGTCTGTGGAAGGAAGCAGATAATGACCAGTTTTGGGGAGGAAAATGGATATACCGAGTGAGAGAGAGAGAGAGAGAGAGAGAGAGAGAGAGAGAGAGAGAGAGAGAGACGCTAGTGAGAAGTAATGTGGAAGGCTGAGGTGGAAGCCTGGATTTGGCCGGCAGGGGACGATGAAGGAGGCGATAAGGAAGGACTTGGTGAGAGGAGGGTGAAGATGAGTGGCAAAATAAAGGTGCAGATGGTGGCTGGATGGAGGAGAGAGAGAGAGAGACCGGGAGGAGGGAGAGCAGGAGATTAGGGGATAAGTGGGGAGACGAAGAGGGAGGAAAACTGTGGGAGATGTTTCAGGAGACAGCGAATGTACTGTACACTGAACCATAAAGATATCGCACACCTTGGGATCAATGGATGTGAAAATGGACGAGTTAGCCTATGCAGACACACATGAATCTTAATTAACCCGATGGCTCAAAAGATATAGCACCCAATATATGATGTTGTATGCGATTTAGCGTTCTAGTAATTACCATGGACAGTATTTGCTCATATCACAGGTTGTCCCATATATCACAATGTTTGGTCCTTGTTTCAGAATGATAGGTGCTGTAAGATGGTCTATACTTTTGGCTGATTGTACGTTGGATGAAAGAAAGCAGTCAGGAGGGATGAAGAGCCTCAGATGACGAAAAAATTAACGAGTGAAGAAGATGGTGGTATGGAGGTGATGTGAGATGAGGAGGAGGGGTCCAGGAGGCCGAGCATTAGGTTATCCGGGCGGTTAGTGGGGCAGCCTGAGGTGACACCCCTTAATGGTTAGGCAAATTGACGAATTGACGGGAAGGTGAAGGGAAAGTGGGGGAGAATGAGGAACTGTAATGAGAACATGTTGTGTGAAGGATATAAAAATCAAGAGAAAATCCACCGGAGGAAAGAATTTTGAAGGTTATTGAAATTAGTTTTTGGACGATGATCATTTGTTATTTAGGTGTTCATAGTAAGAAAGGAAGTGAAATGAAAAAGAAAGGGTAATTGTCGCAAAACAGAGGATATGGTGAGGTACGAGTATGAGAACGAAAGTAAGCTAGTGAAGTGATAAAGCTGGTCTGGGTGTCCTTATGGCTGACCATATGAATACAACAGACTCGGTGATTATATTTGGGGCAGCAGCTCATCTTCTGAGTACAGCAGCAGCAGTGTTGTTATGAAGTTTGATCTCACACACACACACACACACACACACACACACACACACACACACACACACACACACACACACACACACACACACACACACACACACACACACACACACACACACACACACACACACACACACACACACACACACACACACACACACACACACACACACACACACACACACACACACACACACACACACACACACACACACACACACACACACACACACACACACACACACACACACACACACACACACACACACACACACACACACACACACACACACACACACACACACACACACACACACACACACACACACACACACACACACACACACACACACACACACACACACACACACACACACACACACACACACACACACACACACACACACACACACACACACACACACACACACACACACACACACACACACACACACACACACACACACACACACACACACACACACACACACACACACACACAGTCGTCAAATTAAGGCAAGACATTGCAGCAAGTTTAATGAGAGGAGAGACAAGAACTTTAAGAGTTTAGGAAAGTGGGAGAGGGGTAGAGAGGGGTTCGAGGAGTTGGGGAGAGAGGTCTGTGGGAGGGGACTAGGTGGGGACGGAGGGCTAGAAGGGACGAAGAGAGGGAATGGGATGAACGAGGTGGTGATAGGGGAGGAAACATAGAGAGAGAGAGAGAGAGAGAGAATCAGTAGCAGACAGGAAGACGGAGAAAATAAAATCCACCCGTAGGTACAGGATGTGGTGTAGAGAGAAAGATGTATAAAGAAATGAGGATGAATGATGGGAACACAGAGAGGACTGCTACATACAGAGGCCAGGGAGAGTACGATTGGAGGAGAACCGAGTGGGGTTTTATGTTGAGTTAGAAAAAACAATGGTATTCACTTGATATAGTGGAAGGAATATCTGAGTTATATAAGGACGTGGGATTAAGAACACAGGTAACACATTGTAAGGGGAGATGAATAGGAAAAATTTACACTAAATTATGAATGAAAAATTAAATAAAAAGCTTAGAATGAAATTAGCTGAAGGACTATATTAGGAAACAGGAGAAACGATGGCAAGAGATGTAGCAAAGTAGTAGGTGTAGAAAGGAGAATGTTTTAATTTGTCTTCTAAGCAGACTGATCCTGTGGAATAATGAAATAATGTACATCTGCAAATGGAAGTACGCATAAGTATCCCACTGGAAATCGGTATATTGGCATTTATAACAGTTATCTCAGTCAGATGTATCATATTGCTTAATCTGTGGCAGTTCGTTATAATCAAATTTGTTTGAGGTTATTGATTGTTGTTCGGGGAAGGCCGTGGCTGGGATGGGGGAGTGGGTTGCGCGTGGGAAGGTAGGGGTGGAAGGTGTTCGGCCGACGGTGCTGTCATATAATCTTACACCCCCTAATACGCTCTTTGTGGAGGATACAATTTCCTCTTCCATCCACTCTTACCAGTACACTTTTTTTTTTCCCCTGTCTTTACGTCCCCTCTCCTTACACCGCTCAATCTTTGTACCTTTACTCGAACACCGCTGTATCAGTGTCTGGGTGTCTTTCTTCCACGCCACTCTTCTTCCTCTACATCTCAGGCTCTTTCCCACACTTCACTCCTCCAGCGCCCATCTCTTCCCCATTTCTCTCTTCTCCACTACCCCTTTTCCGAACTTCACTCTCCACCACCCATCTCTTCCCCAGCAGTCCTCCTTCCGCCTTTCTGGCTCCTCCATATTACACAACTTGAGAGACTAGTTGTTATGGAATCGAGGGCTGAGGATCCCAAGGAACTAATGATATGACCCCGAAAGGCAAGTATTGTAGTTTGTGTGTGTGTGTGTGTGTGTGTGTGTGTGTGTGTGTGTGTGTGTGATTTCTGCATGAAGATTTTGTGGCAGGTGTGTGCGAGGCCTGCACATGTGATTTTTATTATACTGATATTGTTAAGTGTGGAAATGATGTCAGAGTTGGATCATTTTGTGTGGTAGAGCCGTGTATGTGTACTGGCGGTGGTAGTGTGCGCTTGTGTTTTTGTTTTTGTTCACGGTGTTTTCTGTGTGAAACAGTTAGATGATGTAATTACCATGTTTACTACATGGTGCAGCGTTAACTCATTCACTCACGTTATGTCTTTTGTTTTTATTGCTATTCACAAATGATTTTATATTTCATGTGAGTTATAGCCGGACAGTTTTATTTGATGTTGGTAAAGCCCTTCGTAGTGAAGAGGGTTAATACGCTGTATATATCGGTCGGTTGTGAATAGTACTAGAATGTGTAGGGTACCAGTGAGAGCGCTTTGGCGAGGTGAAATGAGTGAGGGCGGAGGAACGTGACGTCATTGTGTTGCTGTCTTCCCATCGGGGTTGATTGTGGGAGAAAGAGTAGTTAAATCAGCGCTACTGCATGTAACCGCTATGAAACTTTATGGGATACCAGTTTTATCATTTCATATATTTTCACCTCTCCAGAGTCTGAACGGAGTCATAAATCATTAACTAGATTTAAAGCGAAATTCCTGTACTGACGTGCCAGAGTTCCATTACGCAAATGTCAGCAGCGACAGCTTAACAGCCAGACCATGAATAACTGCACTGAGAGTTTGTGCTCTGCGAGAGTCTCACAAATTAGGTTGAGGTAAAAAACGAACACTTCATGTTCCGTGTGTGTGTTTTTTTTTTTTCAACAGGTGTTTAGTCGCGCATCCACAAGCAGTCATCATCAACATTATTGTCATCATCATCGTAACCCTGTCTTCCTACAACCGTCGTCATTACCACCACCCTAACCCTGTCCATCATCATCATCGTCATCATCACACTGATACCATCCACATGCACACCAATCGTGAACAGTTCTGGCACGGCAAATGTAATGTCCTTTTAACAGGTTGCCCCGCCATTTACATTGGCATGAACAGATGTGTTACCTCAAATTATCATCCCTGCGCAGTAGGATGGTATAATTTTACATAACTCGCCCCTTACCGTTGCACGAGATTCACCGTCTGTATGTGCGTCTGTCTGTGTAAATGCCTTAACTCCTCCTAGTCTACTTGATGGAGATGAATGAAACTTCCCAGGTGAGTTCGTGTGGTTACTTCGGAGACCTTCCACTATATACGGATTTCCGACCTTTTTTTTTGGGGGGGGGGTTTCCCCTCTCAGAAATAGTGAAAGGAGGGCATATATGGCTTCGATATCTTAGTACCTGGTACACAGTGGACGCCCATCTGTAATGCGATATTTGAGTAGCATGACCCCCCCCCCCGTGATCTTGGATAAACAAACCCCTTTCCAAAAATAAAAACGATCAGAAACATGGGAAAGTGAGCACGTGGATTTCAACAAACCTTCTCAGTTCAGTTTGTCTGGTTTCTTTCCACCATATAAAAATTTCCACCATTATTTTTCGGGGGGTCAGACCCCTCCAAAACTTATAAAGAATACATATTTGGAGGAGGGCAGATATCGCTTTGATAATATATGTTGTAGAATGGGCTCCAGTCTACTTACCACTACTGCTGCTGCTCACTGAGGGTATCCTGGTATATCACCACTTCATATATGCCACAACTGCAATCATTTGGCTTTTACATCGGGATAATGGCATCTTTTATGACGCAGTAAAATGATTTTGCAGTTCTTTCAAATCAGCCTGCATAACGCAGGATTGGGTATGTAGTTTCCGTGTTTTCTGTGGATGCACTGGAGGATAATGCTCATCTTCTTTATTCACAGAACATATTTCCTAGCAACTCATATATTGGCAAGAATTATGGTGGGGTAATTATTGCCTGGTTTCCAGTACATTTCATGTGTCGCTGCCTGCCAAGACCATTTCTCCCCATATTTTCATGTAGTGGGATGTGACAAACATAGATGGTAAATAACAGTACCGGTACGTTGTTATGCTGCTGCCGGTTTATGTGCCCTGCTTATTAGTTCCAAAAGAGGTAGTAATTTTTTACGATCTTAAGCATTCCTGTACTTGCTGTTTGGTCTCTGAGAGCATCTGCACACTTTATTGAAGACTATAGAATTAATTTCACTGTCAACAGCACTGTAAAAGTAAATGCAAAACCACGCAGATTTAAAAGAGCAATGTGGTGATTTTCTAGAGAAAAACATTATCTGGAAACATGCGGAAATAAATACAGGATCAAGATAGTATGTATGTTAACTGAAAGTAGATGCGTTTAGCGTGAAAATTTTAACTCTGGGACAATCAGGAAATTGGAAGGGTAAGGAGAGTGAGAGAGTGTTAAACAGACTGTGACAGGTGTAACCTAACAACGAAAAGGATGTGAAAGTAAGTTTGAGAATAATGGAGACGTTAGTGAGGAAGAGAGAAGTTGAGAGAGGCGGCAGTGGAAGCCATTAAAGGCGAGAAAAAGAAATTGAAGACGTTGAGTTGGAAAGCGATTAACCAGCTATAAGGGTGAGTTATGTAAGAGTACGCCTAAGTTCTCTGTCTGCTCACCATTTTGATATTGGATAAAATATTATTATTGTACTCCTCGTACACGGATAATCATTAAAAACATGTAGCCTACCCCTCCTTGTCACTGTGTAGAAAAGGAATCGTGATTTTTTTTTTCCCCCGTCATTTTGTTATTCCACTTCGTTTTTCACGAAGTGGAATTTTAGGTTAGATCATGTCCGTCCGTCCGTACGGCGTCTGTTCTTTTTTATGCAAAGAAGAAGGAACCAAAGGTCAGGGGCCTGCAAATTGCTTCCTCCAAGAGAAAACAAAAACAAGATTACAGAGAGCCAAATTAAAGATTCATTAATTTCGAGATGCCTGGACACACTGCTTTTGAAGTACTGGAGACCGTAGGCAGTATGAAAAACAGTGGGAAACAGTTCCAGAGTTGACCTGTGGCATACATGAAGGACTGAGAGTAACGGTTACCTCTTGCATTAGTTGGACAGAAAAGGGATGAGAGTTGATGCTAGACGGGTGCTACGTGGCCGCCAAAATGGTGAACGGATTCAAGCAGACAGTTCAGAATAACAGTGATCACTGAATTAGCGATAGAAAATAAATAAAGGTGCAACAGTGGGGCGAAGAGACAGTTGTCGGAATTTTCCCATATTTTGTATGATTGTAGGGCCATATAGGAGGTTGATGACTGTCTCTTCGAAATTTTGAAAAAGTCTAAGATGGCAGACTTATGACTAATTTTCAATTTTTGAAAGTTTATATCCTTTATATCTCCATTACTTTAACAGATAGGTTTACAGGTTGTAACGAAGTGGAATATTGTCTCTCTGGGAGAGACATTTCCTCTGCAGAAAGACGGTATCATTCACTGCTGGAATAACATATACAGTAGGTCATCAGAAATATTTCGATCGGCAAGGAATAAAGAAAATACAAAGATAACGTCACAGTGTGTGTGTGTGTGTGTGTGTGTGTGTGTGTGTGTGTGTGTGTGTGTGTGTGTGTGTGTGTGTGTGTGTGTGTGTGTGTGTGTGTGTGTGTGTGTGTGTGTGTGAGTGTGTGTCTCCCTTGATGAATAATTCCAGTTAAACTGAGTAATAATGTGTAGCCAAAAGAAAATTCATACGAGAGGTAAATAATGAACTAACTGTGAAAGAGTGACGAGAAATATTCCTGATAACATATCGCATAAATAGTATTCATTAAGTCCATATCAGTGAAGTCAGTATAGTCAAGTCCTGTAGTGGGTTTGAGGCTCCTTATAATAGCGATGTGTAATAGCTTCTGTTGACAGTTTTTTAAACGCGATATATCACCCTGGTGAAACCTCATGTGGTGTTTCATTCTAGCAAAGCCTCTTGTGGTGCTTAACTTTAGGGAAATCCTACGTAGTCCCCCACGTAGCTATTACATCTGTACTTGATATTCTTGGGTTCATATTTTGTGGGCTTTGAAAGCTTTCTGGGGGGGTTTCCTCTGGTGATTTATTTTGCATATTAAACCTGAATTTTTTACTAAATGTTATTTGCAAATTTTTTATGTTGACGTTGTTTAGATTTTTAACGTACCATAGAAAATAAACTTAGTGTGGTATATACAAAAGTAAACTGGTAAGGCAGAGGTGGCAGGGAGACTCATCAACCAACAAAAATACGGCACATGGTTCGAGGGAACAGAGAGCATTTGAGATGTTCCAAGACGACAAAAGTACAGTGAGAGAATGAGAGGACGATGATTTACCCCTTTGGTCTCACGGTAATTTTAAGCAAAAGATGTCGTTAATAGTGTGTCACTTGGTGTTTATTTATAGAATGAGCAGTATTTTAAAGCCAATATAGAATTGTCAAAAGTAATAATTCTTCCACGTTCTTGTGGCTCTCTTAGCAGAGCAAAATCTTCTGACATTAGCTTGATCAGGATGCCGTACTAGAGTTGCTTTAACTATGAGAGGAATAATGGTGGCAAGACGAACTCTGAGGCTTGTAATACTCACAATCAGCTGAATGGAATCGCTTGACATTTGATGGAAAAGAATGCTGTTGTTGTTCCATCCATGAAAAGGTTAAAGTTTATGACCAGATTGTATTAAATTTAGTATGAAAAACTTATTCATTTTGGCTGCAGATATTTGGAAAACTAGATCGAACATTCTGCAAAACACTTTGTAACACAAGTGAGGATACTAGTTACTTATCCAACACTCTGCAGCAGCTAAAGGACGCGTCGGTAAAGCTTTGTTTTTCGTGACTGTGTAGCAGAGAAGCGGATTAGAGTCGCCGATTAAAATAAGGAGAAAGATAAAAATTAATGATTAATCTAAAGAAACTTTGTAGGTGATAATTTAAATAAAGCATAAATCTGGAGGTAAGGAGATTAAAGGATCTGCAAAGGGAAAATGGTAGATGACAAAAAAGGAGAAAAGTTCTTTAAGTTTAAAGGGGGATTGGGAGGAGAAGGAGGAGGACGCAAGATGATCGACTGAGGTGAGGAAGGACGTAGGAACGGAAGAGGATCAAGAAGTGAGGAGAGAATAATTTTAAGATCGGGAGGAGAAAGAGGGTCTAGCAGACTAAACATGGAAGTCGGTGGAGAGTAAAGATGGTGTCTTGGGAGGAAGCGAGTTGTAAGGCGAGAGAACAGTAGGATGTGGGAGGGACGTGGTCAGAATTGGGCAGGCTTGAAAACTGCGGCAGGAGTAAATAAGAGTAGAGAGAGGAAGGTACACCCGAGGAAGGTTCCACCTTATAAACCTGCCTGCGGGTTCGGACCTTTATGCATGAGACAACCACTATAGTCGCGGCGCGCGACTCTGAGGTTGTTATTATCGTGCCCTGGCAACCTACCCCTCAACAGTGCATGTGATTTCGTGCATGAGACCCATGTGATTCGTGTATAATATGTTCGTGTATGATAATATTCGTGTATAATATATTCGTGCATGATAATATGATTCGTGTAAAATATGATACGAAATCGGATGCACTTTTGAATGGTAGGTTGCCAGGGTACGATAATGACAACCTCAGAGTCGTGCGCCACGACTATAGTGAAGCAGTAGCCAGACACTCAAATGTCTGCTACCACTGTGTGGGAGGGGAGAGGTTAAGGGGGGAGGAAGGCTGGGGGAGCTGACAGTTCCTACCCCTCCCTCTTCCATCCCCATCCTTCTCACACAGTTACCAGATTGATGAATGTTGGCTACTTCTTCGCTACCACTTGTCTCACATTTGCTATTTCGAAGTGATAAGCGAGTGTATAACGCGGAACTTTCCTCGGCTGTACATAGAGGAAGTGAAGCAAATGTTATAGAAGAATGCTTCATTATCATCATCAAATTTCCCACAGTCGTATAGGGTTGAGAGATGCAGAACAAGCCTGTTGACCTTTTGGAGGTCATTGAGTAGAAGAGAAACGATAACTTAGCGCAATTTCCCCATTTTGCGCCGAAGAAGGTACGAAACTCCGTGCAACACTAGTGCGGGCGTTATGGTCGTCATATCCCTGCGCCAAAACAAAGCGAGAATTAAGGAGAGGGGGATGGGTTCGAGCCCACATAGCCTACCCGACTCAATTTGTGGTCCATTGCAACACTCACGGAGTGGGTTCAGTGAGTAGTGGTGTGTCTCCCCTCTGTCCCTGGTGATAGGGAGCAGGTAACAATGAAAAATAAACAAGAGCGGAGGGAAGTGGCAGAGGGAGGGAAGCTCCGGTGAAGGACCAGCAAAAAACAAATAGATTTGGAGAGCATGACAAGACTGAGAGAGAGAGAGAGAGAGAATTTTCTCTGGTGAAAGGGAGGGCAAGCTAAAATGAGAAACTAAATGTTAAATGCATTAAGTGTTATGTCGTGGTGTGCATGTTAAGTGTATGTAGATGTGATTGAGAAAAGTAAAATAGAAGTGTTAAAGTTTATGTACAGTAGATGAGAAACTTATTAAGATGGAAAGAATAGTACAGTTTTATGTAAAGCGGCGATAAAGAAACGTTATAAGTTATTAGCGGCTAATGTAATATAAAGTTTAAGTGGGAAGATATGAAACATATTTTACTGGAGGAGACTGGGTAGACACGATTATATCGTGGTGGATGGAATATTGTGTATATGACGGAGATACAGAAAATGTGTAGGGAGAACTCCGAAGGAAGAGAAAACTGTCCCTTTCTTCTCATCCTCTTCTTTACAGTATGTAGAAGCCTTGGACCCAGTGTACGGCAAGAGTGTAATTTTTCTATTTCTGTGTTACAGTGTTTAACTGCCCTGTTTGCTTTGTGATTGTATAGTAGTTTAATCCTTGAGAGGCAGGTGAATGAAGCCATTTAACTTAATAATATGAATAAATGTTGTTACTAGTCTTTGTATAGAAACGGCGATACTTAATTATGTGTAAGAGACAAAGAATGTAACTTAACTACAGGAAACCAGAGGGTGTGGAAGCAGGACAACAATATCTAATGAGTTAGATTTTCAGATTTGAATAATAGTGTCAAGTAACATACTCGTAGCTGTCCTTTTGGCATGCAACCAAACAGATACGCCAGCCAACCAGATGCTCATAACAGTAATTTAGACCAACCCAACTGTGTATGACCGCCCCCCCCCCACCCTCACACACACACACACACACACACACACACACACACACACACACACACACACACACACTTCTCAAAACAGAGAAGAAATATACATTAACTTGCTTCAACATGACTGTCAGTAATAAAGAAATAATAGGATGGGCATGATTTTGCTGTATTCAGTTTATATACTGCATCCAGACAAGTTATTTCAGCTGAGAGAAACCCCTGTGAGTTCAAAAAAGGATCTTAATGATATTTTAGACGTTTCAAAACTGAAGCTTATAATTAAAAATACCATCATCAGAGGAAAATGCACCTGGATCATAAAGCATATTACGCAATAATTCTGATGGTGCTGCAGTACCCGTAGGGAATGTCTAAGGTATTTGTTGGTCGTTAGGGAAGTATGGGAAGAGAAGCGGAATCTAAACTGAGGAAACAGGTCAAAAGAGGGGAAGAAGTATAAAGAAAGTCTGAAGAATATAGCTTAGAAGAAGCGCGATCAAGTGAGGGGAAGAAGTATAAAGAAAGTTTGAAAAATATAGCTTAATCAGAACAAGTGCTAAAGATAAAGAGATTTGTAAAAGGAAAGGGAGAGACGAGAAAAGTTTTCTTGGAATGTAATGAAGAGGAGGATTATGAATAATATGTAATCTGAGATAAGATGAAACGGAAGAGGGGCCTGGTTGCATTAAATATAGAGAGAAAAGGGAGCAAGAAGAAAGTGCGATAGAGGCGTGAACAGGAATATAAACGTGAAATGGAATGCAGGGAGATATTACCTAAAAGTTGAAACGGCTTGACGAAGGCCTGCGTAGAGTTTGTATTTAATTATATACACTTCATGTCTCCAGCCCTAAACTCTCCCTCCCTCACCCCAGTTCCTCTCCCTCGCTTACCCTACTTCCTCTCCCTCTGTCATCCCAGTTCCTCTCCCTCTCTCATCCCAGTTCCTCTCCCTCCCTCACCCTGCTTCCTCCCTCCCTAACCCCAGTTCCTCTCCCTCCCTCACCTCAGTTCCTCCCTCTTCCCAGTTCCTCTCCCCCCTTCTTTCTAATTCCTCTCCCTCCCTCACCCTAGTTCTCTCTCCCTCACCCCAGTTCAAAACCATGTGTGGTGATGCGTGAGAGAAAAACCACAGCGTCACTTCAGTAGCATTTTTTTCTTCACAGCCACATGGACGCATAACCACTTACTTAGTTTGCCACGGACGAGTCACATTTGTAATTCTGAGCTACAAATTACTGCACATCAAAACTGACGCGGTGATCAAATGACTGCTTATTGCGGGGGGGGGGGGATGGTTGTAACCGCACAGAGGGCTTTAATTAGCATAATGATGTTCACGTCTGCCAGATTCAGTTTAAAAAGTGACCATCGAAAAAAATATTGGAAAAACCTGAATGACGCTAAGCGATTTATGCTACTTAATTATAGCCTTTTTATGACGCGTGGAAAAATGTACGATAATTTCAATGTCATTTTTCATATATTAACCTTTTTGTGATTGATAATGAACATCAGATTCGCCCTCTTCTCTCTTTCGTAGGCGGCATCGTTTATGAATTGACTAGCAGGGGTACCCGACGTTGCCCAGGCCAAAAAAGCGAACACTCTAATCCTATTTGTTCTAGTTCAAACTTTCTTTCTACTCCAGAAAGACCATGTACTCTTACTCTTTTGAAAAGGGGTTATAAGAGGTCCAGGAACTTTCTGTTTCAACTTTCGCAGACTAACGCACAGTAATTGTACGCACTTCTTTACTATTACCGATGACCTCAAGTGACCTCCGACCGGTGACCTCAAATGACCTCGGAGGTCAACCTCACATACCCTATGTCCGAACTGGAGGTCATGTGAGTCTCCTTGCCAAAAATTGGGCTGCTGGATCCAGTCGTTCGAAAGTGTATTACCGGCAACCTCAAATGACCTCGGAGGTCAACTTCACATAGCCTATGTCCGAATTGGAGGTCATGTGAGTCTCCATGCCAGAAATTGGCCTGCAGGGGTACCCGGCGTTGCCCCCAAAAAAAAAAAAAAAAAAAAAAAGGCGAACACACTACCGGTGACCTCAAATACCTAGATCTGAATTTTGACCCCCCCTCCCCGAAAACCATCCTTGGGTCACCCTGATTCAGAAAGTATATGGGTCCGGGGGTCTCTGGCCCTTGGTTTGGGCGTGATTGAAGGGCAACCAGACAACGCGGCTCTTTTTACATGTACAAATTAATGTTCTAGTGTGAAACATAATGCAGATTGCGATGCCATTATATGTTGTTGTTATACAGCCACGTGTACCTTCGATGAGTATGTAACAGTGGACAGTGGGGTAAAGATTGTCCTTAGCTGGATATGTTTGTGTACGTTATTTTAGCTTCGATCCTCCTATTTGTCTTGCTCTCATAACTCCTTCAGTCTTCACACACACACACACACACACACACACACACACACACACACACACACACACACACACACACACACACACACACACACACACACACACACACACACACACACACACACACACACACACACACACACACACACACTCTCTCGCATTATGCATCTCTTTCCCTCGCTGTCTTCGTCCTCCGCCTTCCCTCACCCACCTCTAGCTCCCACCCTCCATCACCTTCGTAAGCACTTTCCCCACTCCTTCCCCCTGCCGTCGCCTACTCCAGTCCTATCACTTTTACGGTTTATGGTGCAGGAACGATATCAGGGCTGAAGATCCTTTATTTTGCCATATATTTTTTATTTACTACCTCTAACAGCTGTAATGAATATTGTTAGGAAAGTTGGGTGGCGTAGCAAAGCAGGAAATGCCCGACTCATAACTCAAACATTAATTCGATACCTTGCATTCTTCGTGTTAGCCAGCAACTACCGTGTCTAGTTGTGTGCCTCTTCCGCCGTCAGATCATCGTGTCCTTCCTCTCGCCGATACTGCCTTTCTGCGCCTTCACACTGCGTTCATTCGTAACTCCTTCAGCCCAAACACGTCATCAAATCTAACTAATACTAGACGGCTGTATTGGGGGGTTTTAGATATTTCCCTTATTTTACCCCTTCAGTGAGAAAGACCTTAACTGACTTCAATAATGTAGCCAGGAAGTAACAAGAAAAACCCAGTAAAATACATCACATGAGTCAAGAGATTATTCTCTGTAAATCTTCTCCCTCTGTTCTCTTCCTGGCCTTTTTTCTCTCTTCTTCTTTTCTTTGCCTTGCTATTTTTTTTAAATCTTTCCGCTCATTCCTCCGGCTTGTCTGTTTCTTTTAATTTTTCCTCCCTCCCCCGCATCTTTTTTTTTTTCTTTTATTTCTTACAAACCTTCATTCCTTTCTTCTCCTTTCTCACTTTTCTCTTTTTGTCTCTCTCCCAGTCTCGTCGTGTTTGTCTCTTTCTTTCCTCTATATTTATCTCTTACCTACGGGAAGAGAGAGAGAGAGAGAGAGAGAGAGAGAGAGAGAGAGAGAGAGAGGGAGAGAGAGCGCATTGGAGCCCCTAACACAAAAAAGAAAAAAAAATGTGAAGGATGGTACAAATACGAAGGCCCACAAAGAAGTGGTGGGGGAGAATAGAAAAATGGAAGTACATAAATAGAAAACGGAAAATTGCAAAGCTGTCGATGATGGAGTAAAAAAAAAAAAAAAATAGAAAGAAATTAAAACACAGAAGTTATTAGATTAGGAAGAGACAGAGCGAAGGAGAGAAACAAAAATCGCGGCAAGGAGCATGGACACGTATCAGGTGCTTCCCCTTGTGTTTGAGAGAGAGAGAGAGAGAGAGAATTGTATGGCACGTTATCTGTGTCGTGGCTGCATCACCACCAGGCACACAGTCCAGGCAGGCAGGCAGGGCAGGGGGTCAAAGGAAAAGATAGAAGTGGCAGACGGAGGAGGAAAACCTAGCAGGATGATGAGAAGTTAGTGCGAGAGGAAAGAAGGAGAGCAAAAACCTGTCAAATGTTTTACAGGTAAGGCAAATCTCAAATGAAGTTGAGTTGGAATGAGCAGAAGTTGGGAAGGAATCCGGGATGGAAAAAGAAACTGATCAGGAAAAAGGAAGCAGATATGTAGCAAAATGAGGAAAGGTAGCGGAGCAGGGAGTGGCAGTGCGAGAAGGGACGTCTGGCCAAGGGCACGATAGGCCAGAGAAGGAGAAAAATTAATGATGAGAAAGAAACGAGAGAAGAGGTGGAGAGGAGAAGAGATGTGGAGAGATTAAGTTACGGCATATGTCCTATTTTTTATAGGACAATGTTGAGACCAGACTGTACTTTGAGTAGAATGATCAATGAGAATTGGGGAAAGTTAGAAAATATGCGTTAACTGGAGGATATTGGAGAGAGGAGTAGTAGAAAAAAAGTAATTTGCCTGTACTAATTATGGGATAAAAATGGGGGTAGATAGAGAGGGGTAAAAAATGGAAGTATCAAGGTTGATTGAACTGTTCGAATGAAAGCAGGCGGAATAGGATAGCTTTCCTAATAAAAAAAAAAAAAGATTATGATTTTAAGTAAGAGGGGACTTATCCTGATTCTGATCTAAGTGGTTTGGCTTTAGCCAAAGTAAAATTTCAGGTGACTGCATAAGGGTGATATGTTTGTTAGGTAATGGGCCGATGTAAAGATGCTGGTGATTACCTTGAGGCATGTCATGACCCAGCACATCACAGTGAATGGTACAACACTGCCAACCCAACAACCAGTGCTCCATTCTCAATAGTACATGTAATATAGATTATTACCCCGTCTTACAAATGTTACACAATAGTCTTCTTGCAAAGTGCTGTTTACTGCCACTAAAGTTCTCTCTCTCTCTCTCTCTCACAACTCCGGTTGGTTGGCATTATATTTTTCTTGCTGGGGGGCGGGATAAAGTGGAAGAGACCATAAGTAGGCATTTGTCTGGGTTCCACGTTCATAGTTGCTCTTTTTTCATTCTCTCTTTTTCCTGCTTCCGTTTTTTTTCCTTCCTCTCTGCCAGATCTCATTCTCTCTTTTAAACTTTGTTCATACATCAGAAAAATAATACGGCCCACGTATTTTCTGCGTGTGGTAAAAGGTTAACGAACGACGCAGGGGTGCGAGCTGGAAATCCCTTCTCTTTGTTTCTCGGGTGGAGGTATGGCGGCCTCACTGAACAGCGCTTTTGTTGCACGCAGCTTTGTACCTCCTGTGGCACAGTAGGGAGAGATTATTCTTAGGGAATCGTTCACCTCTGATTCATGTCCCGAGTAGCCCCCAACCCCCAAGTGGTCAGTTAACTGTTCACTGGCTGACGTTGAGCTGGCATAGTGAGGTTTGAGGAACACACGTCTGTGTAAATTTTGTGGTCAAGTCTCTGCCTCCGATCATATGAGTATCCAGTGTGGAAAAAAGTCGTCTCTCACACACCTTCCGTTTGACCCTATTCCATCTTTGTTCATCTTTCCTATACCAGAGTCCACTGTGACCACGCCTTGCTTTCATTAACTTAATGTTTTGTAGGGCCACCCCATGGATATAAACTTGCACCGGCTCAATCCGATTGGGTGCCTTAATTACCCACTAAATCACCAGGCGCCATAGTTTGGTTATATAGTTACCACCCAGCGTAGTAAATGGTTTCCTGGTGTACAGGAAACCTTTTGGTTTGTCGCTCAATATAGAGTCACCCGTAGACAGAAGGAAGAGGAAAGAATGAAAAAAGAAAGACAGATGAGGAAGGAAGGAAAGAAGGAAGGAATGGAGGTAAGGGCAGCCACCCAAGAGCAGTACTGCATTGAGTGGGTGGATGGTGAGCGCCCCCACCTACCTTCTCCATCTCTTTTCTCTTGTCGCCACCCTCCTCCTCCTCCTCCTCCTCCTCATCATCATCATCATCATCATCATCATCATCATCATCATCATCATCATCATCATCACAGCTGACGTGACATTTTCGTTTAATTATAATGCTCGAGTAATTCAGGTGTTTTCAGTGTTAGGTATAATTACTTGATTGCTTCCCTGTGTTTGCAGATAAGACGGAAAGCAAAGGGACTGTCATTGTCCTGCGAGGACGTTTTTCTTTTACCTGTGTTTGTTCATATTATCTTTCTTATCACTCTCAGTTGCTTTCATTATTTCCCACGCTCCTTTTTCGTTTTGTTCGTCTTTTTTTTTTTTTCTCGGATCCTGTTGCTGCCTTTCCGATCTGTAGTATGATCTCTGAATTACTTTTCTTCCCACCTTCCTTTCACTTGTTCATGTCAAGTGTTGTTTTCCAATGCTTTTCTCGTTCTTAATTCCTTTTTGAATTTTCCTCTCCTTTCTTTCATTTCCAGTCTTTTGTCTGAAGTATGCCCTTCCGCATTTTCTCTTTTCCATATGCCTTTTGTTTCTCCTTTTCTATCCTTCCCATTCTTCTCTCAGTTGTGCCTTTCTTATCCTACCAATTCATCATATCTTTTATTCACCTTGCCTCACTTGACCCTTCTCTCCCCATTGGCTTTTCCTTTTTTGTTCCTCCTTTCTTCATTTTGCCTTTTTCTTTGCTTCTCTTTTTTTCTTCATTTCTTCAGAAGGCAGGGGGCTTAATATCAGGTATCTTTTGACGCTTTGATTTTAGTATTGTGGGAGGTAAGGTGGAGATGTAAGAGTAAAAGGAGAAGAGTGAAAGTACGAAAGAGACTGGTGCGATGGTGTGATAACCAAGATGGAGATCGTAGAGCAATTTTGGGAAAATAATTTGTGAGTCATGGGAAGAATGAGAAATTGAAGAATGTAATGTAACAGTCAAATCTCGTTTTGGCTCCTTCGTGGTGTAGGGACCCGATACACCAAAACATTTAAGGGTAGGAGACCTGCCTACTCCCCTCGTAGCGCTCACACGATGGAAAAACTTCTGGCCATCTCTTGGATTCGAACCGTAACCCTTATCCACAGCACGTTCTGACCCGAACACTGTACCAATCGCACCACCGGCTGTGCATTGTAATTTGCTTGAAACGCGGAAGGTGAAGATAAATAGGGAGAGGGAGGGTGGTAGAAATTTGGGAGTGGGATGGGGAATGAGGAAAGGAGGGGGGAGGATAGGAGTATGGTATAGGGTACAAAGGAAAGAGTACGTGTTGGTGCAGCTTGTGAGGGATGTTGTGGGTGCAAGACAGTGATCTCTGGCTGGAGTAAGCTGAGGCTGGAATCAGTTGCCTAGCTGGTGTGAGTGTGAGAAGGATTACATGATAAGCTGCTCTGTTGTCTGCTACGATGGCGGTCCCCTCACTGGGAATAACAGTCCACCCAACATACACATGTACAGATAAGCGTATTACCAACACAGAGGTATGGTACACACCAACCTGAGTGTTCTCTTACAATAGAGGTTATGCACCGGTGTACTATCTTTACGCACTAAGCCAACAGAAGATTTTATGCACATTCGTCACATATAATGTACAGTAGCCATCACACAATCTTTTGTGGCCTTGAGGAACTGGTACCCAACATACTCGGTTACTTCTGTATGTTCAGATGTTATCATGTGTGGTTAAAGTGAGAGTCAATATTAAGGCCACACTCACATATGGCACGCGCTGTTGTTACCCTCCCCTTCACATGGAAAAAGACTTCACACCAACGAGTCTGTGGATGTGGAATGCGAAGTGGACCATCACCACCGTTGTCTTCTCATATGGATTTTACGAACTCCTGATCATCGGGATTTATGCCATTTCCCTCACGCTTACCTGAGAGTCACCTTTATTATTCCATGCTGAGGTGTCAGTAATGTCAGTATGTCGTGATCTAGCGTCTAGGGAACTTGAATACGCACTGACGCCACACTTAAACTGCGCTGTGTTTACTTTGAGTGTACACTACCACCACACTGTTCACAGCGACGCCACACGGCCTCTGAACAACACCATACACCACACTGCCATCATGACTTCTGCCTCTGACCTTCATTCTCTGGAAGTAATGTCCCGGCGTCCCTATTTTTTGGGGGGGAGGGGGGGCTAACACTATTCAGAACATATATATATATATATATATATATATATATATATATATATATATATATATATATATATATATATATTAAGCATTTCGTATCGTATCGTTTATAAAGACACCAACATGCTTGCATGCGTCAGCCTTGGCCATCAATGGCGGCTCTCCACACTGTTTCGTTTCTGGCAGACGCGGTAGTCAGTCCTTTATCCTTGAGTTCATACTCTGTGACCTCATAACTCTTCTTTTTTGGACTCCCTCTTGCAACTCTATCTCCGACATTCACACTTTTAGTTTCTGCATCCTTTCAACCTGCTCAAATCATCTCATTCCACCCCTCCCCATCACAACACCAGTACATTCAAGTCCCATCATGCCTCTGAACTCTTCAATCCCAGCCCTAGCCCCCCAGGTCGCGCTTTCAAAAACGCACTACACATCCATCTACTCACTGTCATTTCTTTACGTTTGAACCCACGAATATCCTCTTCCTTACTGCCCAGGTGTCGCTACCATATAGCATCAAACTCCTAACATGTCGCATACAAAAATCTCTTAGCACGCAGGGAGAGCCCTTTCAGTGTTAGGAGAGGCGACAGTTCTCTCCTCCAACCACTTCGTGTCCCAGTTACCGGTGGGTGGACTGAAGTTCCCGAACACCATACAATGCCCATGGTTACTCCGCGTACTGAGAGAGAGAGAGAGAGAGAGAGAGAGAGAGAGAGAGAGAGAGAGAGAGATCATAAAAAGATATTTTTTTTATCAAAGTGTCTTGCGCTCTGCTTCATAAGCTATGGACAAAGGGTGTTATGTGAAGACAAATTTAATTGGGTACATTCTCTCTCTCTCTCTCTCTCTCTCTCTCTCTCTCTCTCTCTCTCTCTCTCTCTCTCTCTCTCTCTCTCTCTCTCTCTCTCTCTCTCTCTCTCTCAAAAGCTTTATTTGTAGCGCAAAATAAAATTGTATGAACAGTGAGTTGCTACAATTTTCTCATGTCTGCCTTTTCCTTCTCTTATTCTTTTGTTTTATGTACTACCGTACCCATTTCGTTCATATCCTTTTGCCATTGTTTATGTTTTTGTGTTGAACATATTATGTTACTTATATTTTTGCCCTTCCTCTACTTTCCTCCTCATTGATCTCATCGTCTCGCGTCTCCCAATAGTTCTGTAGTCCTGTCCTCTCATCCATGCTTCTGCTCCTCCCTGTCTTCTCCGTTTCACCCTCATATGTGTCTCTTGTCTGTCCTCCTCACTTACCTTTTGTCTTTCTCTCTCCTGCTCTGTTAACCAGCACGATGGTTATAATATCCACTGTACTGTACACGGTAAAGCCGTAAGTTTAACGCGTCCGTGTAGGGCTCACTTTACCTTAAGAGTGTAAAAAAAAAAAGTGTAAGTGTAGTAGCCCGGCTGGTCCATGCGAGGCGCCTGCTGCCAAAGATTGTTAGGCCAGACTACGAGAAAAAGACTGTGATAACAATAAGGGTCCCAGTTGCCGGCACTTTGGTGGCCGTAAGCCATCTTATCTTCCTCTCTCATCAAGCTAATCCTTTTACTGGTACGCGTTTCCCTAGACGAGACAATCATTTGACGTTACCTAGTGGAATATTGACCAGAACGAAAAGGTACAGCGACGTGAAGCGATAAGATTGTGGTACTTATTAATTACATGATGTTTTTTTTTTTTGTCCCCGCGCGTGTTCGCTTACCTGCTTGTACAGCAACAACAACACAACAACAACAATGACGACGACGATTACGACAACGATGATGATTAGTGTTATGATGATGATAGTATAATAATAAGAAAGGCCTATGCACACATTAGAATACTATACATGATCAGATGAATAAAGGGCGATACCTAGAAGTTACTGCTGAATTGGCCAGCAGCGGTAAGCAGTAAGAGTGTAGTACGAATGATTTTAATCACTTTACACAAAGAAATAGAGTGAAACATTGTACATTTTCAATCTTTCATCATTCATTTCTGTATTGTCCATCAGGAGCCTAGGGGCCAGGAGACTGGCCACTCAGTCCCGATAGAGACAAGGGTGATCAACCTCTCCTCCTGGGTGGCATTATAAGAGCAGTAAACTGCAGTCATCCCTCAGATAGAAATCCATGCGGGCCTGATGCGGATGGAGTGCATTAACCCACCGAACCAACAGGCGTCATTTGGTTACATGATTACCACACAGCGTAGTTGATGGTTTACTGGGCTACATTAAACCACTTGGCTTATTACTCAGTGTAGAGTCACCCGAAGGCAGCACTATACGAAGTGAGTGGTTGATGGGTCTCCTCCCCCCCCTCGCCAACAGAAATATTATACAATAAAAAAAAAAAATAGTTCATTACCAGTGTCCCTGCAGATAGTTTGGACTGTACATTGTGTTAAATTCCATTAACCCTTCGTTAGTTAGGTGGGGTGTAGCACACCAAATTTATTTTTAAGCTCATATTTCCTAGCCGGTAATTCGAATATTTCTCTCCGTTCCAGTACTCTCCTGATTCAGTGAGGGGAGGGAGCATGTGGATTGGTTTAGTCCTGTCTCTGCTGTAGTTTGACACCCCCCCCCCCGGGGGTGTCAAACTAACCATTTAGATCGTATTGTGATATAGATTTTTTTTTAAATCTTATTTTTGCATATTGTTTATCATTATACTGATTTTAAAAATCACAAAATGTATTTTCCTGTGCGTGTTTACCTGACAAATGAGATATGAGTCCATTTGTTATTTTTTTTTTATTGATATTATAATTTATTGTATTTTATTATTATAAATTAATAAACACCACCTACAAGGCATTCAGTCTCTTCATTAGTGATTGCAGAGATATGCTGAAGCGGCAGTATGAATATGTTTTAACTGTTAGTAACACTACATGTATTTTTGTAGTGGGGTGTAACACTCCACCGGACTAACCACGTTTGAATACCCCACAGGACTAACGAAGGGTTAACTGCTCTTCGGTACATCTCATAGCCGTGTATTATTAATGGTATTGATTTGGAATGGGATTGGAGGGTTTTTAAAGCAATCTGTTTATGCTTGTATGGGTTGGATTTTGTTGTGGCATGGATGGACTCTGAGTAGATGCGGAGGGGCGGTACAAGTGGTGGAGGTTGTCGGTGGCGTTGGTGAATGATAATCTCACCAAATAGAGAGAGGTCTCGTGGATGGCACTGAGGCAGAGGATGAGACTCATGGCGTCTGTCGCTTGTTGAGTATTTGGATGTATATGATGAGCCCAGAGTTTTAGACACATCCTCTTTTGTATTCTGTCTAGTCCATGTTTTGCATAATTGAAAGAGGAGGACCAAGCAGCAGATGCGTAAGTTAATTTATGTGTGTGTGTGTGTGTGTGTGTGTGTGTGTGTGTGTGTGTGTGTGTGTATGTGTGTGTGCTGGATGGATGGAGGGGCAGTGGAGGGACAAAGGATTAAGAAGGGAAGCCTGTGTGGAGGCAGGTAGAGGAGTTGAAGTGAGAGGATTGGGATCTGGAAGTGCCAAATGCCTAGGCTGTTATAAGCAGGTAGAATAAATCTTCACGATACATAGGAGGAATGTGAAGGGGCGAGGTGAGGCAGGAAAGAGAGTTGCTACACAATACTAAATTTTCTTAACCTCCGTGGTGTCCCAAATAAACTTTTTTCTTCTGTCATCCTCTCCTTGGTTTCGTCATCCTCCTACTGCACCATCTTTTCTTTCATTGTATTCATTTTTCTTTATGTTTCCCTGGCTCGTTTCATGCAGTATTCATTTAATTTTTTTTTTTTTAACAGAGACAGACACGGATGCATGTTTCTTTCCTCCGCCCGTTCTGTCGCACATGTTGTCCCACCGTCCACCCCTTTCCCCTCGGAGCCTCTCTCCTCGCCTCACCAAAACATTCACCAATCTGCTTTTGTGTTTCCCTTGCAACTTCACTCTTTACTCTTCGCGCCACACTTGTTCACAATTTTCTATCGAAAAATATCCTCTCGAAGTCTTTTATTTCCTGGTTGGTGGACTTATATTTACTGCCTATAGACATCTGATATTTTCACGCTCATTTATATAAATTGCAATACATGGTAGCTTTACATATATTGAATTTCTTTTTGTTCTTAAAGTGTGCAGTGTATATCCATTTTACGTACACACCATTTGTTGACCATAGTCATCTCCCTAGTGAACCCCCCTTTCACACACACACACACACACACACACACACACACACACACACACACACACACACACACACACACACACACACACACACACACACACACACACAGAGGTGAAGGTAGATCAGGAGACAACTGTCATAATGAGGAATTAATGAAGGAAGAATAGGAAGTAAGGAGATGGGATAAAATAAACAAAGAAGTGGCAGGAGTGATGTGAGAATAAGATAAATTGCACTGTCAGAAAGATGAGGGGGAAGCAGAAAAGAACGTAATGATAATCTGATACCGGCGAGGGAGAAAAGTGTTAAAAAGGGTATACTGTAGTAAGATTACGAGAGAGAGAGAGAGAGAGAGAGTACGGTACGTTAACATCATCAGTCTTTCCTTTGACCTGAATGTGACTGAGGTAGATACATATATGAGTCATTATAATTTGTGGTTGACATAGTTGTATAGTTGTGCGAGTCTGGGTGTTCAGTAGTGCTCTTAGCCACGACTGAAAGGCAGAGTTGTTGCCTTTGATTCAAGTCACTGAAGCAGTAGTAGACTTATGAAAATTTATCATGGATCTACCGACTCTTGGTGGTGTTTGCTTTGGCGTATTCGTGAATGTATACTCATTCACACAAACATTTCCGTTAAAACATGACCGTGTCTATTATGATTTTCATTTTACTGTGAGCAGTGTACATTCTGTTGTATAGTAGATTGTATTTGATTGAATGAATGAGAATAGCATCCTTATTTTTGGTTGGCGTATAAAGAAAGAAATCTTGCAGGTACGAAGGTACAGAGTTAGTTGATTTAGCAGTAGATGGTAGCAGATATCAGGGTACATCGTAAGAATGGATTTTTATAATATGTTTTCATTGTATTATGGGGGTCATAGTTCGTGTAGACGTTGCCAACTAGGTTGGTAAGACAAGAGTGATGTTTATTTTTTTTTCCTCCGAAATCTTCTCATATCTGAAGTATTCGAACTGTCTGTTCCCTTGTGAGCAAAGCCTTCTCGTAACTGCACAATTTTCTTACCCGGACCACAATAAAGAGGAAGGATCTGCTTTTAAGTGCATTCCACGGCCTCTCCTGTATTAAAACTTCCTCCTCTCCCAGTATCACATCTGCTCTCCAGGCTTGATTTGTCTCACACAGTTTAGTGCATCCTTTTCCCTTTTGTTCCTTTCCTACTTCCTTTCTCTCTCTCTCTCTCTCTCTCTCTCTCTCTCTCTCTCTCTCTCTCTCTCTCTCTCTCATCTGTATCATCATAACTCCGTGTTTTGTTTTTCATGTCCCTCATTTATTTTGTTACCCTTTATTACTATCAACGTCTTGGTCTTCCGAAATATCCCTCCCCTCTGATGCAACCGGTCTTATCTCGGCATCTTTATCTCTCTTCATCACGTCCTTCATTTACCGTAGAGTCTGATCTGTTTTATATCGTTTCGTTCCTTGTCTTTATCTCCTTCTCCCTCATTATGTGGCAAAATGCAGAATATTTGCGGAGAAGGATATAGTCATTATGCATATGAGAGAGAGAGAGAGAGAGAGAGAGAGAGAGAGAGAGAGAGAGAGAGAGAGAGAGAGAGAGAGAGAGAGAGAGAGTTCAATCTTCCTCATTTTTCTCAGTGCTTTTATTGTTTTTGTATTTTTCTAAGTGTACATTAAGTACTTTTCACGTTATCTTCTCTTTTCTCTTTCCTTTGTCCATCTTTACGTTATTCCTTTCTCTGCAGCCACTTTGGGTTACTTCCCTGCTTCCTCTCCATCGTTTCACCTTGCCCTACTCTTCCTTCATCACCTGTTTATTTTTCTTTCCTACTTCCACTCCCTCCTCCACCTCCTCCTTCTCTTGGAGGAAAGATAATGGTGGAGGGAGCTTGAGCTCGGGTTTACTGAGAAAGCGGATGAAACCAGTCCTGCTAGTCACCTCCCCGCCATCTTAGTCCTGGCATCCTGGCAAGAAGTGGACAGCTGTGTCTGGCCGCGGATTCTTTCTTCAGCGAATTCTCACTGAAAATTGTCTCTGCTAACCAGAACAAAGATGAGGCATGAAGGTGAAGACGGTAAATTACACATAGTGTATAGATTGCTTAGGCTGAAGTGAGGATTCTCCTATTGCTATAAAAAAAAAAAAAAAAAAAAAAAAAAAAAATCAATCTATCTATCTGTCTATCTATCTATCTATCTATCTATCTATCTATCTATATATATATATATATATATATATATATATATATATATATATATATAAGTGTTGTTTCTGTTTGCAGAGTCTTCATTTTGTTATTATAAGCGAGATTTGCTGTAAGAACATATGAATGTATAATGGATCAGTTTCTCACATATTCCTAGAAGGAGCTAGGCAATGTTGTTTTACTTGTGAAAAATTCTAGCGCTGAAATAACTAGCCTGTAACAGTCTCTGAAAATTCTTTCATAACTCGGATTGGTGTACACGTTTTCAGGGTCTTCATTTAAGATTTTTTTTTCTCCTTTGTCACAATCCTTTCTCCTCACTCCGTCAACATTTCGGGTTTAGGAAGTGGAATTGAGTACAGTTTCTAGCTGTATATTTGTGCTGTACAGTCAGTTTTGCTTTTACTTTCGATTGCCCGAAGCCAGCCTGAATAAATTGAATGACCTCTGCTTTTGATGGCTCAATTTCTGACCATTAGGTCTTTTAGGTGGAGCCCAACCACTGTTTTTTAGTGAACATTCCGCGACAGTCAATGGTTTGTGCTACTGATGCAAGCTGGCTGAAGGTGCGAGTTGGCTGAAAGTGCGAGTTGGCCGAAGGTGCGAGTTGGCTGGGATGTGAGTTGGCTGGGGGCACGAGAGTGACTGGGCGTGTGAGAGTGGCTGGGCGTGTAAGAGTGGCTGGGCGTGCGAGTTGGCTGGTGTGTGTGAGTTGGCTGGGTGTGCTAGTTGTCTGAGTTACAGGTTGGCTGTGGGTGCGAGTTGGCTGCGGGTGCGAGTTGGCTGAGGGAGAGACTTGCCTGGGGGTGTGAGTTGAATGGGATGTGGGTTGGCTGAGGATTCGAGTTGGCTGGGGTGCGATTTAACTGGAGGTGCGAGTTGGCTGGGGGTGAGAGTTGGCCGGGGATGTGAGTTGGCTGAGATGCGAGATGGCTGTGGATGCGAGATGGCTGGGGGTACGAGTCGACTGGGGGTGCGAGTTGGCTGGGGTGCGAATTGGCTGGGGTGCGAGTTGGCTGGGGTGCGAGTTGGCTGGGGTGCGAGTTGGCTGGGGTGCGAGTTGGCTGGGATGCGAATTGCCTGGGGTGCGAGTTGGCTGGGGTGCGAGTTGGCTGGGGGTGTGAGTTGGCTGGGGGTGTGAGTTGATTTGGGTGTGAGTTGGCTGGGGTGCGAATTGGCTTAGGGTTGGAGTTGGTTCAGGGTGCGAGTTACAAGAAAGTATAAGGGAAAGAAAACAGCAACAGAGATATTGGTCCTTTAGAGGCTGTTTGGTATAGGGTTGGTTATAATTCATTCTGTGTGTCAAAGATAACAAGGCAGGCTGTTGGCTGAAGGTGCCATTTGACTCACAGTGCGAGTTGGCTCAGGGTGTGAGTTTGCAAAAGGTGCTCTCTCATACAAGTCCATTCCACTGCTTTGCATCTAATCTCTCTGTGTAACCATACTGCCTTTGCATACACTCTTAACCATTTCATACACGCATTATAATAGGATGAAATAATTAGGATCTGAAGAATATGGCAGTTGATGATAAATAGCTTTGTGAAAACGAATGCATAAGGCTGAGGGGAAGCTGGAAGTTGTAATTGATGTGACGTAACTGCTCATTATTTCAGTAGATCACTGTCATCGGCGAGATTTGATTGATATTTATCTATATATTTATCAGTCATGTGATGCAGTGTGGTATTTTTCGCAACTTATATGCCGTTGCACGAGATTCAGCCTGTCTTTGTCTGTCTGTGGATTTCAATGAAACTTCCGAGGTGATTTTGTCAGGTTACTGAGAAGTATGAGTTACACAGAGTATAAGAGCATAGTGGAAGAAAGATTGGGAAGGTATGAGCTAGAGCAGATGGAAGGGGTGGAAGACGTATGTAAGATACTCACGGAAGAGATAAGCGCAGCGTGTGAGGCGGTTTGTGGAGTGAGGAGGAGATGCAAGGGTGTGCAAGGGACAGCATGGTGGAATGATGAGGTGAAACGAGCTGTGGAACAAAAGAAGAAGGCATATGGTGAATGGTTGGCGAGTAGAGGTAGGGGAGAAGATGAGAGAGAGAAGAGAGAGGTATATGTGAGCAGGAGAAGGGAGGTTAAGAGACTGTTGAAGGAGAGTAAGAAGAAAGTGGATGAAGAGTTTGGGAGGAATCTGAGTGTGAAATGGAGGGAGAGTAAGAAATTGTTTTGGAAGGAGGTAAAGGGGAAATAGTAGGGGAGTGAAAGATAGGAATAATAGATTGTTGGTGGAGAAGAGAGAGAAATTGAGGAGATGGAAGGAGCACTTTGAGGATTTGTTGAATGTAGAGAGTGAGAGCAGTGTGAGTATAAGTGGTTGGGGAATGGCTGGGAGAAGAAGAGATGAGAGGAGGGAGGAAGAGATCAGTAGGTCGGAAGTTGTGGAAGCGATGAAGAAGATTAAGCTGGGAAAGGCCCCAGGAATTGATGGAGTGTGTGGTGAAATGCTTAGGTATGGGGGTGAGATTGTTGTGGAGTGGATATGGAAGTTGTGTAGATTGGCTTGGGAAGAGGGAAGGGTTCCAGAGGACTGGAAATCAGGTATAATTGTTCCTCTGTACAAAGGAAAAGGGGAGAGAGAAGTATGTGGTAACCATAGGGGTATTTGCCTTCTTAGTGTGACTGGTAAAATATATGGTAGAATACTCATTGATAGGGTTAGGCATATGACAGAGGAGCTAGTTGGAGAAGAACAAGGGGGATTTAGGAAGGGAAAAGGATGTGTAGATCAGATATTTGTTCTAAGATGTTTAGTGGAGAAGTATCTAGAGAAGGGAAGGAAAGTGTACGCTGCCTTCATGGACTTGGAGAAAGCTTATGACAGAATAGATAGGCAAGGTATGTGGAAGGTATTAAGAATATATGGAGTGGAGGGGAAATTGTTGAGTGCTGTGAAGAGTATGTACGAGGGAGCTAGGGCTACGGTGCGAGTGGATGGTGAGCTGAGTGAGTTCTTTGATCTCAATGTGGGACTGAAACAGGGGTGTGTAATGTCTCCATGGCCGTTTAATATATATATGGATGGGGTCGTAAAGGAGGTACAAGGTAGGGCAGTGGATGTGGGGGTGGCCCTAATGAATGAGGGTGAGATTTGGAAGCTTCCGGTGTTGCTGTTTGCTGATGATACAGTATTGTTGAGTGAAGATGAATGGGAGTTGCAAGGTTTGGTGAATGAATTTGGGACAGTGTGTAGGAGGAGGAAGCTGAAAGTTAATGTAAACAAAAGTAAAGTTATGGTGTTTGAGAGGAATGAAGTCACAGAGTGTGCATTGAGGTTGGATGGTGAGGATATGGAGAATGTGAGTGCATTCAAGTACTTGGGTAGTGTGATGAGTAAGGATGGAACTTTGGGGGATGAAGTACGTGAAAGGGTACAGCAGGGAAGGAAGGTTGTTGGCACACTGAAAGCAGTGATGAGAAATAGGGAGGTGAGTATGGAAGTTAAGAAGTCACTGCATGATGGTATTGTGATCCCTACCCTGACGTATGGAAGCGAGGCGTGGACCTTGCAAGAGGGGAACAAGTCAAGAGTGAGAGCAGTGGAAATGAGTTACTTGAGAGGAGCATGTGGAGTGACATGGAGGGACAGGTTGACGAATGAAGAAGTGAAGGAACGTTGTGGGGTAGATGTGGATGTGGTTGAAAAGATTAGGAGAAATACACTGAGGTGGTTTGGACATGTGGAGAGGATGGAGAATGAAAGACTGACTAAGAGGGTGTATGTAGGTGAGGTGGAGGGAGGGAGAGGGAGGGGTAGACCGAGAATGAGGTGGAGGGATGGAGTTGAGAGGTATATGAGGGAGGGGGGGGTGAGTTGGGGGGAGGGGAGTCAAATGGTGGGTGACAGAGTGACTTGGAGGCGTTTTGTCTGCGGCCACCCTTTGCGGGATTAGGGCGTCGGGCTATAGATAGATAGATAGATAGACTGAGAAGGTCTTTCACTGTGTATAGTTTTCCAACCAAGATTTTTAGGGGATTCGGCCTCCCGTCACCAAATTATGAGTTTTCAGAAATAGTGAAAGGAGAGCAGATATGGCATTGATATCTTAGTATATATTGTACAGTGAACTCTCATCCATATTGCCATATTTGGGGAGCGTGACCCTCCCCTCCTGTAATTCCTGGGGGGATCAGGTCCCCCTCTCAAAAGTATAAACGATCAGAAATAAGGGAAACCACAAGGATTTCAACATCACTTTTCAGGCCAGTTCGTATGGTTCCTTGATAATGTCATCCATCGTATACAGTTTTCCGCCATTAATTTAAGTGGTATTAGCCCCCCACCAAAACTTATAAAGAATACAAAATAGAGGAAGGAAGGCAGATATCGCTTTGCTGTCATAGTAAATGTTGTAGAATGGGCTCTCATCCGCTAACTGCTGCTGCTGTTGGGTGTAACCTGGGTATCACAATTCTTATACCCTCTGTAATATGTCATTCACGTATGCCACCATTGCGATCATATGGCCTTTACGTGGGTATACCAGCCTCTTTTCGGGTATGACGCAGTAATACTATTGTATATTTCTTCCAAATCGGCATGCATATCGCAGGACATGGTATGTAGTGTCCATGTGTTCTCTGAATGCACAAGAAGAAACTGCACATCTGCTCTCTTCATCGATTGGTATTGTTTTCTCCATGGTTTTTATGTTCCTTTTCCTCTTTTCGTTTGAGTTATAGTTTTCTCCTATTCCTGGTCTTCCCTTCTTCGCCGTAGGTAGCCTGTGCCGTCCTAACTGACCTGAACTGACCTGTTCATCATGCCTTTACTGCCTCATACTTACAGCTAACCAGGCACTGGGTGTTCGCTCGCAGTAATTCCATACACTTATGCCTACTCGTGGAAATTTGGTGATAAACTTTAGCAGTGCTGAGAAATATCTGTTGAGGGCAAAGTTATTAGGCACACAGGAGTGATTGTAGTGAAGCTGGATACGTATGTGTGAGGAAATATTTTATAGTGAAGAAAGATATCACAGGGAACTTTTAACTCTACGTAAACCAGAAGGTGCCCCTATTATGTTGATTGAAGGATTTTTAGCTGGCGGTGAAGCAGAGTTTTGGTGAAAAGGAAGGTAGGGTGGTGGAGGAGAAAGAGGTTTATGGAGGAAGAGAGAATGGAAGGTTATATTGATGGAGAGGAGAAGAGGAGGGTGTGGTGGTAGAGGAAAGGAGACGGGGAGTGTGTGATGGGAGAGGAGAGGAGACGGGGAGGGTTTAATATTGGAAATTGAAGTCGTAAATGTATGGTGTTGTAGAGAGGGAAGGGGGAAGACACGGTGATGAAGGTGGAGAGACGGGAAGAGTGTAGTTAAGATGAGCGGAAGGATGTGGTGAGAGAGAGATGTGGAAGGTGTATTGATTTAGGGAATGGGAGGAGAGGAGAACAGGTGTAGTAGTGGAGACGAGAAGGGGAGGGTGTGGTGGAGGAGATTAAAAAGTAAGGAAATGGCACTGATGATGGAGGGTTTGATAGCGGTGGTGAAGGTGAGGGTGTCTGGGTAAAGAGGGGAAGATATGGTGGTGGAGAGAAAGAGAAATGGTGATGTAACGGTGACTGGGAGAAAAGGAGGACAAGAGTGTGGTGGAGGAGATGAGGGTGGTGAGGAGGAGGGTTTGGTGGTGGAGGTGGGTGTGGCGTGGATGTTACAGCATAAAAGGAGATGTGGAGAGCAATTAGGATATGTTAGGTGCAAAAGCTGAGGAGACAGTGCAGTGACAGAGTCAACTACGGGGCTAATATTATTATACCCTCTCCTAGGTGAGGTCATCTTTATTTCATATTTAATGCCGACAAGCGATTGTATTCAGCTAATTAAAGAACATCCTGAGTGACCAGAAGCAATATCCAGTACGACTGAGTAGTTGGCAGTGCTGTGCAAAATTTTTAGGCTTTCACGAATCCATTAATATTCTCGTTGGTTTGGACTACAATTCTTGTATTACATGTCCCTGGACGGCACCATAAAGCCTTGAGTTATGATGGTGCTTATGTGATCGCCTCGGACACTAGCGACCATCATGCCGTAAATTGTGGCATATCACATTGTTATATTTTGGGAACACTTGAATACTTGTGAGAATAATAATGTTTTTCCAAGGTACCGGTACTGAGTAAATTGATAGCATCAGCGTTAGGTGCCTTATGCCTCAGTATCATTATCATTTTATTATGCTGCTACTAGTGCATTACTAAAGTATGTTCATTCTGCTTATCAGACTGTGTGTGTGTTTCACAACTTACTGTCTTGGCCTCAAGCTCACTGTCTCTCCGCATCATTGTCGGTCCAGCCAGAGTGGTAGATTTATAACTTCGTCGTTGTGTAATACCTAAATGTCCCCAAGCCTTGATACACACAAAAGCTTGTGCTTGATCTCGTAGGCGTTGTATTAGGGGACATTGTCTCTTTTAACTTACTCCCCGACGTTGCCTGGTAATATGAGAAGTGTATTATGTCGCTATGAGACGGAGAATGTTGTATTTTGATAATGGATTGCACAAAGAAGTGTATTGATGAGCAGACAGCGGCGGTAAATCTGTAAGAAGGGAAGGAAGGACAGGAAGGACATTAGAATGAAACAAGTCAAAGGGAAACGCGAGAGTGGGTGTCTGTGATTGAGAGATGAACGAAATAAACAAAATTCTGTTTGTATTGCACCAGCGTTCCGTTATTTCTCATGCTTCTGAGGTTCTTTACCTCTGGGTAGGGGACATGGAAAATGGAGAGGTTAGGGAGCTTCGGGGAGAATAAGGAAGAATCTAGTGTGTCGGCGAAGGAGGAAGGAGTGGTGGTGACAGTAGGAGGTGATGACCGTGAGTAATGGTGTGAGAGAGGCTGGGGATGTAAGATTATTTCTGGTCTTTAGATGAACGAGAGGGAGAGGAGGCTAGGAGGTGGTGATGCTGGGGATATATCAAAGCAGGAGAATGTTTACGGTGAGAAGAAAGTAGTTGATGAGAATTGTACCCCGCGCAGAGTCCAATAAGGCCCCTGTACAGAGTCCGTAACAGCGTTTGAATTTTTCCCCCCATTTAATGCAAGGCTACCGTTGTCCAGTACAATTAACACTTTAACAATTAGCAGCCAACAGTATGAGTATGATAGGCCATCACTCGGACTCAGGCATTTTGACCATACGATCAAGTTAGTAGCATGGGTGTAGGAAGTTTTTGAGGCATGGTACACCAAGATTTTATTGCCGTTATTAGATGTGATTAACGGATTGGAAACGTGTATAAATTTTTTTACGTCTGTCTCATTGTAAGTGTTTTATATGTGTATCAGGCAGTGTTTGATGAGTTACACACCTTTGGGGGTAATTGTACAGTAACATAGAAATAACTAAAGTGCACAATAACCCCCGAAGATACTCTCATTGTATTAACACAGTGAATAAAACCTACACGTTGTCATGTACACACACACTTAGCCTACACACAACCATGTATACAAAAATGCACGTAGCCAACACACAACTATGTGTACACTGACACACAGCCTGGACACAGCCATGTGTACACTGACACACAGCCTGGACACAGCCATGTACATCCCGACAGAGCCTACACACAGCCATATATACAAAAATACACTTTATCTTACACACAATCGTGTGTACACCGACATATTTGGTCCAAACACAGACATGTATATTTAGACACAGTTGTTGCACGAGACACTGATCATTCCCTGTGATGTGTCTGGGTCGTAATTTTCTCTAACATCCAGTGGTGGTGGTCAGTTGTGGTGGAAGTCATTTGTAGTGAAAACCATTTGTGGTGGTGGTCGAGGGTTGTGGAGGCGTTATTGCATGGTCGAGTGTGAGAAACGAGAAATGTGATGGACTAGAGAGTAATGAAATGGATGTTAATGACCAGATGATTAGAACCTCGAGAGTGGTAACGGTGGAGTGGGGTGGAGGTGATGCTGAAGTGGAATCAGGTTGAGTTAGAGTGAGATGGAGGTGGAGTTAGGTGAAGGTAAGGTTAAGTGAAGTGACTAGAGTTGATTTTGAAGTGAGGTGATGGTGAAATAGGGCACAAGTTATGTGAAATCGAGCCGGAGTAAGGTGGGGCGGAAGTAAGTAAATTGGAGGTGAAGTGAGTTGAAGGAGTGTGCTGAAGAAGTGTGTTGTTGGAGTAAAGTGACAAACCATTCCTCTGTCTGGCGAAGTAGTGGTGGAGTAAGGTGGTAGACCATTCCTCTGTCTGGCCATGTGCGTCGAAGAAGGTATGGCCACCCCTGTCACTGGAGTAACCAACCCATCGTGTGACCATGTAGCCATGTTATGTTTCCTTCACATCAGAGGTCATTGCATGTACAGTACGGCATAATCCATCACTGGCTTCCTTGACTTCAATGCTGTATATATCGAACCCTATTGATCATAGCAAAGCAAAAGCCAAGCATATTACAGTATTCATCTGTTTGCTGATGATACAGTATTGTTGAGTGAAGATGAATGGGAGTTGCAAGGTTTGGTGAATGAATTTGGGACAGTGTGTAGGAGGAGGAAGCTGAAAGTTAATGTAAACAAAAGTAAAGTTATGGTGTTTGAGAGGAATGAAGTCACAGAGTGTGCAGTGAGGTTGGATGGTGAGGATATGGAGAATGTGAGTGCATTCAAGTACTTGGGTAGTGTGATGAGTAAGGATGGAACTTTGGGGGATGAAGTACGTGAAAGGGTACAGCAGGGAAGAAAGGTTGTTGGTACACTGAAAGCAGTGATGAGAAATAGGGAGGTGAGTATGGAAGTTAAGAAGTCACTGCATGATAGTATTGTGATCCCTACCCTGACGTATGGAAGCGAGGCGTGGACCTTGCAAGAGGGGAACAAGTCAAGAGTGAGAGCAGTGAAAATGAGTTACTTGAGAGGAGCATGTGGAGTGACGTGGGGGGACAGGTTGACGATTGAAGAAGTGAAGGAACGTTGTGGGGTAGATGTGGATGTGGTTGAAAAGATTAGGAGGAATACACTGAGGTGGTTTGGACATGTGGAGAGATCGGAGAATGAAAGACTGACTAAGAGGGTGTATGTAGGTGAGGTGGAGGGAGGGAGAGGGAGGGGTAGACCGAGGATGAGGTGGAGGGATGGAGTTGAGAGGTATATGAGGGAGGGGGGGTGAGTTGGGGGGAGGGGAGTCAAATGGTGGGTGACAGAGTGACTTGGAGGCGTTTTGTCTGCGGCCACCCTTTGCGGGATTAGGGCGTCTGGCTATAGATAGATAGATAGATAGATCTGTATATCGCTTTGTCGTTGATCTATGTGTGACAGGTGTCCAGTCTGTGAATGTTTCTGCTTGGTATATAATGAAATTGCATGTGGAGTAGGGGAGGAGGAATGTGGGATAAAGCTAAGAGGAGAGGCAAAATACCCGAGAGGAAAGAACAGTGCCATGCGAGGCGGTGGAAACTGAGAAATGAGAATTCATAGGAAGAAAAAGTAACGGAGTGCAACAGCACAGATGAAGTTGCAGAGAAGAAAAACATTACAGGCGGAAGAGAAAAAAAAATTGTAGCACAAGCAAACAAAGAAGTATCATTAAATACTGAGTAGGATGGTTGACGAAGATAAGGATTTCAGGGAGAATGAAGGCAAAGATGAAAAAATCGGCTGTGAGAGTCAAGGAGTAGGCTGGAGGGGAGGGAAATATTAATTAGCGTTAAGTAATGACCGTGGCTGACTTGTGTGCAGGCTAAAAGATAATATAGGATGAAAGGTAGTTTTGATGAGAGAGAGACGGGTATATATTAATAACCAAGATACAGACGGGTTGGAAGCTCAGGGAGAAGAAGATCTGATAGTGAAGAACCAAAAACAGTGTGCTTGGCAGTTGCTCGTGTTTTTGCTTGCTGATTTTAACAGTAAAACTTAGTATCACAACACAAACCTGAAAAATAAGTAAATTATCACCATGAAATGTAACAAAAAAAGCATGAGAACAGACATGAGAATGTCAAAAGAAACTGAATTTCATATACTTCTATATGCCTAAGGAAAAACCAGGAATAATAATATTAAAAATATACACTGCATTCTCACAGGCTTTATTTTTTCTGGACATTCTAGATCTAGACAGTTCCAAAAGCTCATTTTATTCTTAGTTTCATTGTTTTCTGGTCATATGGATAACAATATGGGTCAAATGTCCCCTCAAATCTCATTGTGTAAAGCACACCGAAGTAAAGGCCGCAATGTGATTTTCGTACGTATTTACACGCAAAAAAGGTGTTCCGCGCGTGGCAGATAATTTTTGGGTTCATTTTTGAATTAAAGTCGGTCAGTTGCGCAAAATCTGAAATGTGCCTACTGATCGGTCACGACACTACACCTTATTGTACGTATGTATTAAGAACCAAGATACAGCGGCAGCATAAGGCAAAATTTTGACAATCGAATTTGTTCCAGAAGTTTAAGCTACTGCTAACGATATATATATATATATATATATATATATATAAAAGATGCCGGCAAACAGATGCTTGGTAGTTAAGTGCGAGGATGAGGACGTAGAAATAGTTTAGTGATTTTATTACGATAATATTTAAGTGGAGAGAGAGAGAGAGAGAGAGAGAGAGAGAGAGAGAGAGAGAGAGAGAGAGAGAGAGAGTAATGTACATTTTTTTGAAGTACACTAGGATAGTAAATATAAATGATATGACAGGAATGGCAGGAAGGAATATAAACGTCAGTAACAAAGGTTTCCATTTATCCGAACAGTATGACTAATACCACAGTGCTGTGGATCCTCACTATCCGTTTTTTTATTCACTTACGTTCTCATGAGATTACCGTGTATTGTATTTGGGATTACTACGCCTTATTGGTTCACTAATTGGGTATTGAGCGAATTTCTCTTCTCTGAAGACTGGTTTTGGGCCACTTTCTAATAAACGAACCTCCGTGCTTTGATTGGATGAACCCAATCAGTCTTGAATTGACAGGAAGCGTGCTGATTGGCTGCCGTAATTGTGTTTGAATGCTCACCTCGATTTGAGATGTAAGTCCCAATTTCCTCAATCTCAGCCTATCTCTGGCACATTCGAACGACCATAAATTTGGCTAAAACCTAGACTGTGATCCAGGATCGAGTTATCCTGTATCTTGGATATAAAACAGGTTCAGATTGCCGCTCTGAATTTTGGTTGTGTGTGAAAAAATGCTGGCATGATTAAAACATATGGTAGTGTATGATGCAGGTTTTGTGAGGATTTCAGTGTTGCTGCTTACTTCAGTAACATACGTATGATTCTCTTATTACAACATCCAATATACTGTATAGGCTATGTGGTGATATAACACAAACACCATCAACATGGCAGTTTTCTTTATAACCATATCACGGCTGATCCAGTGCGGCATCGGTACATGAACAGGTCTTCCACTTTCTTGTTTACTGACGCCCGTCACATGTTTCCCGCCGCTCTTCTTCTGTTTTATTTGATGCTTCCGCCTTCTCCTGTCCCATGTTGCACTTCTCTTTCCATACCTGTCTTGCCTCCTTTTCCTCTCCTCGCCCATATGCTTTCATTTCCCCTTGCCTCTTTCCTGTTTTATCCTGCTTTCAGATTTTCTTCCTCGTAATGCAATCTTTTGTTTTCCCTCTCTCTACAGCATATTCGTATCCGTTACCCCATGAGTCGATTTGTATTCCTTGCCAGATAGGAGAGAGAGAGAGAGAGAGAGAGAGAGAGAGAGAGAGAGAGGTGGCTTTGGGGTATGGGCTTGTATGTATGAGTACCTTTGCAAAATATATACCTGCATCCAAGTGAATCCCTTTATTTAAGACGGTTGCGCCAAGTTTGATGGTGTCCACAAGTAAGGTGTTCGGCATAATTTTCAAGTATGTACCGATAAATTCAAAGTCAAGATCAAGCGTTCATACATCCTCATAGAGTATTTTTTTTACTATTGTATTATTAATGGATATGAATCAGAACATACTCTGTTTAGCCTGTGCTCGAGGCCAATAATTGAAGGCCTCTGGAGAAGTACTGAAAGTACTTAAAACACATTTTCAGTGTCTATAAAATCTTCTGATGCACCGGAACAAGATCCTTCTATAATAATCCATAATCCATATTACCTGCTCAGTATAACCAGTCTGCCACACCTCCAAAGTAACCAGTTCATCTGTATTTATGCATCTGTACATGTGTATGAATGTGTGTGTGTTTCTTTGTGCGTCTGTGTCTGTAGACTTGGGTGCACAGGGAGGGATGATGAGGTTGTAGCAGCAAAACATTAGTGTGCGGCCACACTTGCCGAAACATGTGTTGGCAACATGTTTCAAACTGTGCCCGGAACAATGTTACAGACATGTTTGAAACACAAGTGTCTCGAACATGTTGGCAACTCTGAGCATGAATCATGTTGGTAGCACCGGTGTGGACGAGGCTTTGAGCTGCGGACATGAATCTAACACAGCAGTAGACCATTACCTGAGACCGTGGGTACGATCTCAAAATCTGTCTTTGACATCCTGAAGAAATTACGAAATTCTGAAGTATCCCCCACTTGCACCGATAGCAGTCCAATGTCATCTCTAACGAGGTCATTTACAAAATGATGTCCATCACCATAGGGGTTTGCCTTATGTGATGGACGCACCCAGAATCGCCAACGAGCAGGCATTTTTTGTCCCTGCTGTGCACATAATACAACCGTTGTGGCTGCGACAAGTAAGGCATCTTCCCTCATCGCCATGTTGCTGGGTACTGTCTCTCACAAGTCTGGACCACACGACTACTTCACCTTTGTTTCGAACATGTCAGTGACTTTCTCGAGAACCATGCTTGTGATATTGCCCGTAACATGTCTGTGACACGTTGCTAACATGCTCAAGGCATGAATCTAACATGTCAAGAGCAATGTTTCCGACAATGTTCGAGGGCAAGTGTGGCCGCACACTTACTTGACTATAATTCTTTCATGGCAGCTAACAAGGTTGTATTTCGTATTTGCTACAATCAGATAGTATTGTATAGGTTTGATCACTCAGATTCTATACATCAGTTAAATTTTTTTTTAGATCAATATGTTAATATTTCTTTTATATATGTATTACTATCAGAATAAACTGAATATGTTGTTAAATTGTAGGTAGATGCATACAACGTCTCTCTCTCTCTCTCTCTCTCTCTCTCTCTCTCTCTCTCTCTCTCTCTCACACACACACACACACACACACACACACACACACACACACACACACACACACACACACACACACACACACACACACACACACACACACACACACACACACACACACACACACACACACACACACACACACACACAGACATCCTCCTTTCTGTGGTTTTTTATTCTCTCACTCTTTCCCATCCAAATTCAGTAACCTAGATATTTCATTCTATATTTTCCTCCTCCTCGCCAGTCCTTCGCTTTTCCTCTCGTCCCATGATCCCTTTTTCTCACCTCCCCCTCGCCGTCTTTGTGAGCCTATAATATGATTTGCTCTTTGTTATCTCTCTCTCTCTCTCTCTCTCTCTCTCTCTCTCTCTCTCTCTCTCCCTCCCTACCTACCTACCTACCTGCTTGTCTGTCTGTTTGTCTGAATATGTCAAATTTTCTATCTGTGTATCAATCTATCTGTCTATCTACGTGTCTGTCTATCTGTCTACTTTTACATAACAACACTGGGCAGCACTACGCACAGAGAGTGTTCCTTTGTCAACACGTGCTATGATGGAAGGCACGGTCGAGTGTGGACAATGGCTCCCTGTTTTTGCGGTCACACACCCAGGCAGACAGGCAGGCAGGGAATATTGGATAAAAAGGAGGCGTGTGGAGGAAAATAAATTGAGAGTCGAGAGAAGGAAGCGAAGGGGAGAGAAAGATACGAGCAAGGAGTAGAATGAGGGAAGGAGTAGATAGGGAGGGAGGGAGGAAAATATTAGCATCGAGGAAAATGATGTGGAAGTAAAAATAAAGAAGAAATGAGGGGAGAAAAAGGAAGTGTGAGGGAACGAGGTAATACGTAGTGAGGGAGGGAGGAATGTAAGGAAGAAGTGATAAAGTGATGAAGGTTGTAGAAAGTGGGAAAAGTGAGAGCAGGAAAGGTGGAAGTAAGGGCAGGAGGCAGGAGAGAATGGAGCAGTGAAGAATGGAGGAGGGAACAACCGGGTCAGGGAGAGAGGGCGACTGAAAATATTGCGAGGGAAGGAAGAAATTATTTAGCTACGTAAGTCGAAATGATTATTAAGAAAACAGTATAGGCAGGAGTGTAGGCAAAAGGAAGGAAAATTTGGCCTGAAAATATAAGAAGGCAGACAGTTCAACCTTTGAGTCCGATGACGTCTATATACTTTGTTCTTGTCATCGTCAGACGATATAATAATAATAATAATAATTATTATTATTATTATTATCATTATTATTATTATTATTATTTTAAGGCTGACTTAAACTAGAAGGGTTAGATATAATGTTCACTGACTCCTTCATTACGAATGGTTTCCCTTACGATGTATAAAATAATCCTGAAAGAAAAATAATGCACTAATAGAATAGGTCACATGATTCGTGTAATTGAGAGAGAAAGAGAGAGAGAGAGAGAGAGAGAGAGAGAGAGAGAGAGAGAGAGAGAGGTAGTAGAGGGGAATGAGGTGTGGGAGAGGGGGATGAGGTGTGAGAGAGGGGAATGAGGTGAGAAATGGGAATGAGGTGTGGGAGAGGAGAATGAGGTATGGGAGAGAGGAATGAGGTGTGAGAGGAGGATGAAGTGTGGGAGAAGGGAATGAGGTGTGGGAGAGGTGGATGACGTGTGGGAGAGGGTAGTGAGGGGAGAGTGGGATGAAGTGTAACAGAGTGGGAAATGGAGTGAGAGCAGAGGAGAATCTGGTCATGACGATATGGAAGGGTTAAGCAAAGATGCAGTGTAAAGGAAGAAACGAGGCAAGGGGAGAGAGAGAGAGAGAGAGGAGGAGAAAGAAATTAGGAAAGAGAGAGAGGAAAAGACAATGGATAGGAAAAGGGGAGATAGAGAAAGTATTGGAAAGAGGGTGGGTGAGAGAAAAAGAGTTGGAAAGAGGAAAAGGGAGAGAAGGAGGATAGGAAAGGGCGAAAGGGAGCGAGAGGGGATTGGGAAGAGGAAGACAATGGACAAGAGGGTAGGGAAGAGGGAGAGGGAAAATAGAGGGAAGAGTGAGAAGGACAAAAAGGAGGTTGGACTGAACGAGTGGAAGAGAAAGAGGTTAGGAACGAGGGAGGAGAGAAAAGGGATGGAAAGGGGAGAGGGAGAGAAAAGGGACATGAAAGAATAAGAAGGAGAGAAAAAGTAGGAGAGAAGGCGTAAGAGAGGAGAGGAGATGAAGAGGATAACATGAAGGTGGATAGAAGAGCGTGAAAGGAAAGCGATAAAGAACTAGGGTTAATTAAATGATAGGAGGGGACTGGGAACTTAAAATTACTTGGAAATTAGAAGGACTGGTGCGTGTGCTAGTAATTAAAAATGATAATGAGTGGGTAATGGAAAGAGGGAAAATGAGCGAGGGAAATTAAAAGTGAGAACTGAGACTAACAAATAAAAAATAATTTACAGTAGTCGGTGACAAACAGCCCAATATAATGAATCCCGGTAATTATTTTTTCCTGAACTTTGCTTTTCTTACTGTAAAGACTTACAGAACAGGAGAAAAAAATTTGTACTTAATCTTTTCTGTTCGAGGACATCATTGTTTCATTCTTAATGTTATCAGACGATTTTATTTAACTTACGAGTGTCCAAGTAGTGAATGGGTTAGTGAAGGCTGTGCCTGTCTGATCTACTTCGAAAAATCTCTCGAGCTGTATAAAACCGTCTGGAGATGATAAGAAAACAAAAAGTCATCATTGTGAAGTTAAGAATGGGAACAATGGCCGTCTTGAGGACCCCTCCTGTTCGAGGTGGATATCTTTTTAGATGGATAAAATCGTGTGTCTAACATGATTAAAATCCAACAAACCTCCACGTAATGAAGGGATTAGTGACCACTCTCCAATAATCCCTTTCCAAGGCCGAATTAAATCGTCAGACGGCGATAAGAAAATGTAATAACGTCAATGTATTTAGAGATTAAAACTGATACCGCAAAGGCGCAGTCGAGCCCCAGATTTGCGACAGTCCTTCGTGAAGTCCATGGTACGAGGAAGGGACTGGGATGGGATTTAGGAAAACTTAAGTAAAACTCCCTATCGTAACTCAGGCTTTCTTTTCTTTTTTCAGGAGGGCCAAGGAGAGTAGAAGCTTCCCAGATCACGTTCTGAATATAAAAAAAAAAAGTTAGTTATGAGAGAAATTTTATTGTAGTTTTTCCTTTCTTTCACCTTCCTCTTTTCCTCTGGCAAAGCAAGGAAAGAAGCAAGAATAATCTTTCCACATCTCTTGTTCTCCCTGTAGTTCAGAATCGGAGTTGATAGGGGCATCAGCTTGTAAATTGCTATTGAATTTCAAACGTTTTAACACAGAACATTCGCAGTTGTTCGATCGCGCAGGTCGTGATTCATTTTAAAGAACAACATACTTTTCCCTTGTCCAGTTTCTGTGGAAGCCGTTCCTCACGGTCAAACATGATGTAGGCAGCAGTGAAAAAAAGAAAGCGTAGAATGTGAAGCGTTGAGTGGAGGTTTTCTGTGCCTGGTTTGTTTTCTGATCTACACAACACACGTAAAATCTGCGTCAGAAAATGGTTCGTATTCTGTGTGGTCTTGTGTAACAATACAGCCCTGACTCATGCGATACCGTATAATCCACAATGTCATAACAGTCTTATTATCCTAGACCCATAATTCAGTTCAGCTTTGCTACTGGTACTCCACGCTCACACACATCACTTCGTTTCTCTTTACGTCATGTAACATGTCTGCTACATACACATACTTAAGACCTCCCCACGCCCCGGTATCACACTGATCAGTGCAGCATTTCCTGCTGCACAAGCACCTCCCATATTTCCTGTAAGCGAATAACCAATAACATCGGTCGTATTGAAAGTTAATATTATTTTTCACATGGAAATTTGATTGGATTCCTGAGAAAACGGGTGGTCATGTATCCAAGTGTCGCATTCAGAGGAGTCACCTGCCTTCATCGTCCATTTTCTGTCCCCGCTGCCATCCCTTAAAGTTACCACCGTCATACACTGTCTCCCTAAGGGTGCGGCCACACTTGCCATCGAACATTGTCGGAACCATTGCTTGTGACATGTTAGATTCATGCCTTGAGCATGTTAGCAACATGTCACAGACATGTTACGGGCAATATCACGAGCATGGTTCTCGAGAAAGTCACTGACATGTTCGAAACAAAGGTGAAGTAGTCGTGTGGTCCAGACTTGTGAGAGACAGTATCAAGCAACATGGCGATGAGGGAGGACGCCTTACTTGTCGCAGCCGCAACGGTTGTATTATGTGCGCAGCAGGGACAAAAAATATGTGCTCGTCGGCGATTTTAGGTGCGTCCATCGCTTAAGGCAAACCCCTTTGGTGATGGACATCATTTTTTAAATGACCTCGTTAGAGATGACATTGGACTGCTACCGGTGCAAGTGGGGGATACTTCAGAATTTCGTAATTTCATTAAGATGTCAAAGACAGATTTTGAGATCGTACCCACGGTCTCAGGTAATGGTCTACTGCTGTATTAGATTCATGTCCGCAGCTCAAAGCCTCGTCCACACCGGTGCTACCAACATGATTCCAGCAGAGTTGCCAATATGTTCGAGACACCTGTGTTTCAAACATGTCTGTAACACTTTTCCGGGCACAGTTTGAAACAAGTTGCCAACACATGTTTCAAGCAAGTGTGGCCACACTCTAACACCCGTGCTATCCATCACTACCATCACTAACTTTTGTTGTGTCCGTCATATACTGTGCTGTGTTCTGGGTGGCACAAGAGGCTTCGTAACACCTCTTCCTTAGCTGCTTATACTCATCTTTAGTGTTCTCTTGCATGTTATATATAACTTTTTTAATATCGATGTATCTTGCATCCGTATTAAACAGGAGGATATTGAGGTGTGATGTGCAGAGTAAATCACTAGGACTTAGGCGTTACGAAATCTTCACAAACCACATGGAATACGGGCATGTGTCTACAGTAGTACGAGGTCACTGGGGTTGTGACGAACGAGCTGACGGAAGCACGTGAATAAAAGGAAAACTTGGAGATGAGAATGGAGGAAGTAGGTAAAACGAAACAGAGCTATAGAGAAATGACAGTTAAGAGTCATATGATATCAGAGTGAACAGTGGAGGGAGCATTCGTGGACTTTATACAGTGATGGAAGCGAAAAAGGAGGTGGAGAAATTAAGATGACAACGAGGAATGGGATGAATAGGTCTGATAAAGCTACGGTAAGGGAAGTAATGATTAGGACGCAGGAATGAGAGAGAGAGAGAGAGAGAGAGAGAGAGAGAGAGAGAGAGAGAGAGAGATTACGAAATAGAATGTTGAATAAAGAACGTTCATTATCATCATCGTCTTCGTCATGATTGTTATCTTTATCATCGTCATGATCATCATCACACTGTAAAGAAGATATATTCAGTAGGGAAAGAATAAGAGAAGGACAGGTAAATTAGGAAGAAAATTGTGATATCATGATATAGGAAAATTTTTGGGCAGGGAGAGAATAAGACAACGGAAAGTCTTATTCGGAAGAAAACCTATTGTAACTTAGTCAGGAAAAATAATTCAAAAGGAACAGAATATGGGAATGAAATAGAGGCATGAGTTAAGAAGAAAGAATGATGATGAAGGAAAGGAGAATGTGAGAAATCGGAGTGATGGGAATGGGTAGGGAATCAGAAAAAGGGACAAGAAATAGTGTTGGAGGATTGATGGAGAGCAGTGGAGGAAAGGGTAGGAGGAGTGAGATTGACTGTGAATAAAAGTGAAAGGGGGAGATAATTGGAAAACAAAATGAAAGAGGAAATGGAGAGGGAAAGAGGGAGTATAGAAGGAAAACCGAAGAGCTGGAAGGGAAGAAGAGAGCGGTATATGGAGGAAGAGTGAGAGAAATGAAGAATAACAGAGAAAATGAGAGAGAGAGAGAGAGAGAGAGAGAGAGAGAGAGAGAAGCTGAAAAAGGTGTTATAAAAGAGCGAGGGAAGAGAAGACATGTAAAGGAGGAAGGTCAAGGAAACGGAAGAATAAAGGAAATGCAAGGAAATCGGTAAGGTAAATCAGGCAGATAGAAGAGAGGTAGGGAGGAGAGCAGAGGAAATTAGTGACGAGAGATAGGCAAAGACAACAAAGAAAGTGAGAGAGCGGAAGAAAAAGCAGATGATATTGAAGGGGAAAGAGAAGGAGGGATAAGAGATAGGAGGAGAGTGTTAGGGGAAGATAATGAAGAGAGTAAGGGAAAGTCAATGATATAAGTGGAGAGAAATAAGAGAGAAAATAAAGAAACGTCTGGGGAAAAATGGAGAGGAAATAAGATAGGAGGGTGAGGCGTAAAGGATGGGATAAAAAAAGACTAGTGGGTGGAATGGAGGAGATGGCCAATATCAGGTCTGGTGGAGGAAACGTGCGGACAAGTAAATTCGAGAGGAAAGTGAGTGAGAGAGAGAGAGAGAGAGAGAGAATCACTGCCCCAATTAAGTCATTCAGTACGATGATGCCTTTTTATTCTGCCTCAAAGCGATCGTATTTATTCTGTGAGGAGACCATTTCAGTGAAGGGGCTAATGATATTCTCTTTTTTCAATTTTTCTCCCACTTCTGCGATTTTTCTAACCTGAGTAAAGTGGTATAATAAGACTCCATGTTGATGTTGAAAGAGAAACTAAAATAAATTAGAGGAAATAAGATAAAGACAAAACAGAGTCAGAACATGTATGTGAAGTGTGATAAAATAGGGAGTGTACGAAATAATGAGATCAAGTAGCTCGAGTGAGAAACAGTAGAGTAACTTCCAGGTGGTTGGAAATATAATAATAATGGAGAGAGAGAGAGAGAGAGAGAGAGAGAGAGAACCCGCACGATAAAGTAGAGCAAGAAAGAGATAAATTAGGAAAATAAGAAACACAGAGACAAGGTTGAAGGAGGGGAACTGGTGCAGCAAGATCGGGGGGGGAAAAAAAAAAAAAGAGAAAAAAAATTTATTGAATAAATGTGTTAGTTACCGGTACAGTAAGAGGTATAAACGTTCGCCATTAATCCCTCCTGTGCCAATACGTATTTTGTATTCATATCGTCATGCAGCTTTATTCAGCTTAAGAAAAAATATGACAAGGTACCCGATCTATCCAGCAATATCCTTTTCTCATTATTACACCGCTACTATGTCATTGTATTCACCGTGGGAGAGCTGCATGGTAGTGAAGGGGTTGACGAAGCCTGTTTCTAACCCCTCCCGTTGGAAAAGTCTCCCTTAACCCGAATTAAATCCTCGGAAGATAGGAAAAATAAAAAAAAAAGAAATGTCACTGGATTCAGGAGTTAAAATATTATTGAAAACACACGATTTTGAGTTATCGTGTCCCGTACCTGTCGTTACATATTACGAGTTTGGAAATTTGATAGATGATAAAAACTTTTGATGTGCGATTGCCAATTGCCTCTTTGTATAATTTCCATTTTGTAAATAAACACTCACAGCCACTCAGTAATACAGGTAATTGCATGAGGTGGTGGTCATATCATCAGTTAATTCCAGGTAATACCGGCGGCTAATATCAGGTTAACCCATGAAATGTCAGTACACAGTATTAGTACACCCCATTAATTAAATCACACCTGCCCTTGTTAAACGTCCACCACATTAATACTTCCTTAACTGAGTTTTTACTGCAATAATTAACAAAGTACTCAACTTGTGCATGCGTACATATGTACATGCATGTATATATATAAAGCCATCCCTGTACAAATCAGTTTGCTTTCTACTGTGTAAAAGAAAATAATATACTTACACTTCGCTCTTTCTCTAAAGCCATTAAACACTGGCTAATATGTAAGTTTCTCCCATTTGCGCCCAGTGTCTTCAGTATAGGACGGAACGGGGGATTTTCAAAAGTTAATAAAGAAGGGAAACACCCGGCAGGGACCTTAGAGTTCCGCGACTATGAGCCGATAGGCGGGGGGCGGTGCGCTTAGTACCCTTCCAGCACAGTCCCTCACACAGGAACCCTAGGAGCTAATGGGTTAAATCCTTTCCGTATTGCATTCAATTCGACCTTTCATCGTCCGATTTTTAAATAGCGCCCATCCACTCGTTTCAGCGTTCTCCCCTTTCCCGTGTCTCTTGCTTCTCCTGCACCTACTTCTCGTTCTCCTCCAGCCCATATTAACCGTTCTCCCCCGTGCCCGTGTTTCCAGTTCTTTCCCTGACTCTTATTTCTCATTCTTCTCCATTTCTCTTTCTTTCCTGCCTCCATTTCTCGTTCTCTCCTGCCCATATTTCTCGTTATTTCGTGCCCTTTTATTTTTTTCTAATTTTCTGGCCCAGTTTCTAATTGTTTCCTACCTCAGTATTTCTTTATTTCCTGCCCTTGTTCCTCCTTATTTTTGTCTTTCTTTTTACTTTCCATCACTGATTCTCATTCATTCCAGCTTCTAATTATCTATCTTTTCTGCACCTGTCCCTCCCTTCCCTCCGATTTTTTTTCCTGTCTTTATATATCGTCATTTTCCAAACTTTCGAGTTCCTTGTCCCTATTTATCATCCCCTCCTGCACCTATATAACATTCTTCCTTGCATCTGCATTGCTCTTCTTGCGCCCGCTTGATGTCTTCTATGTACACCCATTTTTCGTTCTGTTTGTATACCCATTTCATTCTCTTTACTTGTCTCTCTCTTCTGTTATCCACTTCATGTCTTCTCTTCCCATCCTTTTGTCGTTCCTTCCCTTCGTCCATTCTCTCTCTCTCTCTCTCCACACACACACACACACACACACACACACACACACACACACACACACACACACACACACACACACACACACACACACACACACACACACACACACACACACACACACACACACACACACACACACACACACACACACACACACACACACACTTCCGTCTACTCTCTGATTTACTCGTTCACACGTTTCTTCATTAGTCCTGATACTGACCAACGCCTCCTTTCCACAAACTAGCCTTTTTTACTCCATCGTTTACTCCTCACTCTCCAATCTTATTTCCTCACCGTTTATCTCCCAGACTTTTTTTTTTTTCATTTCCTCACTTATTTTTCTCAACTATCCTCATTTTCTACGCCTTACTCTTCTTCATTTTCCTCCCTTTACACTCTCTTCCTTTCTTCTATCTCTCTCATTGCCTCTTCTTTCCCCCTCAGTTTTCTCCGCTTTTTTTCCCGCTCACTCACTCTCTCCTTTGCCATACTCTGATCCGTCTTCCTGATAGCCCATCTCACTCTCCTCACTAATTTCATCTGCTTTCCTCCCTAGTTCTCTCCCATCTCCTTGATCTACTTTACCTTATTCCTTGCAGTTTCTCTGTTATTTTTCCGTTCCCTTGGCTTGCCTCCTTTATATCTGTCTTCCCTCGCTTTTTTCTTGTATCTTAATTTTCAGAATTTTCAGCTTCTGTTTCTCTTAGTTTCCTCTGTTGTCCATTCTCTCACCATTCTTCCTCATACCACTCCCATGTTCTGCTCTCACTCTTTGACCTTCTTCTCTGCTCTCTCTTTCCCCATCCACTTCCTTTTTCATTCTTATATCCCATTCTCTTCACCCTCCACCTTTATCCACAATCAGTCTCACTGTTTCCACCTTTTCTCCACTGGCTCTTCATCAATCCTCCTACACTATTCCTCGTCTCCTTCTCAGATGCCCTACCCATTCCCCTCACTCCGATTTCTCACATTCTCTTTTCCTTCCTCATCATCCTCTCTGCTTTACTGGTCCTTCTCTTTCATTCCCATATTCTGCCCCTCTTCAATTAATTTTTCAGACATTATAATTATTTTTCATCCTAGCACGTCTGCCTTTATTTTCATCCTCCTGTCAATTTTCCTATCATATCATATCACATGATTTCCCCTTTAACTTATCCGTCCTTCTCTTACTCTTTCCCTACTGAATATCATTATATTTTCTTTACTACCTCCGCCCATCATTTTGACTGGGAAACAGGGTGATGACGATCATGAATCATGACGATGATGATGATGATCATAACGATGGCGACAACGACGACGACGACGATGCTGCTGCTGCTGCTGCTGATGATGATGGTGAATGTTCCTTACTTCATATTCTATTTCCTAATATATCTCTCCTTCACATTATTCTCTGTCTCTGTCTGTCTGTCTGTCTGTTGTCTGTCTGTCTGTATGTCTGTCTGTCTGTATGTCTGTCTGTCTCTGTCTGTCTGTCTGTCTGTCTGTCTGTCTGTCTGTCTCTCTCTCTGTCTGTCTGTCTGTCTGTCTGTCTGTCTCTCTCTCTCTCTCTCTCTCTCTCTCTCTCTATCATCCAGAATACTGCCGATTCCCTTCTCCGTCCATCAGAATAACTTGCCTGGAATTAAACCTTCCTTTAATTTTCTGCATCGCCTCTAACTTAAATTGTTGTTTCCTTCTCTGCTTCAGGTCACCTTCCCTCCCTTCTCAGGATTTTCTCCCTTCCGTCCCCAAATCTCTCTCCATCCCTGCCTTGGAACAGTAGACCTTGCCTCGGAATACCCATTTCTCTTCGTTAATCCTTTTACTCCGATAACTCTTTTATCCCTGGTTCTTCAGTGGCTTTTATTCAGCTGATGAGAAACTTGTCGAGCTGTAAAGTTAAATAATTACATCCATCATTAATCCCTTTAGGACGAAACGCCTCTCCTTAGTGAAACATAATCGCATTGAAGAAACAAGGAATAAATTGGAAAATACGCCACCTACCTCAGGACTCTGTACCTCCTTGCCTTTCTGCATTAAACCTCATATCGTCCATGCTTCATTCTCGCACTATCCTTCTTCTGTCCCTCCCTCCCCCCCTCCCATCATGATCCTCCCCTTTCTTTGATTACAGCTTAAACTAGGTATTAGGTGTCCATATTATGGATGTGGAAAGTGTTCCAGTGAGTGGCGCGTGTTCAAATCAAACAGATTTTAATGAATGATATTACGCTCACATGGTATGCTGATTCATCATTTTGCACTGTAGTTTTTACCATTTGCTTTGACTTAATTCCTGTCTGTTGTTTGCTTTCTGCAAAAATCAGAGAAGCACGTAGCAACTTTGGGCTTTCACCAAAGCATCTTCTTGCGTACACTGCGTATGGCGACGACGGTAACGGACATCACCAAGCAAATCTGTCTCACATGTTCTAGAGTACAGTTGCTATTTCTGTACGAATTTTCATAATTTCACTGGCAAATAATGTACATTACAGACTATCCAGTCGTATGAACTAATTTAAAATGATCCCAACTTCAGTAAGTTCAGCGCTATGGCATTTTAAACGTTACATTTTTTTTTTTAAGAATGAATTTTGAAACATCGATTTTCCATGGTCCTATTAATTTTTATTAGGATTTTAGAAAGGCGCGTTTATATATGTAAGTTTAATAATATCATCAAAATTTAATAATTAGAGGCCGCCGCAGTTTACACCCTTACCCATCCACTGGCTTGGGGAGCAAACTTTGATTGCATTGAGGTGTTCTCGCTCTCTCGCTCGCATGAATAATCATAGACGCTTGGTGGTATGGTAGGCTAAAGGAGCTTGTAGGATGGACGATAATGTGCTGTTTGCAGGTTTGAATCTGCTAGAGGCAGTAAATGCCTTTTCATCATGTAATGCCCAATCTCATAGGCCTCTTTAATGTTGCAGACAGTACTTTAGTTTGCTCGAACACGTGCCATATATTAGTATTGACACCTGGTACCTAGTTAATGTGCTTTTTTTTTTTTTATTGCATTAGTCTGAACTGTACCAGGAAGCATGACGAATAATACATTTCTAGTAACCTTCATTGGAACTACCATAATCAACAAACATTTTTTTCATTTCATCTTTCCACAAATTCATTACTTAGTGCAATCATTTTTCTAGTACCGAATTAGTTTTAATTTTTCTGGATTGTTCAGTGTAGTAATTCCAGTTTCTTTCTGTGAAGTGGAAGAGAAGCGCAGTGACTGCTTTGTTGTGTGGCTTGCGCTGGATCTGTTATTGTAGACTGAATTCTTAGTCATTGTTTGCCGGAAGTTTTTTATATTCTTGATTCAGTTCAGTAACAGTTCATGGTATCAGTAAACTCCTTTAACCTCTCCGTTATCATAACAAATACATTGTGAAACAGAATAGACATCGATATGGCAACATAGGGTATTTGTGACACAGAAAATGTTCACCTCGTCGGCCTAACCAACCTGCACACCCATCCATCCCGCCAGCCATTAGGCAGGCTGAGGGGCGGTTAAGAAAAACGAAAATATTTTCAGCAGTCCTGGAGGAGCTTAAAACTTTGCGCTGGGGGATGGGGGAGGATTTAATGCCAGCTTATCAAGTTAAGGGAACTTTGTGGCCTGGTCTGGAAAGCAGCAGCAGCAGCAGCAGCAGCAGGATACAGTCAACTGAAGGATGAAGATCTTTGCCGTATTTTACCATTGTTACCTGTTGGTTGTTAGCCTTTTTCATGAATCCCAGCAAATCTGAAAATTTCACTCTTTGCCCTGTTCCCTTTCTGCCGATTCCTTTCATTTCATCTTCGTGTTGGCTCTTGGATACTCTGACTGTCCGTCTCTTCCGAACGACGTGACTTGCTTATGTCCATTTTTGCTTTTCAGTTGAGATTATCATATCATCAACTTTCATCTGTTTTCATAGTTTAGTCTGTGAGATCTCTCCACGTTAGCTATACGTTTTATAACATTTTCTCTACATTTAAATTCCAAGTTTTTTCCCTCTAGATATGCATGCAGTATGTTCAACAGGACACAGATTATATATATACATATATATATTTGCGGAAGGTGGGGGCGCTCACCATCCACTCACTCGATGTAGTGCTGCTCTCGGGTGTCTGCCCTTTCCTCTCCTCCATCCTTCTTTCCTTCCATCCTCTTCTGTTTTTCCTTCAGTCTTTCCTTATCCTTCTGCCTACGGGTGGCTTTACACTCCCTCTTCTTTCTTTCCTTCATTCTTTCCTCTTTCATCTGCCTGTGGGTGACTCTGCATTGAGTGACAAGCCAAATGGTTTCTTGTACACCAGGAAACCATTTACTACGCTGGGTGGTAACCATATAACCAAATTTTGGCGCCTGGTGGTTTAGCGGGTAATTATTGCACTCCAGTCGGATTGAGCTAGTGAAGGTTTATATCCAAGGGGTGGTTGGGGTTGATAGCTCATGTAATGCCACTCAGGGATGAGTGAGGGTGGTCACTCTCATCTTAAATGTCGGGACCAACTGCCTAGCCCCGGGCTCCTACGCTCCTCATGGGGCAATGTAGGATTGGATGATGGATGGATGGATGGATGTAGAAGCATGATATTGGTTTATTCGCAGAAGCATGCGATACTGTACAGTATGCAAACAGTTCCGTACATATTTTTGTGTTGATCAGAGTCCCCCGTATGGGTGATCATTTTAACCCCCATGTAACCAAATATGTGTAATTCCAAAGTGGCCTGGTAGATTTCAAGTCTGAGGTGACACTGACAGGCCCACTGCCCCAGCAGTGTTTTAAAGGCAAAACTAGCCACCGATCACTTTCACTCCCAAAGACCAAATGAAGTTGATCGCATGATTTTTTACATTTCTCTTATGAAATGCAAGTAATTATTTAGTGTACATAGTCTTATATAAAGAGTTCATACTCTTGCAGAGCCATTTATATGCTTTTTTGATTTTTTAAAATAAAATTATTCAGTTCAGATGGAAATTTAATTTTATTTTGATCATAGCTACTCCATTCTTCGGTATTTTAATATAATAAACTCATTAAATAATTATACAAGAAAAAGAACTGGTTATGTAACAAATTCACAATGAGGTTAGTGTTTATTATGTAGTAACTTAACAAGGTGAGTTAACAGTTACTGCATGATAGTTTTAACAGCTAATTTAATTTACAAAACAATTCGTAGGAAGTAGTTTTAGTTATCACAAACATTTAACGAAATCATCATCTGTGTTCTCCCTACGTGTCAAGTGGGGTTGGTGGAGGATTAGTGCCCCTCCCTGTAAAACAATTAACTCTAAGCCCTTGACCACCCCGTTTGGGATACATGGCGTCTGGCAATGAATGAATGAATGATCATCTGTGCGTCTTCGTCACAGCGAAGACAGATTTCAGGTATCGTGCCAAGCGGATTTTGAAAGAGCTCACATTTTCACCACACCACTATGGACTTTGGCCAAATTATGGTGGTAGCCGTAATTTATGCATCTACATCCACGTAGTCTGTATTCACGGTTTGCTCTGTACCGTGTTCACTCTCCACCCTTCTTCCCCTTCGCTTGTGCTAATCATCTTACCATCTTTCCATGTTTAAAGGTAACCATTCTGACGTTTTATATTCTCTCCGTCCTGATGCCGGGCAGTTTGATGCCTTGTATTTATCTTTTCGTCTCCGCCAACAAAGTTGGAGGAGGCTATGTATTTACCCATGTTTGTCTGTTTGTTTGTTTGTCCACACGATATATCCAAAAGTTCCCAATGAATTTCAGTGAAATTCTGTGGAAGGTAGGCCATGGGCCAAGAAAGAATTGATTGAATTTGGGGGCAGATCCGGATCCGGATCCGGATTCGGATCCTGTATATCCTGAACAATATTTCCAAAAGTTGTCAATGAATATCACTAAAATTTTGTGGAAGAGTGCTTGGGTCAAAGAACAATTGATGAAATTTGGGGGCGGATCCGGCCCCTATGTATTCCACACGGATCTGAACCCTTTTTAATGGTAACGGCATTGGCGGAGGTACGCGCTCACCGAGTGCTTCCTAGTTTCCTTTGAGTTAGGAGGCTGTTCTGCTGTTACCGGTATCTTTTACATTCTCAACCTGAGCCTGTTGTTTTCGTGCGGCCTCCTACCCTCTGATGTTGTTCTTTGCTCTCTCTCTCTCTCTCTCTCTCTCTCTCTCTCTCTCTCTCTCTCTCTCTCTCTCTCTCTCTCTCTCTCTCATAATTTTCAACTCGTTGTAGGCTACCTAACGTTGGCTGATGCGTTTTCCAGAGAGGCATACTTAGTCAAGGTGCTGCTGAGGTGCCGCGTCTTTAATATTTTGTTGAGAATACCACCGATAATATGTTGACTGTAAAGCTAATTAAATTTCCCTTCTACCTTCCCCAACAGTATCATTTAATACTACCGTGTCTTTGTAGCAACTTCTAGTACTACGACGCCATTGTATATGTGTGTGTGTGTGTGTGTGTGTGTGTGTGTGTGTGTGTGTGTGTGTGTGTGTGTGTGTGTGTGTGTGTGTGTGTGTGTGTTATTTTTGCAACTGTTAGACGCTAGTACATAGCGGTAAGTATATAAGGACCCGTCGTTAGGAAAGGGAAAGAAACAATCACCAGCGCCTTTTTTTTTTTTTTTAATTCATTCTCCGCGACACGATTCTATTCAAGTTAGAGATCTTCCGCCGCGAACGAGGTATTAGTTTCTCTTCTCTGAAAAGAAGAAGAAAAAGAATATCATAGCTTTACACCCTGTTCACCTTGCCACTACAGCTTTGGCAGGTGGTTGCTAATACCTGCTTCCAAAACTGGCGTATGGTAAAGTCACATTTGTTATTGGTGTCACTAACACCCTCCTGGCCCAACAAAAAAGCCACCGTACATTTCACAAAATTAAAAGCACCAAAATGAATAGAGCTTGATTAAATTTCGTGGTGAGAAAACTGTCCCTGTGTGTACGTGCGCGTATGTGCTTTTTTCTCGTTTATATCAGAATATTCTTTTCATCGTAAATATGTGTAGGTGGTTTTCTTACCGGCTGTACGAAGTTTACCAATCAATGGACTTTAGGGTAATTTGCGATTGCTATTGTGGAACACCAAATTGTATGTTGTTGGATATTTAACTTGAATTTGTCAAAGCTACAGGTGCTCATTTTCAGTTTCATTAAGTGCTCTTGTAGGACACTAGTGATATTAAGCTTCAGTGTTTCATCTTTACTAAAAAGCAGATCTTCTTCATATTCTTCTGTGTGTGTGTGTGTGTGTGTGTGTGTGTGTGTGTGTGTGTGTGTGTGTGTGTGTGTAGAAAGTTGCTAGTCATTTTTGGTGGTACTGGCTTGAGGCCGGGTGGACGAGCTGATGTGCTGATGCTCGGGTGAACAGGGTGTGTGGACAGATGGAATGGGTAGGTCGGTTGGGTGGAATAGGAGGGAAGGGCGAGTGTGGTGGTCGAAGTGGGTGGAGTGAGCTAAGTGGGTGGGTGGGTGAATGGTGTGGGTGGGCGGGGCAGAATGATTGGTGGTTTTGGCGTGTGGCTGGGGAGGGTGGGCTTTTTAGGTAGATGTATGGCTTTCGGGAGGACAAGACTGGCTTCCCACACTGGGTAAATGGGTAATTTTATGGATGGACTGGTGAGTGGATGGGAGAAATCAGGTTCAGTGGTAAAGAGATGTATTGGATGAAAAGATCCATGATTGGAATAGGTCCATGTGGGAATATAGATCCATGGAAGATACACCCTTGGGGGAAATGGGGCCAGAACCGAAGCAGAGTTTCAATGGGGAAAAAAAAAGTCTGTGATGGAAATAGGTCGACGTGAAAATTGTTCCGTATGGAGACTTGGTGTGCCTCCGTAGGGAGAAGATTGGTTCATGGGGAACATGGCATGAGGAGAAGTAGATCCATGGGAGAAAGTAGGTTTAGGGGAATTTGTTGTGTGGGGAAATTTGGTCCATGGAGGAAAACAGGTCCTAGGGGGAAATGGATCTAAGAGGGAAAATAGGTCGATGGAGGAAAATGAGTCAGTGGGATGAAAACAGGACCATGGGGGAAAACAGGTGGGCGGAAATATGACCTTTCGTTGGCGTAACAGGAGACGGGCTTGTATGCTAGTTATTTTTATTATAGGCGCTAATAGCGGTGTAGTCCAGCTTTCATATCAAGGGATGATGCTGATGTAGGCGTGGTATTGTTAAAAGATTAACCAGCATAACCGGCTTACCTTTGTTCCCGCGGCACATCCTATATTTCTTTTAAATTATTTGTGTACCGGTATATTGTTACTCCTGTTGGCAGATGCACAGAGAGGTGGAAGGTGATGGAAGAGGGGATGGTGAAGAGTAAGGGTCATGTACTCTGGGTTTGGAGGGTAGGAGGAGGGTAGTAGGGTATATGTTTCCCTTTGAGGGCATATCAATACCAGTACGGGATAGAATACATCCAGAGTATTAATGGTTTGGGCAGAAACGGAGACCTTGTCATGCAAATATTACTTCTAGTCATGTTGGCGTATTACACAATAGGAGTAGGCTGTGTGCATATTATTCCAAATATTAATAACGTTTTGTTGATGTTCATTTGGTTTTATCTTTATTTTCTTTGTTTCTCAACTTCCTTTCACATTCCCCCCCCCCCAAGTTGATAGCTACCTGGTGTTAAGTCGCTTTGTTTTGATTGATGCGATGCTATAACTTTTCCTTTTCGTATCTTTCGTTTTATCACCTACCATAATTAATGTTCCCCAAAATTTTCAGCATCTATTTAATTTCCTGTTCCTCTCTCTCTCTCTCTCTCTCTCTCTCTCTCTCTCTCTCTCTCTCTCTCTCTCTGGGGAGGGGGGGTGGACGTTAGGTGGTTGTACAACCTCCGATACATTATCGGCCCCCTGGAGTCTGTTTCCGTAAATACACACAAGACCATATCCATTGCAAGTTCGATAGGGCTTGTATTTCTGTTAGTGGTCTATTTTCTGCTTTAATGCACCTGATAATCGCCATATGTGCAGTATTTACAAATTAGACTACGAACGATAGTGATTTTTTTTATTCCATACGCAAAATTGCTGCTATTACTTGTAGCCCAAGCGATTCATGTTCATTAGATCATGTTCGTTCCTGCAGCTGGGATGCCAGATAGCAATATAACGTCCCTACGTTTACATGAAACGAGCTTACTGTCGAATTGCTTCGAATGTAATTTACAGTCAACCAGAACTAATGTCATATTCATTTGCAAGCACTCAAAGGTGTATTAAAATGCCACAGTAGAGAGTGACAGTGTGATTTACTGTATAGTGGTATTATTTCCAAGTGAAGTGAATCAGTCTGTTGTAGACTGAGGCATAATATGTCGATACAGTGCCAGATGAACCCATGGTTTTACAGTCACCATCTCAGAAATCACGAGGTATTGTCATCATCCATCATGAAAGTGGTCTCAGCCTACTAAAGATGGACACTATGACACACTGAGTATAGCATGTGCCTAACCGATAACTGACAGCTGTCCCATACGAAGATAGCAGCCCTACCAGCACTGTCCAGGTGTATTCAGTAAATGTTTTGAAAGTTTCATCATTTATGTCACAGTTTATCAATGAGGAAAGGGGCTGATGTTTTTGGGGGAGACTGTAGATCACTGCATACGTGCTGGTTGGTGTGTGTCATACGAAGTACCGAATATCCTGCTTTGTATTGTCCATTCATCTTAGCTGCAAGATAACTTTGTTATGCAGACTGTTTTTGAGGTCTACCTTCAAGCTGTCGTGATTAGCTCAGGGTAAATATATATATATATATTTTTTTTCCTGGTAGCGCACTATAATTTTGTATTAGCTCATAGGCTACGAATTACTCACAGTGCTAGTTTTTTAGCCAAAGCTACACAGTTTTTCTGTTCTGAAGAGAAACATAGAGTACCAGATAGGGTGCATTGAAAACTATCATTATGAGCGAGTTGGCGTAGCATAAAGAACCTCATGTTTTATTCTACCTTAGGGCAAACTATTTTATTCACCTCACACCCGCTGCAAAGAGAGAGTTAATGTAAAAAATAATGTGTGTATTTTACGTAACTATTTAACTATGTGTCATATCTTTAATCAGAAGTCCAATTTCGAGACACAGGAATCGTGTTTTCATGTTAAGTGGGATTATATTACAGGTCTTAATTTTTTATATTTACAGATGGTGACAGGATATGAAGTCAAAGGTGGAATGAAAAAGGGGAAGACCACTTGACAGACGTGAAGTATCCCTCAGAAGATTACGCTGCATGGCCATCAGTATCAAGGTCCCGTCTGCTGGATCAGGTACAGTCACCATTTTCTCTACTTTTGCTTGAAAGTGTGAGATACTTGTTAAATATATGCTGTTTGTGTGAATTGGTATACGCGGGATCGAATCCATTTCTTTTTTCATAACACTCATAGTATTATACCTAGTAAGTAAATGTCTCGTGTTATGTGTTTATTGTATTGACAGTGAAAATTTTTGAAACAGCGATAAGAGTCATGTGAGGAAAGTATGTTTAATTTGTCAATGGACAGTGGAATATAAAAAAATGAAATGAATTAACTGTCTACTAAATGTATTCTTATTTCAACCACAAATGTGTTGCAGTTAACATCGTTAATTTTGTAAGGGATTCATAAACTGAATAGCCTGTGCCAGAACATCATCTTTGAGTAGGCGTATGATGATGAGTTAATAATCATAAAATTGCATGACATACTGTGTAGCCTAGGTTAATGATGGCGTTGGTAAGCAGACAGGATGCGCGTGTCAGGTAATGTGTAAACCACCCGTGTAGCCTCAAGCCCCGACCCTCCTAAATACAACACATACGTAATCCCATTTTTCTCGCTAAATTAATGGCCGGTATCAGTTTACTGCCTGGTGGTCGGGCATTATACAACCGGGGTTTTCATGCGTTATCGTGGCTGCCTCTGAAATTAATGCTACGTGTCTCTCTGTGCACACTTTAATCTCCATTTTTAGTTCCGACACCTCTCATCCGTATTCCACGTCTTTCTCTGCTTTGTGTGTATTGTATTATTCCCGTATATAATCTGGTTGACTGAATATAATTAAAGTCTTGCGGCACAAGTGCCAGGGTCATATGCCGCCGGAAATATATAATCTGAATGTATCCTGTCTCAATTAGGATTGGTGTACCGTAATGGTATTAGTAGGGCTACGTTTCTTTCCTACATCCTTGGATAGGAAAAAAGTTTGGATGACGCTTTTGACGATGAGAACGACGACGATGATATTTACCTCCTCCAACAGAGTTGTAGGAGGTTATGTATTCACCTTTGTTTGTTTGTTTGTTTGTCCACACGATATCTCCAAAAGTACTCCAGGAATTTCATTGAAACTTTGTGGGAGGGTGGGCCATGGGCCAAGAAAGAACTGATGAAGATCCGGAGTATGCCGCACAATATCTCAAAAAATTCTCTCTGAATTTCAGTTAAATTTTGTGGAAGGGTGTGCCATAGGCCAAGAAAGAATTGGTTAAATTTTCGGGCGGATGGGGATGATATGTATCCCGCATAACATCTCCAAAAGTTCTCAGTGAATCTCAATAAAATTTTGTAGAAGAGTGGGTCATGGGTCAAGGAACAGTTGATTAAATTTGGGGGCGGATCAGGATCCTATGTATTCCACTCAGTATCTCCACGGATCAGGATCCAAATCCTTTTTAATGGCAATGGCGTTGGAGGAGGTATGCACTCTCTGTGTGCTTTCTAGTTAGTTCGATACTTTCCATGTTCGCTACTTTTCCTCGGTTTTCAGTGTATATGTATTGTTGGTAATATTCAAGGAGACAGGACCAGAATATTTTGCAGTTTACTTCATTTTTTATCTTTTCCAAAACCTGTCTTGAGATTCTTTGAGTATTTTCTGCATGCGTTGTCAAGTTTCGACGTTTTCTATTTCTGTTGCAAGTTGTGATTAACGTTCTAAAAGCAGCCTTTATTTACACTCCCCTACGGTGCCCAAGACAGTCAGACGTCATCTTAGAACGCCGTTTTTCACACAGATAATTTCTGATTACCCTATTGTTTATATATTGTAGTGTTTGTTTTTCCGCCTCGTATTCTCCCTTGCTTCTTTTATTTTTGTATTTATCTTATCTAGTGGTTAGAACGCCCCAGTAGGAGTGATGGCCTTCCATAGTCTCGTGCCCCAGGTGGCTGATATATCTGTTTCTTTCTATCTGCCTATCTATCTGTCCGTCTGTCTGTAATGTAATTGTGATTTTTTACACACACACACACACACACACACACACACACACACACACACACACACACACACACACACACACACACACACACACACACACACACACACACACACACACACACAGTTACTTTATATATTTCCACGAAGGGGAGTATGCTCGTCAGTTATCCTTAAATGTAGTTACTGAACTAGCCTCGGGCCCCTACATCTCAAAGGAGCGAAAATTGGATTAACAGGTACCGTTTCTCTTACCATTCGTTACTTCTTCATCCCTGTGTAATTATTTTAGGTATTCGTGCTTCGTTTGTTACTTTTTTCTCTCTTATTTTTTTCATTCATTCCCAGCTTCCTTATGTAGTGCCTTTTCCTACTACTTTCCTCACCCCTCAGCTCTACCTGTAGTATTGATATATTGAGTACGGTGATTCTCTTCGCAATTTTTTTGGTTCCCCCCCCCCCCTTATACTATAATTTTAGATTTTCTTTTTTGATTTTTTTTCTTTTTTGCTGTGTGTGTGTGTGTGTGTGTGTGTGTGTGTGTGTGTGTGTGTGTGTGTGTGTGAACAAAATATTAAAAACTTCGACCCGCTTTGGATAAAGAATGGTGGTATTGTTAAGGGTCAGCCAAGAAGTTTTCCTACAAGTTTTGAAAACAGTAGGCTAAAAGTCAAATAATACGGCCGTCTTCTTAAGCACTTCTGATCCGGTATAAACCAGACTTGGTGGGCGGGTTTAGAGTAAGGCAAGGATGAAGTGATGTTATTGAGAAGTCAGTAAGTCGATAGTCAAGGTCACCTGATATGGTCCAAATGTTGAGTTAACATAATTTTGATCTGATTTAGGCCAAGCTTAGTGTAAAAATTGAGGGTCAGCCAGGAGATATTTCCATTGTTTTTTTTAGAGCAGTAAGTCAGAGATCTAAGTCATTGGGCAGGGTTACAGTTTAGATGTGATGTGGATCAAACTTAGTGGATGTGTTGAGGGTAAAGCAAGGATGAAGCAATTTGACATCAGGAAAATCAGTCTGAGAGGCAAGATCACAGGTCAGAATCGACCTTAAAGCTCAATTAGTTTTTTATTCGATTTGGACCAATCTCGGTAGAAGGGTTGCGAGAAAGGCAAGAATATATTATTTCGATTTTGACAATTGGCTGAATATCACTGTCACAGGACAAGGTCAGCTCAAGCAGCTTTGATCGAATATTGACCAGATTTGATGGATGGGTTGAAGATAAAGTAATTTGATATGAAACTACCAGTTGAAGATCAAGGTCCCAGGACATGGTCGGATGTTTCGCTTTGAGACCAACCATAGGGAGCGAATATTGTACTCTGTAGCTGATCCTTCTTGCCCCTTTTATGTTTGTTTACCCTATTTTTGTTGATGTTGTTTACGATGTTAAGCATGATGAAATAATGGTTTTGTGTGTTTTATAGATGAAAAGAGCCCTTAGTAGGTATTGCCCTAACGTGTACCTTGATACATTATTTTTCTTGTCATAATTTATTATACTGATATTCGTGGTGAGTGGGAAGACCCCTTGTGGTTGTTGCAGGCACCCACCTTTCACTACTTGACGTACTGCTACGCCTGGTAGTTGAGTGGGTTAAGGCTTTCCAACCGGATAGGGCCCATAGGGGAATAGCTACCGTACATCCGAGGGGTAGCAGGGGGTTTAGTGATCGTATAATGCCGGTGAGAGGCAGGTAACTGACTATGGCCATTCTCTCCTGAAATGTTTAAGACGCCATGTCACGGGTGGCAACGCATCTAATCGGGCAATAAATGACTGGATGATAAGTAGATAGGTAGGTAGATAAATAGGTAGATAGATAGGTAGATGGATATATTCGGCGATAATGTCCTCTAATGTTACGTTGCCAATTAAAGTTGTTCAGATCAGACAGTTATTTTATCAGTATTTCTCTTTGTTGTCTCATTCAGTACTAGTTTCAGTGCTTCCATCTTTGTTGTTTTGAGTTCATGTCCGGTGTTCTCTTTTCATATCTTTAAATAAATGGCTCTAGACAGCGCTGTCATCAATGCTCATTCAGCTTTTTCTTAAACGTCCTCAATATGTATCATCGTTTCTTTTTGTTTATTTTATGATTCTGTCCCCCTCCTCTCTCTCTCTCTTTCTCTCTCTCTCTCTCTCTCTCTCTCTCTTATTTTATCCTCCTTGTCTCACACCAATTTCTGTCCTCATTCCTCTTATATCCCATCTATATCCTTCTTGTCTGACACCTTTCTATGTCTTCCTCCCTTTCTCTTTCCTCCAGTGCCATTTTTCCTTTACCCAAACCTGTTCTTCATTCTTTCATATCCCCTCCCTCCTGCTCTACTCCTCTTTCCCTTGCCCGGCTTTTTCATTCCTACTCTGTCTCTCTTTCCCTCTCGTGTCTCATCAGTTTCTTCAGTCCACTTTGCTCATCTCATTCTTTCACATCCTCTCCCTCTTCGCCCATTTTGCTCTGCCCTGCTTCTCTCTTCCTTCGTTCTCGTGTAACACCTCATTTATTTCCTTTACCTTGCCCCTCTTTTACCTTCTTCTTCTCCTCCTCCTCCTTTCATACTTCCCTTCCTCCGTTATCCTCACCATTTTCTGCCCTTTCTGGTATTTTATTTCCTCCCTGCTTTATTCCTTCATACCGTCCTTCATTTTCCCTTGTCTTTCTCATACTTTTCTGTGTTCTTTCCCACTATTTTTCTTTCTTCCGGTTCCCTTACTCTCTCACACCTCTTTCGCACCCTACCTTACTTTCACATTTGTCCTCTTCCTCCCTTCTTTCTCTTTACTCCCTTCCTTTCAGTATTTTTTTCTCTCCTCACCTACCCCAGTTCTTTTCTCTTATTCCATTCTTTCTACCCTGTTTTTATTTTCTTCCCCATCCTCCTTGTCTCTCACCTTCCTCCTTCCAGTTTGCCTTTCTCATCCCATCCACCTCATCCAATTCTTTCCTCCCTTTCGTTCCTCTTCCCTGCTGCACCGTATTTCACTCCTTTCTCTTCTCCCAGTCTCTTCCTTTTCTCTTGGCTTCTTTTCTATTCCCTTCCCGCTTCTCTTCATCTTTCCCAGCCTTATTCCTCTTAAGCCTATCTCTTTCTCTTTCTCCTTGCCTTATCCTACGTCTTTCTGTCTCTCCCTTCCCTGCTTTACCCCTTCTCTTTCTGTTTTCTCTGCCTTTCCCCATCTCTTTCTATTTCTCTGTCTATCCTGTCCCTTTCTCATTTTCTCAACCTTTCCCCTCTCTGTCTCTTTCCCAGTCTTACTTGTTTCTCTCTCCCTTTTCCCAACTTTACTTTCTTAGCCCTCTTTATCTTTTTCCCGCCTTACTCTCTTTATCATTTCTCTACCCATCTACTCCGCTTTTTCTCTTCACTGCCCTACCCGTCCTTGTCTCTTCTCTGGCATAGTCTTCTTTTCTCTTTTTCCAGTCATACCCCTTCCTTTTTTTTTTCTCTCTTCTGCCTTTTCTTTTTCTTTTCCTTGCCATCCCCCCTTATCTTTTCTCTGGCATATTCCTCTTTTCTCTTTTTCCAATCTCACCCCTTCCTTTTTTTTTTCTCTTCTGCCTTTTCTTGTTCTTTTCCTTGTCATCCCCCTTCTCTTTCTCCTCTGCGTCTTTTTCTCTTTTCCCTGACACATCCATGACTCTTCCTCTTTTTTCACTCATCCTTTTCTCCTTGTCTTGTTCTCTTCTCCATGTCTCTTCTCTGTCACACCCCATTCCACTTTCCCAGTCTTTCTCTTCGCATCTCTTTTCCCTGTCTTTCTTCTCCCTGTCTGTCTTCTCCCCATCTCACCCCTTTCTCTTCTCTTCTCATCGTTATGGCATATTCCTGTCTCTCAAGCCCCTGTCTCACCCTTCTCTTGTATGTCTCCTTTGTATATCTCTTCTATCACACCCTTTTTTTCTCAGCCCTTTCTCTTTTTCCCCTTGTCCCGCCCTTTTCTCTTTTTCGGCTTATTTATCCCTTTCTTTCTCGTCTGCCTCACCATTTTTTATTTCTGGTCTGTTTCACCTGTTTGTCGTTCTTGCCACCCTCTTTCACCCCTTTTTTCTCTTGCCTCCCTCTTATTCCTTTTCTTTCTTTCGTCTCGCTGTCTTTCCCCTCTTTGTTTCTCGTCTCGATCTTACTCCTTTCTCTCCCTTGTCGTTATCTCACCCTTTTCTCCGCTTCCTGTCTCACTCATGTCTCTCTCGTCACCTGCCTCCCACCGATATTTTTCCCTTTGTGTCATCTCTTGTTCATTCTTGTCTCCCTTTCTCACTCATATGTTTCTGTCTGTCTGTCTGTCTGTCTGTCTCTCTCTCTCTCTCTCTCTCTCTCTCTCTCTCTCTCTCTCTCTCTCTCTCTCACACACACACACACACACACACACACACACACACACACACACACACACACACACACACACACACACACACACACACACACACACACACACACACACACACACACACACTCCTCCTCCTCCTCCTCCTCCTCGTAGTTCATGCCTGTGCCGCTAAATCTCACCCCACCTGCCTCATTATGACCACCACCACCACCACTTGATACCATGCCTTTATGATTCTCTCTCTCTCTCTCTCTCTCTCTCTCTCTCTCTCTCTCTCGGCGGGCAGGGGGTGGGGGGGGGATGCTGAAGGGGTGGAGGGATGTCATAGAGCCTTGATAATCAGTATGCCTGGACTTTGTAATGTAGCCAGTGTACCGACAAGCAGAGGTGACTTGGGTGCTAAGATGTGCCACCCACAAACTGCTATGCTTCGGGGGTATTGGGAAGAGTTGTGACTGAAATCCTTTAAAATCACAAAACTTTGCCTTTACCAGAGTCCTGCTGTTTGTGATAAGTTACATAAGTGAAGGTGGCCTAGTTACTGTGAGAAATGACATCCTCAGGCTGTGGAGCGAGCAGCATGACACCAAAACTTTTCCGTACACTGGCGATACAGTAACGGAGTGATTGAAAATGAGCATTTGTCTAAGAGAGAATGGTAATCAGAAATGAAAATATATGTGGAAGAAGTTGAACCATAGAGTACTTAAGTTGTTCTCAGCCATTTAGGTGTCATGTGGCTTACTCCTTTAGCTGTTACTGACGTAATAGACAATAGGTTTCAGAATCTGTTGAATGACGACCAACTTAGGAGGCGATCTTTTTTCTGTAACCTACCATGGCCTTCTGTTCAAGCAGTTGCCATACACCTCATATACATGTCACCATACCATCAAAAACACTTAGTTTTAAACGCACGCAATCCTCAAAAAACAACAACATTCTCATGTTGTTTTCAATTCCCTAGCGTGGGCTAGGCATGAGCAAAGGGCACTTTTTTTTTTTTTTTTTTTTTTTTTTTTTTCCCCAGGGGGATGGTGGTTTGGTGGTGGTGGTGCCGCCGCCACCGCCGCCGCCTCTCAACGGGGACCATCCTTTTAAAGAGAATGGTTTTAGGACTGATAATTGTGGTATTGTTACGGAAACCATCTTAAGGCTACCTGTGATATTATTTGAGTTTGCTGTGAGCCTCTGCGTTTCAAAGTCACCTGCTGTGTACTTTTTTTTTTTTTTAATGTGTCCGACTCTGGGCATAGGCTTCACAGCCTGCTATCAAGGCCCAGCAGTCCTCCTACATACCATGCACCTCTACATGTCACCACTTCGGCGCTTACACCCACCGTCCATGTTGAATACATGCTAGGGCTGTCTCATACCGGGGTTATATAGTTTTGCTGTGCTTGTTATGCATAGAGGCTACTGTTATTTTTAAATCTACTGAACTGTATTGTTATTAATAGCTACCTAATATCAAAAGAATGAACATTAACCATTTCATTGTGATGATGGCTTCTATATTTTATTCATGCTACCGCTTGACAGTTTTTTAAAAAGTTTATTCAACTGGTGAAACTGGAGAAATAAGATACAGCCATCATTAACCCCTTTGCTACAGGAGTTTCCCTAAGTGCAGTCAAGGGATCATTTCGGTAGCTAGGATTAAACGAATATAGTTGTCGTCGTGCTTGAGCGATTAAATGCTTATGAATTCAGATAATCGGAAAGTTTTTTTCCTTTCAACACAGTAACGTTTCACTTGGCCCCCAGATATATTTAGTATTAAATATCAAATCAATATTGTGCTCCTCACTATGTAATATATCTTTTTACGCATCATTCCTCGACCCACCCGAGCCTCCTTCGTTACCCGCACTTGTATATACAACCCCTGTTCTGGTTGTCTGAGTTAATTTTCATGTTATACATATTTCATTATTGTACAGAGCATAGGCCAATTTTTTGATATTGTACGATGGGGAAATTTATGTGCGGTGCAGTATTTTTTCCTTTTGTCTAGGATAGTCTGTGGAGCAGGCGGATCATCACGATGTATTTTATCTATCTGGCATTTTTGCTGTAACGTGTTCATTTTTCTCAGGTCTACAGTACATGGTCCCTTATGCAGTATGGTCAGCTTATCTCTTCTTGAATGTCTTTAGAGCTATTTTAGCGTAACAGTTCAGAATGACTGCGTGTGTCATACGGTAGTTTGTTATAATTTTGTTCCCATAGACTGGACAGTTTCTTTAGCCTACCAGCTTACTAATTATACCGGGTGCAAGATAATGCAAGTGGTTCATGGATAGTGTAATGCAGTAAGATTATTAGCACTTCCCAGTGTTTAAGGGTCCATCACTTTTATGTGCTGTTATTATGATGGCGGCCTCTGAAAGGTGGCAATTTTCCCTCGGCTCCGTCTAACCTGTGAAAAATGGCGACATATTGCAGGCTCTCACGAATATTGCGCGTCCACTTCTTCCCAATTTTTCTCACTAACGGTAAGGGATATTCACATTTTTCTGCAGAGTTACCCCCGCGCCGCGTTTTTATCTTCTTATTTATGCCAGATTATTCTCAGTTTATTCTCATCGCCTTCCTCACCATCATCACAGGTCTTCCCATCCGCCACTCCCTTTAGTATGCCTGGCTGGTCCTTATATTTGCTCCTCGCCGACGCCTCCTGAATACGAGCTCGTCGGACCTCTTGGATTATGTAAGGATTTCTCTTATTCTCAGCCGCCTCTGCCTGCACTTTCTCTCCTGATTTTCTACTTAATCCATTTTTTTTGCCTCCCGCTTCGTCCTGCTTCCTATTCTTTTCCCTCGGTGTTTCCCTTTTCATCTTTTTCATGCTCATTGCGGCATTCAGCTGCTCTTTTCCCTCTTTTGTTCTTCCCTGAATCTCATTTAACTTGCATCTCTTTTCTGACTTTTTTTTTTTTTTTTTTTTTTTTTTACGCTTCTGTTCTTCGTATGTTTTACTATCCTTGACCATGTCGTCTGCTTGTTTGATATATCTTTAACTTTCGCTATTATCTTTCGTGCTTTCTTTATTCTGCAGTTTTTCATTCCTCCTCCTTCTCCTCCTCCTCCTCCTCCTCCTCCTCCTCCACTATCGTAGAGCGGATTTCACCAGATTCAGTGCGCTACTTACAGCTACATATTGGACTCAAGCGACTGAAACCGATGACTTAACCAAACGTGGGAAATTTTCACAAAAAATTTGATGAAGCGGCAGTCATGTGTGCCACTACGTAACTGGCGTCCAGCTGGTAATAGTAAACCAAAGTGGTGGTCCAGTGAAATTAAAAGTAGCTCAATTGCGAAAAAAAAAAAAAAAATGCTTCCTATAAATATAAAACTACAGAAAATCATGACGATAACTTAGAGTACCGGTACAATAATATACGCTGCATATCGAAAAGACTTACCAAACAGAGCAAGAGCGCAGCGGAGAGCACATTGCTAATACGTGCAAAGCAAATCCTAAAGAATTTTACTGCTACATTAGAAAGAAAGGGGTTATGACCACATCAATAGGCCCTCTAGAAACGAACAATGGCAAGCACACAGAAAATGAGGTTGAAATGGCGAACATTCTTAACAATTGCTTTGCATCTGTTTTTACAGTAGAAAACCACCAGAAGCCTACTGTCACCCATAAACCAAACATATAGTACCGTCGTCAGTGACTACTTTCCACAAAAGCGATATCCTTTCAGCATTAATAGTACAACAGGCCTTGATAAAATATCACTGAGAATTCTCAAAGTAGCAGAAAATGAGATACTGTATTGCTGCCACCCTCTGTCTTATTCAGTAAATCGTTAAATACTGGGAAAATCTCATGCGAATGGAAGCTAGCAAATGTAACACCAGTTTTCAAAAAAAGACCAAGTTGCTTAACATCAGTAGAGTGCAGATTAATGGAAACAATCATAAGAGATAAAATAGCTAATTATCTAGAAGAAAATAATATAATCAATGACTTGCAGCATGGACTCAGACATCGACGTTCATGCTTAACCAAATTACTGGACCTCTTTCATGATGTTAACAAATCATATTACGACTCAAGAGCAGTTGGTATACGGTAATTTATCTCGACTTTTAGAAGGCATTTGACACTGTCCCTCACAGGCATCTCTTAAGCAAAATAGAAGCCCATGGAATAAAAGGAAATACGCAGAAATGGTTACAAGACTGGCTTTCAGACCGAAAATAGTGAGTTGTGATAAACAGGCGTTCCCCAGAGCTTAGTACTTGAACTGATGCTTTTTATTATCTTCATAAACGACATAGATGATGGTCGAAACTGTAAAATATCCAAATTTGCAGACGATACTGAAATAACCAATAAAGTAACTTCAACGTCACAGTGGCAGCAGTTACAAAATGACCTTAATACTTTGGCAAGCTGGGCAGCAAATGGCAAATGAAGTTCAGCATAGAAAAATGCAAAGTACTGTTCTTCATATTGGAAATAAAAACGTCCATGCGAATTACAAAATGAACAAAATCCAGTTACCAAGTACAGAAAATGAAAAGGATCTTGGTATGATAATATCAAATAACCTAAAACTAAGTAACCAGTGCACTGAGGCGGTCATAATTGCAGACAAGCTGATGGGTTTTATTGGAAGACCTTTCGAGTTTAAATCGGAAAAAGTCATACTTGCCTTTTACAGCTCGCTAGTGTACCCTCGTCTCGAGTAGTGTGCAGTTCTGGTCTCCGTACTACAGAAAGGACAGAAAAATTAGAAAAAATACAGCGAAGAATCACTAAAACGATACCGTTTCTGAGAAACAAACCACATGAGGAACGCCTTGAAGAACTTCAAATTATTTAGTCTAACGAAGTGCAGGTTAAGAAGTGACCTTATTGAAGTTTTCAAATTCATGAAGGGTTTTGACAACTTAGACATAAGTAAATATCTTGAAAGATACGGTCGAACCAAACCACGAGTAATGACTGCTGAATTATGGGAATGCATTTCCAATCCCATGAAGCAAAGTGCTTCTTCAACAGAGTCGTAAATATCAGGAACAGATTACCCTCAGATACCGTGAACAGTATCTCAGCTAAGACATTTAAAAACAAAATAGACAAGTACTCGTGTGAGAATCCACAGGTGACCCTGTTTCTGTCGGAATAACTTACTTTTACCAGCTACGCGTAAGTTCATACTCCTCCTGTCTACAAGACACCCTGTAAACTTAACGTATGCGTACATAACGTCACGTCACGTCATTATATAATTATCAGTGTACTAAATGCAAATAAGGTAGTATAATCACAAACTAGGTTCTGCACAGATTGCCCTGAGTTAACGGTTACTACTTTTACTTTCGACCTGTGATGGGCTGTGGATCACTGAGGGTCCCTGTTAGTTTAGTGACCATCATGGGGATTTTTTTAAAATGTAGGCTACCGGGGGTCACTGCGTGAGGACGTAACTTGTGTACTTGTCCCGCATGGGAGAGTTCCTTGTCTCTTTAGAGTGAATGGAGCTGGTGCCTGATTGACTGCTGCCTTCATTAAAAGCGCCAGGCAAAGCTGCTGCATCATTCCTGAACATCCACGCTGTGCAGTTTCCACACTGTGTCTACAGACGCCCCGTTAACTCAACGTACCTGTACATAATGTCATGCCTTAGTCATTTATTTATTCGATTATTCATTTTACTTCATTACTCTCTCTTTCAGGCTATTCAAACTGGTAGCTTGTAGATAAAATATTATAGAATTTAACTTTTCAGTTTTTTCTCTGAAATTTCCGTGTCATTTTTCCATGCTGCATGGTGGTCCATCTCACTTTTTCCTGTCAGCTTTAACTGGAGGGTTTGGAGGCGGGGGGAGCCTTCTTGCTTTACTATCTTTATCCTGCAGCATGTAGAATTAGATCTCGCAGTCATAGTCTACTCTATAACAAGCAGCCTCAAAAGGACCATAAGGTCTGTTGCTGTTTGCTTTCCTTTGTATATTCCTCTTCCGCTCTCTGCATTTCCTCATCTTTCATTCTCTTCTCAGGATTCCATTTGTTCCATTTCCGCCTCTCCCTTTTATCAGTATTTTTTTTTTTCTCGTTCGTCTGTGCTTTATCTCACGTTTCCAGTTTAGTTCCCTCCTTTTTTTTCGTGTCTTGTTGTCTCGTTTGTTCATAGATTTTTTTCCTTATTGCATTAGTGTGTTGTTTTTTCCTCTTTCTCTCATCGTCCTTGTTAGTCCTTAAGTTTTTTCTTTTTTAGCGACCGGTCCCTGTACTCGCCGTATTTTCACTAAGAGAGAGAGAGAGAGAGAGAGAGAGAGAGAGTGGTATGAAGAGTTGTCCACACTTCTTTTCTTGCTTCCAGTCGGCCTCTCTTTTCGGTTTGAGTTCTTACCGTGTTTCATTTTCTCCTTATTCTTCCCTTTACTCTGTTTGCTATTGTCAGCCGTTCCTTTCACTTTTGCCTTGTATCCATGAACTTCCTTCGGTACTAACTTTGTCTTATCCCATTGTTGCCTTGGTTATCTTCAGTATCCTTTCCCTTTACCCTCTTTTCTCTGTCATTTGTTCGTTCTTCTCCTCATTTTCGTTGTCTGTCTGTTACCCTCCCTTTCCTTCTTTCTTGTGTCCCATTTATTAACCTGTCTTCTGCTCCCGCTTTTCCATCACTTTCATCTCTTCCTTTCCCCGTGCTTTCCTTTGATCCATTTATTCACGATTGTAATTCTTTTCTTCACCTGACGGAGACCCGTAACCCCTTTTTGAACATAGTTGATGGCCAAGTGTATTCAGACTGGAAAATTAATCCTAGTAACCAAGAAGACTCATTCCTACTTTATCACCAACGCCTATTGCCTTTCATGCAGCCACAACTAAGTATTTAAGTTGTGGGAGTAATCCTGTTCCGCCAGCTGCAGACAGATCCACTTTAGTTTAAAGGTTAAAGAGTATCTCGGCTAAACTTTGAATGCTAGAACCTCCCTCGACCGACAAAAAATGGCATCAGCTCTATTAATATAATTCTCAAGGGCGTTCAAGGCAGCGAAAGGGTTAATCTGTAATATTATTTCTTTTTCTTTCGTTTATTTACCCCTTCCTACTCAGTTATGTAACCAAGCTATTCTCTTTTCTTTTATACTCCTCTCATGCGTTTGATTTAATAAACTCCGCTCCTCCTTTCCCGTCATCCATCCCCTGTCCCTCTTCTTCGGACCATCCTCTTCAACTCCTACGTCATGGATCTTTCTTCTTGTTCCTTTTCTGAATGCCATTTATTCACCTCCATCCACACATGCATCCCGTCTCTATCATGCTTTGCTCCCTCCGCCCTTTTCCTGTTTATTCTTTATCATTCTAACAGTGTTTCTCCGCAGCTTTATCTTTCATTCTTTTTCGTATAAGTTATTCATCCTTATCTAGTCACTCATTTAATCCAAGTCTCCTTTCCCGTCTGTTTAGGAACATTATATTTTTTTCCTTCCCTGTCAATCTTTTTTTTTTTGGGGGGGGGGCGGCGATTCTATATATATATATTTTTTTCGTCATGCTTTCCTCCTACTCCATCATTTCTTTTTACCGAATCTCATTGTTTTTTTGTTTACTTTCCCTATCACCCTTTTACTTTTTTTTTTTTTTTATATCGCTTCATCATTCTTTTCTAATCCATCACCATTCTTTCTCATCCTCCATTTTGCTCTACTCCTCCATGATTCTTTCCTCTTCCTTCATTGTTCCTCTCCTCTCCATCATTAAGTTCTCGTTCATCATTCTTTTCCACTCCATCATTCGTTCCCCTCAGCATTGTTTTCTACTGCTCCATTTATCTTTTCTTGTTTCCCTTCCTCATGCCATATATTCACAACCTCCCTCTCATACGCATTCCGTCTGGCTCTTCTCTGCCTTCTCCCATTCCTTTCCCATTTCTTCTTCTTCTCTTTATCATCATTTTCTATCATTAATTTTTGTTTATGTATATATTTTCTCTTCATATTTTCAGCCACGTTCACTCACACACCCTTCGCCCTCCTCGTTTCCCTTCATTTGCCATATATTTTTCTACAATGGGTACTCCCTTCATCTCCCATCCAGTCATCTGTTCACACTCTCCCACTCACTAATTTCATTTACCTGTTCGTGCCCTCCTCTCGCCCTTTTATTCACCCTGTCTTTATCCCAGTTTTCATCTGTGTATCCACCATAATCTTCCTTGTTCTTCGGTTACATCTTATCTTGTTTCTGTTAATTATTCAACATCTCATATTGCTCTTTCGTACCTCCTCTCTCTCATTTCTTCATCATGCCCTTCTCCCTCTATTCTCCGATGTTTCCACCATCCTCTTTTCTACTCTTCTATCGCCTCCCATCTTGGTTCTCTTATTCCATTGTTAATTACCTTTTGCCACGCAGTCACCTAGCCTAGTTTTCCACCCCTCCTTCACTGTAGTTAGCTGTTCTAACTCCAGTACTTCTCTCCCCGTTTCTCCTTTGCACATCATTCAGGCCATTAACCATCTGGTGCTTTTTCATTTCATCTAGCTCTTCTCTTCCTTCTTCCTCCCATTCCTCCTGTTTGTACTATATACTTTCCCCTTTGATCGTCGCCTTACATTTTCATTTTTTTTTTTTTTTTGTATGCCATACGTCCATCCTGTCACTCAGTTCGTTTATTTCATCCCATCCTCCTTCATCCTCCCTTCTGTTTGTTTACCATTTTTATCTCGGAATTCTTCAGTGGCTTTTCTTGTTTCTCTCCAACTGGTATGCCACTTCATTCACACTTTCACTCTCCCTTATTACGTCTGCCTCTTTTCTTCAGTCTTTCATTTATCCGTATGTCTTCTGTATTCGTCTAGTCTTCTGTGTCGCCTCTTGTTTCCTAAGTATTTATTTTATTCCTCTTTTCGCACTCACTTTTCATCTAGGTTTTATCTATTCCTTCGTTCTTCCGTTTGTCTAGTATCGTATCCTGTCAGACTTATGTTTATCACCTCTTGTTTCTCTCATTCATGTCATTTATTCACCCTTTGACACTTATTTTCATATCGCTCTTCCCTGCCTCGCCTTTCCCGTTTACTCATCTCTCTCCTTCTCACCCTCTTCTCCTTCACTTTCCTTTCCTCTCTCCTTCGGAGGCAGCTCAGGCTACAAGATCTGGTACCAGAAGAGGAACTGGCTCCAGACATTTACATACTGAGTCGCCTCCCTGGACTCCTGGAATCCTGGGATTGCCAGCCGTTGATCTAGCCTGCAGAAGGTGTAGAGCTGAAAGGGACAGGGGATAGAGTGGGACGCCGGCGGTATGTTCCAACATTTCATTTTTCTTTCAAGCTCTTCCGCCTTCATTGTCCATTTTTATTATTCGGTTCTGGTAAACACACACACACACACACACACACACACACACACACACACACACACACACACACACACACACACACACACACACACACACACACACACACACACAGAGTTTGTGTGTGTGTGTGTGTGTGTGTGTGTGTGTGTGTGTGTGTGTGTGTGTGTGTGTTAGGATTCTAACAGCCGTGTATCAGAGCGAAATTAGCTAATGTGCTGAATATTTCCGCCGCTTTATATTATATATTATTATATTAATGTGACAGGTTTATGTATTGTTCTGGTCACGCTTTTCTGTGTATCAGCTTAACCCATAATATCTCCATTACCGTCCATTGCATCCATGAACCTTTAACTATGATTTTCCCCCTTCATTGAGTAAATCATCTGGTGTTGGTTGTGCTGCAGACCGTACATACGTGAGACTGTATGACATACCGTACGTACATTAGTCTGTAGAAGTATAAAGGCTAAAGAATATCTTTTTTAACCATCTGTCTGTCAACGTTTCCCTCACTTGTATAAACGCGTTTGATTTTAGCGTGAATTAATTACCGGTACCTATGTACAGCAGCCGCAACGAAGGGGCTAACGATACCGAGTCATTTCACAAACATCTTTCAAGCGAACCTCACTGCTAACTACAAAACAGATTTTAAACTGCTGTCACCCTTTCGTTTTCACATTTATCATGGTTAAAACTTGGATGAAAGGTGGTGTAATTATCTGTGATCCGTCCATTGCAGGTATTAATTCTTTGCATTCCTGTCCATTAAAATTGATGATGGCATTCATTTCATTCAGCCGTGTTGGCCTTCTCTCTATGATAATTTCCAGGTGACCATCCCTGTCCCTCCTCTTTTATCCGCAACGCTTTTACAGATTTTCGCCTTTTATCATGTCACCATAAATCTCTCTCTTTTCTTGTGCTTTCTCTTTAGCTGTACAACTGCTGTCTGGCTGAATCTCGCCTTTACTTTTTGTCAGTATAGTGTATATTTTAGGCGGTCCTTGATTGTTCTGAAGTTCTTGAGTACCCGACCCTAACGTGCTAACGATAATCTAAACAATAAAGTCAAGCTGTGTGTGTGTGTCTGTCATTGTGTTTGTTCGTTTCTTTCACGAGAACGGTAATAGATATCGATCCAGTTCTTTTTGCATTAGGTCGGAGTAAGACCTGGGAAGGTAAAAAAAAAAAAAAAAAAGTTTTGGCGATCGCGCGCGTCGAGATGGCGCGAAATTGTTGAAAGTTGCGACGCGCAAAAATGTCTGTCTGTCCATTTTTTTTCCCACGAGAACAGTAATAGATATCGCCTGGATTCATTTTGCATTAGGTTTGGGTACGTTCAGGGAGTGTTAAAAACAAATACCAAACATAAATTTTGGCGATTGCACGCGACGCTACGGTGCGAAATTTTCGGACATCGCGAAACTTGAAAATATGCAATAATATTTTTATCTACTTTTTGGTGAGTTCAGGAATGGTATGGAAACAAAGATAATTGTATTTGGAAACATGTTATGATGGAAAGATTATTAGTTAGTCCTGAAGTTTTTTGCCGGCAAGCACTAGTTACATTATACGAGTACAATTGGTTATAATCTCTCTCTCTCTCTCTCTCTCTCTCTCTCTCGTCGTGTATTTGGTGTGTGTGTGTATGTGTGTGTGTGTGTGTGTGTGTGTGTGTGTATGTGTGTGTGTGTGTGTGTGTGTGTGTGTGTGTGTGTGTGTGTGTGTGTGTGTGTGTGTGTGTGTGTGTGTGTGTGTGTGTGTGTGTGTGTGTGTGTGTGTTTTCCGTTAATTACTTCCTTGATTGTAGCATCCTACTTTTCTCGACATTCTTCGAGTCTCTCTCGTTGCATCTGTAACACACACACACACACACACACACACACGATAAATAGATGTCAGTATAGACACAGATATAATTCTGCTGAAGGCCTAAATACACACCAAGCGATGGATAATGCAGGTACAATTTTCTTCAGCAGTAGCGGTGTATTTTTCATGGTGAGCTGAAGGATTTTTTAAATGTAACCCAGTGAGTCGTGTTCTCCCATACTGAATTATTATTCGAGTGAGGTAGTACGTTGGATTAGAAATTATATTCTGGAAGTTATATGTGTTTTGCTTGATTGGGCCATGGCTTAGTGATGATAATGTCGATCTGATGAGCTCTGATCATTCATATGTTTCGCGTTTAGATAGCAGATAGTGATGCTAGGCTAAAAGAGAGAACAGATATAGTAATCTTGTGACCAGTTCTGATACTGGGAATTTCTGCACAGCTTGTGTGGAAAGTTTCATCATATCAGACTGTTTTAGGAAAGTTCCTACCGTCCGGTATTAGGTATAATATTGGGCTGTGCATTACATGTATTATCTTCTGTTAACAAATTTTCCTCTGTGAAGTATCCTTTGGGTATGAAGCTACAGTGCATGGGTTACCTTAGCGATATTTACCGTAATTCTCATCGCCACTCCATTTCACTTCTTTACCTATCCTTGCCGACGTGGAGCCTACACATGTTGCACTGTGCACCCTGGGTGGAGCGAAGAAGCAGCGGCGTCTCATCATATTTCCCTACACCTCCCTGTGGGGAAGGTCCCTGTTCCAACCCTAGCTAGGCTCTGCATACAACACGGGTGCGCCAGTTTCCTACACGGCGTATGTACTGTGCAGTACAGTACTTATAAGTCCGACTCTGCTTTGGTGCTGTCTACCATTAGGGGATGCTGGATCCCTACACGATGTACGTACTGCATTGTTGCTGTAGGACGACCCCATGGAAAAGTTGCCTACCTGAGGTCGACAGGTCTGCTTGGCCAGACAGGCCGGGGTAAAACAACAACAGCAACATCCTGTCCTTGAATACAGTCGTCACCATCATTTCTTTACCACCATTGTATCTGGCCTTAGCGGTGCCAACCGTCATAATCTGGATTAACCATCCATTTCAGTGTCCAACTGTTCGCCACACGGTAATCATTTATTATATTAACTCTTTATCCCATTTGTATAATGACGTCCATTACATTGATTTTACGATTGCCGGAGGGTTTTATTCAGCTCAGAAGAGGTCTCTGGTGGTGAAGGGGTGGCAGTCATCCTCAGTACAGGTAACCCCATTAATGGTCCTTTACATTTTGTAACGCCTACAACTCGATGGTAGTTAGTCATGCTATCATCAGACGATTTGGCCAGCGGAGACTTTTCGAACTAGAAAGATTAGATTTAAACTTTGTTAACCTAATCCCCACAGTAGGAGAGGCATTTTCTAAGTTGAACACGATTGTATGAAAGTAATAGAGTAAAATGAAAATAAAAATACAATATGTCATCAGACGAAGGGATTTGTTTTATTCCTGCTACTGCCAGATACTGATAATCAGTTCCGGAGAGACTTATGGTAACTTAAATAACGGTTTACATGTATGTCGTATATTATATGTCATTATGAGTAACGTTAATTGATGCAGTCCGTAAAAACTGCTACCTGTATATTTTTTAAACCACCTTTTCGATCTCCATATACTTTACCTTTAAATATTTTTTCCATTCAATTAAGTATGAAACTTTCGTCGTCAGTGCCCATCTTTGTGTTTAACAGTCCATTTCAGAATTTACAGTGAGTATAAAGTAATTTCGTACTGATCCTTTAAACGGGACTCGGTTAGCCATTCGTCTGACCGTTTAGTGTCCTCACGTTTACATTATCCAGGTGAACCTTCTCACGATCATCCATTCGAACCCTGCTGTCAGTATCCATGTAAGTTCAACCACCCATTTCATTTTCTATTGATCCGATCTGCAATAATCATGTCCCGGTACAGGTAAGGTCACTTTCATCCTTCACTCGTTCGGTACCATATGACGACATTGGTCAGTCATGTTACTCTTGCTGGCTGACTGAGAACGATTTTATTCAACTTGAGAGAGACCACCGGTAACGAAGGGGTTAGGAGCAGTGTCCACTCACCTTTCAGTTCCAAGGGTATTGTACTCATATTGTATTCCTGCTTCAGCAAGACGATTTAGTCATCCCAGGAAAGACAGTGTATCTCTATAGAAGGGGTGTAGTAAATTTGTCTCCTGTATATACTGTTCATTAAATGTTTACTGATTTGCGGATCGCAGTAAAAAAAAAAAAAAAAAATCATGTTCGTTTTATTTCACCATTTATTATCCGAATAGGCTACTCATCCCCAAAGTTTTATTCCATCTGTGTTAGGTATGAAAGTTCCGTCATCAGTGCCCAACTTTTTCATTTAACAATCCATTTCAGGATTTAGGTGTAAAGTAATTTCGGGCTGATCCATTAAACGAGATTCCGGTAGCCATTCGTCCAGCCCTTTACAGCCTCCTCACTTTGATAACATTTCCTGGTGAATATCTTGCGTAGTCTTGTTTATGTTTTCCCTCCTCTTTTTTGTTTTATGGTGCAGTAGGGTATAGTTGATAATGGGTCCGCCCCCTTCATCTGCCAGAGTGAGAGAGCTTTCTGGGTTAGGCTTAGTTCATTTTGTTAGTGGGTCTCTCTCTCTCTCTCTCTCTCTCTCTCTCTCTCTCTCTCTCTCTCTCTCTCTCTCACACACACACACACACACACACACACACACACACACACACACACACACACACACACACACACACACACACACACACACACACACACACACACACACACACACACACACACACACACACACACACACACACACACGACAAAACAATGGATGCTAAGTATTTAAGGTACCTGGAGTGTATTGGTGAGCTAAAGCTAGATATTCAGTGAATTCCGTGATCGTTCCTGCTGCTTTTATTCATATCTGATGTCTGTTGCTATTTTTTACTTTACACACATACACATATCAGTTGATCACACACACACATATATATATATATATATATATATATATATATATATATATATATATATATATATATATATATATATATATATATATATATATATATATATATATATATATATATATATAGCCTGTCCTACACTCTTTAACTAGGGCGGGGCAACTCTTACTATTGCAAGGCTGTTTCTTAACATTAATCAAGAGTTAGCATACACAAAATCCAACCTGGCGCCACTCAAAGTTATTTTCATTCGTAGCGCATACATCTTTGTCCCGTAGAACGTAAAAGAGAATGGGTTGCCTGGACCACTATTAAAAGGTAATGTATTTTAGGGACCAACATTGTAAAACTGATTCTAGTAATGTACACTGATTTACAAATTATGTTTTTTCATTAGATTGTCACTCGTCCACTTACCGCCTTCTGAAGACCCTTTGGTTTATTTATTCTAGATTACCGGTATGTTAATACTTCATTTTAATACTTCATTGCCCATCCTGATGTTCTGGGGGACATTCTTTTTCCCGATTTCCCCAGTTCTTGATTCATGTCTTCCGTATCTTTGTTTTAACACGTGTTTCCCCTCCTCCGTCATGATTTATTCCGGTGTGAAATGATGAAGCTGATATTACGCTGCCTTTTACCGTTTATTTACCGTGTCACTGATAATTACAGAATCTCAATCGACATTTGTCAGTTTATGTTTACTTTCCATGTTCTACACATTCCTGCTCGACCTTCAGCGACTTCGTTCCCCAGAATACTTGAGCATGTACTGAATGTTAAAATGAAAGAGAGAGAGAGAGAGAGAGAGAGAGAGAGAGAGAGAGAGAGAGAGCGATTATGGTCATTCCAGTTAGCTCTTTACTAACTATTGCTTTATGTTAATCAACTTGACGATCCTTTCACTTGCAGAACGCTTAAGTTTAATTCAAAGTTCCGCAACAACTACAACGATATTGAGACGCTTTACTGCAATACAGTAAGCCTTCTCCAATTGTGTATTCCTCCTACTCGTGTATCAGTATTACTTTTTTTTTTAAATGAAACTTCCATCTTTATTGTACAGTATTCTCTTTCAGCCTTTTCTTTTTCTTTTGAAAGAATTCCATTAAGGCCTTTTAACTTGATGCGGGCGTCCATTTCATCCAACTGTATCTTCCACCTTTTTAAAAAATAATTTCAGGTGACCGTTGTCTGTGCTCTCAGTTCCCCAAACGAGTCTGCACTTTCCTTAATTTTATCGTGGCGCTACAGCTTCCTTATTTTTTCGCCAAATGAATTGCAAGAGAGCATTTTTTTTTTCTTATATAATTTTCAGTGCAGTTCTTATTTCTCTAGAGTTTTTGACTGTCACAATAAATTCTCGCAGCGTGTCCCTCCCCTCTCCTTCTTGCTCAATTTACCTACCCCTCTTTCACTCTCCTTTCCATCCGACTCTCTCTCTCTCTCTCTCTCTCTCTCTCTCTCTCTCTCTCGTTAATTACCACTCTGATTATCGTGCCTCACTTTTTCCTAAACATTTACGTCTTCGTGTTTGTTTCTGCTGCTTCAATGTGCAGTTCCGCTGATGTTGTCCGTTAATTATATACGTGGGCTTGGTTCCGTTATAAATACCAGTATATTGTGGCACTTTGATGGTAATTCATGACATCTCAGGTACGGGTACCTGTAAAGTACGTCCGTGGGGGCAGTGTGAGATTCGGAAGTAAAGCAGTTGAACATATAAAAGAGTATGTGCGTGCGAGATTTACGTGCCAAAAACCTAAAGCTTCCGAGCAAATAAACTGTCCAGTTGGGAAAATTATTCCAGTAACTTCTGTATTGTAGATCTTTACTTCGCTGTTTCATGTTTACAGCATTGTGTTGTACATGCGCCACTGAACCATTCCTGAATCAGTCCATCCATGTCTTAGCTACAGATTTATTTGCACCATAGTTATTTGTATTTGTCTGTATATACTTAAGATTATGTGTAACTGAGGTAAGTGTAGGACAGTATATTGATCCACCGTTTTGATAGCCTAATGTTAACACTTCCTCACGGATTTGTTTTATTGAGACTCCTGGAAGGTATAAGGAAAAGAGCGACTATTGATGAAATGGAGTTTGGGTTTATGCTAAGCAAAGATATCACTGGTGCAGTACTCATTGTTCAGCAGTTTAGGAAAAAAAAAATTAGAAGGAAAAGAGAATTGTATATATATATATATATATATATATATATATATATATATATATATATATATATATATATATATATATATTTGTGTGTGTGTGTGGTGAAGAGGTGAATGAGCAGCCTTGTGATTAAGGATTTGTTGGTTAGAGTGGTTATGGTCATGTACGAGGGTGCTCGCACCCAGGTGAGAGTGAACGGAGGTTTGAGTGATGAGTTTTTGTTGGGGTGCATAAGGGGTCAGTTTTGAGCCCATCGTTGTTGCTCATGGTGATTGAAGTTCTCACGTGACCTCAGAAATGGACCCCCATGGGAGGTGTTGTGTGCTGATGACATAATGTTGATCACGGAAAATGAGAGGGTAGCGGAGGAAAGATTGAGGAAGAAGAGAGATGGAATGGGGCGCAAGAGTTTGAGAGTAAAAGCAGATAAAACAAAAGTGATGATACCAAGGGTAGGTTGCGAGACCGTCAGAAATAGGTAATATGGCCATGCACAGTTTGTCACAAGAGTGTGGAAGTAACTCCATCTTGTGCAGTGTTTGTGGTAAGTGGGTGCATAAGAGATGTAGTTTTACTAGAGGTAGGCTGAAAAATAAGGCTGATTTTGTATGTGCGGTGTGTAAGGGAGAGCATGTAGACGCACAGGGGCGGAAAAATTTAATCTTGCTTAAGAGTCATTTGATTATTTGGAAGACTTCTATTATTTGGGGAATATGATATGTACTGGAGGTGGGACTGGAGCCAGCCCAGTGGTAAAGGTAAGGAATGTTGAAAGAAGTTCAGGTAGTTGTTGCCTGACATGATATTGAGAGGGCACTCCCTCCATACTAAGGGGTCCTTGTTTGCAACATGTGCTTTAGTATAATGTCGTACCGTAGTAAGACTTGAGTAGTAAAGGTGGATATTCGTAGATACAGTAGATGTGTAGTGCGTCCTTAAATTAGAGGCCTGAAAACGTTATAATTTCGATTGAAGAGCCTAGAAGAACGTTGGCACTTGAAGGTATTAGTGTTGTGATGAGAAAGGGTAGATTAATTTGGGTGGGGCATGTAGAGAAGATGGAGGATGATACCTGGGTGCGGAGGGTGAGAATTGTGAACGGTGAGGGTAGAGTCGTGAGAAGCAGACCGAAAAAGACCTGGGATGACGTCATAGCGTCTGACCTCAGGGATGAGGAACTGAATAGAGAGGCTGCTAGAGATCGAGGCGTGGAGAGCCGCCATTGGATGACCAAGGTCAACTTATGCAAGCATGTGTGAGACTTTATAAATGAACTGTATGTGAACGATGGTTACCGTACCTGTATCTTAACGTTTTTCTTATCATACCGTCTCCTGTTATTTTTATGATTGAAACTTATCAGATATCCCTGATGTATAACGTGTCATGACACACCTTATTCATCTCTTGGTCGCAGATAGGGTATCTACTGTCCATACTCAGTATGTGCAAGGATTGTCTTATCTACAAGGACTGTCTTATCTAGAACAGGTTCAATGGCATTAGCGTGAGGTGTTGTGCTTCAGTTTATTTACTGTACTGTATCATACGCTTTATCACTATAAACAACTTACTCATCTTTTATTAATAGTATAAGTAATCGGTTCACTTAATGCCTATACTAAAGTAGGCGTAAGCGCTTTGGTAATCCATAAATGCTGCATGTAAATGTTTCCTCTCAGAATGGTCCGGATCCATATTTCTCAGGGAAAACATCTGACACATATAAGAGTACTCTTTACACACATACGAGTTGTATTTACACACATACTCCTACGATTACTCTACATACATACGATTGGTTACTCATTCTCCTGCTAGACATCCAAAATTCATCATATTCTTCGCCAACTTCTCAGTCATCCCTCACCCTGTTGATCACATAATTCTATCGGAAACATTTCCTGTCACATGGAGCCAAGTAGTGCTTCCGCTGCATACACAGTCCCACCTGTCATTTTTTATAGCATTTTATTTTACAACGTTGCAGTATATATATGGCAGCCTAACACTTCCTTCAATCATCCGGCACCCTTCCTTTGTGGCCAGCCTGCAACCATCTCTCCTTTATACTTGGACATAACCCAACATACAGGAGCCTTTCCCAGCTAGGCAGCTGTTCCAATGGCAATTAATAATTTATGTCGGGTATGCGATCCGTGTCTCGTGTGCCTTACAGTTAACAATTTTGGACGTAAATCCACCATGTTTTCTCTCCTCTTCATATGATTTAACTGTTTTGACTGAATGTTACCAAATTTAATCAGGCTTTAGGGAGGGATGTGTTTATTACCAATTGCAGTGTGTTTGGGTGCAGGAGTAGAGTGGATGCCGGAGTGGAATAGCCTATTTTCTGAGGTTCATAATAGGTGAAGATGAGTAGAAGGAATTAAGGTTTCATCGCAAAACGGTTATGCAGTAAAAAGAAAGTGGCTTAAGCGAGCTCTCCGACGTGGACTAAAAACACTAATTTCCCTGGAGAGCAGCGGGATTACATTCTGTGTCATGTGCAGATGTGCACAATACCTGTGACAAAGAGGTCGTAACGCATATATTGATGCAATTATTTCGCTTGTATCACTGCTTATGTATGTGGCATCAGAACATTCAGACATTAAAGATAGATACACACCACTGATATCTTTAGAATGTGCGCTTTCTCTGATATTTTTAACATGAAAGAAAGAAGGAACCAGAGGACAGGACCCCGCAAGATTGTTTCCTTAAAAAAAAAAAAAAAGTAATAGAGACGAATTCAAGATCCTTTCATTTCGAAATGCCTGGATACACAGCTTTTAAAAGATTGGAGCTCATAGGCATTAGGAAATACAGACAGAGGGAGACAACTCCAGAGTTGACCTGTTTCATACATGAAGGACCGGGAGTACTGGTTAACTCTTGCATTAGAGAGTTAAGACAGAAAATGGATGAGAGTTTGTTGCTAGACGGATGCTACGCGCCTGCTGTAGTGGTGGAGGGATGCAAGCAGACAGTTCAGAGGAGCAGTGACCAATGAAGCAGCGATAGAAAAGAGATAAATTCGCAACAGTGCGGCGAAGAGACAGAGTTTGAAGGGAGAACTTACCTCATTAGTGCCCAGAGTTATTGTGCAAAGGATTTTGGTGGAAGGGTACTAAGCGTTCCGCCATCTTCCTATCGGTTCACAGTCGCGAAGCTCATAGTCCCCCTACCCCAGGATTCCCCTCCTTGTTAAATTTTGACAATGCTCAGTTCTGTCCTTTATACAGGACACTGGGCGCCAGTGGGTTAAAGAATCTGATAGATTGGCCAGTATTTAACCCATAAGTGCCCAGAGTTCCTGTGCAAGGGATTTTGGTGGAAGGGTGCTAAGCGTTCCACCCTCCGCCTATCGGCTCACAGTCGCGAGGTCATAGGTCCCTATGAGGTCCCCAGGGTTTCCTTATTAAATTTTAATGTCCATGCAGTTCTTTCCTTTATACAGGACACAGGGCTCCAATGGGTTAAGCTACTCAAGGATATGAGAGAGAGAGAGAGAGAGAGAGAGAGAGAGAGAGAGAGAGAGAGAGAGAGAGAGAGAGAGAAACTTTTCCTCGCTATGTCGTCACGATTGAGTGCCGTATAAGAGAAGTGTTTTGAACTTTTCCCAGAGAGGTATTGGGAGTCAGTATCTGTGAACCCGAGACATTTTTCATACATACACACGTATTCTCTGCTTCAGATGTTATGAGTAAGTAAAAGCGGATTTTGTTCGTCTGTTAAACATTTCCAGCTTGTGTATGTGTCTACCGCTGCCTGTCAAATATATATGTATATAGGAGCACATGTATTTATGTATGTATGGGCGGTATATCAGTAAGTAACGACAATGATTGTGTTATTCACATGAAAGTAACCAGGAAGTAGATTGAGGATTTAATATGAGTCTGTTTACTAATTTGAAAGTAATAGATGTTGTTAAGGATATATCAGAGTCTTTCCTAACTTCCCATTTTTCCATTTCATACTGTAATGTTGGAATGTATTGGGTTTGGTAAATCTGGTGAGGCAGGCGTCCATTCAGCGTCCAGACTCTGATAGGGTGTTGAGTGGTGGGGTAGGCGAATGGTTGGAGGTGTTGCTGCCACGGAGCATTTATGATGTGTGTGTGTGTGTGTGTGTGTGTGTGTGTGTGTGTGTGTGTGTGTGTGTGTGTGTGTGTGTGTGTGTGTGTGTGTGTGTGTGTGTGTGTGTGTGTGTGTGTGTGTGTGTGTGTGTGTGTGTGTGTGTGTGTGTGTGTGTGTGTGTGTGTGTGTGGAGGTGTTACTGCCACGGAGCATTTATGGCACTCGTTGTTGTACTCCTGTGTGTGTGTGTGTGTGTGTGTGTGTGTGTGTGTGTGTGTGTGTGTGTGTGTGTGTGTGTGTGTGTGTTTGGGAAGGTGTTACTGCCACGGAGTATTTATGGCACTCGTTGTTGTACTCCTGTGTGTTTCTGTGTGTGTGTGGGAAGGTGTTACTGCCACGGAGTATTTATGGCGCTCGTTGTTGTACTCCTGTGTGTGTGTGTGTGTGTGTGTGTGTGTGTGTGTGTGTGTGTGTGTGTGTGTGTGTGTGTTTTACTGCCACAGAGCATTTATGGCTTCAGTTGCTTTAGCTACTTTAGCTTCGTAATTCCTCAGAAGAGAGAGAGAGAGAGAGAGAGAGAGAGAGAGAGAGAGAGAGAGAGAGGGAATGGCAGTTATAATCTGAAGAGTGGAAAAAATAATATATAGGAAGTAATTGGCTGAGGATCATGGAAATTATAACGTGAAAAAGAGAAAGTTAGCTGGGGATTTATAGGGAGGGGTGGAGGGGAAATGGATGAGGGAAGGGTGAGGAGGACAATGGGGTCGGTCGGTGAGTGAGGGGGATGTCGAAATCACGGGAGGGGAAACACGCTTCTGCTAGAGAGAAAACCTGTGGGAAAAGAACGAAAAATTCGTGTATGTAAGGGAAGACAGAAAGTGATGCAGTTAGGTGAGTAGGGAAAAGTTAAAAAAAAAAAAAAATGTGTATATAAATAAAGAGCAAGAAATGAGCCAGTGACTTGACAAAGAGTCGATGTATGGGGATATCAGGAAATTAAGCAGCGAAATAACTGGGGAAAAGCATGAATAATGTAGGGAAAGATCAGGACAGGAGGCAGTGACGCGATGTGAAATGGGCTACATTTGATGCAGTAATGAAGAAATACTGAGCTCTGTCGATTATATCGTGAATAATTAAAGTTCCCTTTAATTATGAGAGTCCATATGTAGAGGTCAGAGTTTAGCCTACACTCAAAATTGTGAGTCCTTAACCATATTACAGCTGTATGCAATCAGTGTATTGGAAAGGAGCCAGTTGTTTTAGGAATTACCCTCACACCTACCTGGTAATAAGTAGAGGTGAAACACAGTACAGCTGTATGAACACTGTGAAACTCACCCACCCATGATTAAGAATGCATACGTCCCGAAAAAGGTCCCAGTCATCCTGGTTCAGGCACCAGTGAGGAACCCGTGATGTTTGTGGACTGCCAGCTGTGCGCAATAAAACTGAATAGTGGTCACTGCCGTGACACCCCACATCATCACACTGGTACTCTGTACAGGTATTGGTTGTGTTATGACACTGGTACTCGTACTGGTATTGGTTACATCATCACACTGGTACCCGTACAGGTATTGGTTACATCATCACACTGGTATCCGTACAGGTATTGGTTACATCATCACACTGGTACCCGTACAGGTATTGGTTACATCATCACACTGGTACCCGTACAGGTATTGGTTACATCATCACACTGGTACCCGTACAGGTATTGGTTACATCATCACAGTGGTTCCCGTACAGGTATTGGTTACATCATCACACTGGTACCCGTACAGGTATTGGTTACATCATCACACTGGTACCCGTACAGGTATTGGTTACATCATCACACTGGTACCCGTACAGGTATTGGTTACATCATCACACTGGTACCCGTACAGGTATTGGTTACATCATCACACTGGTACCCGTACAGGTATTGGTTACATCATCACACTGGTACCCGTACAGGCATTGGTTACATCATCACACTGGTACCCGTACAGGTATTGGTTACATCATCACACTGGTACCCGTACAGGTATTGGTTACATCATCACACTGGTACCCGTACAGGTATTGGTTACATCATCACACTGGTACCCGTACAGGTATTGGTTACATCATCACACTGGTACCCGTACAGGTATTGGTTACATCATCACACTGGTACCCGTACAGGTATTGGTTACATCATCACACTGGTACCCGTACAGGCATTGGTTACATCATCACACTGGTACCCGTACAGGTATTGGTTACATCATCACACTGGTACCCGTACAGGTGTTGGTTACATCATCACACTGGTACCCGTACAGGTATTGGTTACATCATCACACTGGTACCCGTACAGGTATTGGTTACATCATCACACTGGTACAGTCGTCAGCACAAATTCGCTGCAAGCCTGCTCATGTGATGTTGTTTTGTATTGCGACAGTGTATGGGAACTAGTTACCGCACGGGCTTTTATACGCTATAAAGACGTGTTTGTAAGAACTAGTAGCGTAAATCGCACTGAATGCAATACTCTTTATATCTGACTAGCATAAAAATGTTCAAAAGGCGACAGACGAATGTTATGGAATGTTGAAACTCCCTCTCTCTCCCCCGTACCCATCCCCCCATGTCCCTCCCCACCCTCTCTTCCTCCTTCCCCCTCCCGCTCTCCTTCATCTTCACTCCTCTCTCTCCCTACCCTGTCTACCTTATATTTTCCACGGCGCTAACCTACGTAAAAAAGCCGCACTCTTCCCTATTTCATGTTATTCCTGTAATCTTTTTCTTCCTCTGGATTCGAGAGTTTCTTGCCATGCCATAGTATTTCTCCCACTCTTAACTCCAAACATGATGCAGCAATTCGAAACCTCATTGGTTCTGATCCTGCTTCATGAATCAGTGAAGAATATGGGGAGAACGGAAACATTTTCGTAGGGATGAGAGAGGGCAAGAAATAGGAGGAATGGGCACAAATGTTTGTTTAATTTCGCCTGCTGAAATAATATCCACCGACTACCAGGCTCACTCAAAAAAGAAAACACACACACACACACACACACACACACACACACACACACACACACACACACACACACACACACACACACACACACACACACACACACACACACACACACACAGTAAGGAATACATCACAAGAACGAGACTTCAAACGTTTCTGTATCTTGCGGCTGTTGGTAGTGACAAGGGCTGGAGAAAAGAATGACAACTGGAATAAAAGGAGTGGGAAGGACACAGAGAGGGTGAGAATGGGACTCGAACAGTAAGGAATATTGATAGTTAGCCTTGGATAGCGTTAGATTCATTAAAAGATTGCGAGCAATTTAGAACTGGACGGGCTGGGTTTAGTAAACAGTCAAGAGAAAATTGCGATGCACCAGTGGGGTTAGTGCCGTGGATAAATAAATGAAGGTAGAGAGGGTGGAGAAAGGAGAAAGTGGAGAGGCATGAACGTAGGTAGGGGGCAGGAGGGAGAGGCAGGGGTCGGGGGGGAACTCAGGAGGAGTAAGGGGGAGAGAGGGAAGGGAGCTTAGACTCGGTTATATTGAGGAATACCAGAGTATTACGCCCATACGTCGTCCCATAACATTCTTCAGCCAACTCTTGCACTTTTTTATACTAATCAGATGCAATATACAGAATATTGTATTTTTGGCAGTCTCTAGTACCATTTCTTAAAAACACGTCTTTAAAGTGTATAAAAGTCCATGTGGCAACTAGTCCCCTTACTCTGTGGCCAGACAAAAGGATTCACATCACACGAGTAGACTTGCAGCGATATGCTGACGACTGTACCTGTACAGGTATTAGTAACATCATCACATTGGTAACCATACAGGTATTGGTTACGTTTCTTGCACAGTTAGCTTTTGCTGGTAGGCCACCGAAGAACACAGTAGTTACCTTCGCCTTACTAGAATGCTGTTTACATCATAGTGTCTTGTTTTCAAAAGGTTCTCTCTCTGTCTCTGTCTCTGTCTCTGTCTCTCTGTCTGTCTGTCTGTCTGTCTGTCTGTCTCTCTCTCTCTCGTTTTAAAGCTGTTCAAACCAGAGCTAATCCCCCTCCAGCTCCCCCTCCTCACAGGCTTAATTCAGCACTCTAGACTTTATTTCCTCACTTTCCACACTCCTACCCGAACAGTTATGCGTATTATCCGGTAATTTGTTTCTTCAACCACCACTTTTCAGCCTTTCCTCCGCCACTCTTTCTCCCTGTACATATATATATCTTTCTATACTGTATCTCTCTCTCTCTTTATATATATATATATATATATATATATATATATATATATATATATATATATATATATATATATATATATATATATATATATATATATATATATATATATATATATATATATATATATATATATATATATATACAGTATATATATATATATATATATATATATATATATATATACATATACATATATATATATATATATATATATATATATATATATATATATATATATATATATATATATATATTATTCGTTCATATCGTTTATGAAGGCTCCAACATACTTGCATGTGCATTGACCTTGGTCATCTAATGGCGGCTCTCCACGGTGCTCTATCTCTAGCGGCCTCCCTATTCAGTCCATTGACTCTGAGGCCACACTGTATGACCACGTCCCAGGGTTTTTCGGTGTGCTTCTCGCAACCCTATCCCCAGACGTTCACACACACACACACACACACACACACACACACACACACACACACACACACACACACACACACACACACACACACACACACACACACACACACACACACACACACACACTTTAGTGAATGCACGCAAAAATTTGCGAGAGTTTCGCCTTGCTGTAGATTAAGAAGTCTTCATACCGTTATTAAACAAGCAGTGACCAGTTTTGAATAAAAAGTCGAAGAAATTATTTTCACATATTTTCACGCGTCGCGATTTGATAAATTGCTCCATTACGTCGCGCGCGATCGCCCAGATTTGTGTTTCGTATTTTTCTTACACTCCCGGGCATCACCCTGCCCCAGTGCAAAAAGAATTAGATCGATTTCTGTTACCGTTCTCGTGAAAGAAACGAACAAACCCATAGGCAGACGCACACATACACAGCTTGATTTTATTGTTTAGATACCTGGAATATGTGTATGTGTGTATGATATTTGTAGATAGATAGAAAAATTGGCTTCTGCGAGTTTCAGTATGGTCTTTCAGCATAATTCTACACTTTTAGCGACGAATTACAACATGCTCTCCATTCACGTATTACTACATAAGACAAAAGACGTGTTACCTAGGTGAAAATACCTTAGTTCCCTTCGTTTCTCTTTGCTGTGTACCGTAGATCAGCAAAAACCGTATGTAACATACTGATTTCTGTTCCATAAAAACACATACAACAGGATGTGAGTTTTCATATCACCTCACACTAATGTGAGGTGATGTTTTCCGAACGGGGTCTGTGTTTATTAGCACCATACACCAGTTTTGTTTTATTATTATTATTATTACTATTATTATTATTGTTGTTGTTGTTGTTGTTGTTCTTAATTATTTTACTATCTTCCAGCACAGCAAAGGGTCCCTTGACATTAAATTTCTTAACAAAAGGGTTAAGTAAATGCTTCCAGAGTTAGTTACCGCATCTCCCCACTGTCCCTCCTTGTGGAACTGAACCTATCGTTTACTTGAACCGAGGGCTGCATTACAGCGAGACAGAAGACCCAAATAATGTACATGACCGCAAGTAGTCATTGTACGATAATGGTAGGTTAGGGTAAGGAGTGGATAGAAGTACATTGAGGGGGGCTCTCCCTCTGTGCCAAGAGGTCTTTGTACTGTATGCAGCATATGTTAGGAATGCAGTGCTGTACAGTAGTGAGACGAGTAGTAAAAGGAGGATATTCGTAGGCTCAAACATACAAACTGAGAATGATCACATGGATGTGTAATGCGTCCATGAGTGACAGGTCTAGGGGAAGAGGTTAGAATTGCGAATGAAGAGTTGAGAGGAAGAATGAAACTTGAATGTATTAGTGATGTGATGAAAAGGGGTAGAATGAGATGGTTAGGGCATGTGGAAAGGATGGTGGACTACACCTGGTTGCAGAGGGTAAGAGGTTTGAGCAGAAAGGGTAGAGTTGTTAGAGGCAGATCGAAAAAGACTTGGGTCGAGGTCATACAGTGAAACATAAGGGATAAGGGACTGAATGGAGAGGCTTATAGAGATCGAGAAGCGTGGAGAGCCGCCAAGGCCGACGCTGCAAGCGTGTTGGAGCTTTTATAAACGAAACTAAACGAAACGATCTAGTAAAGAGGAGGGATTGTGTGTGTAGAAAATCTGTAGTGTGTGTGTGTGTGTGTGTGTGTGAGAGAGAGAGAGAGAGAGAGAGAGAGAGAGAGAGAGAGAGAGAGAGAGAGAGAGAGAGAGAGAGAGAGCGCAAGTAGCTAGTATGGTGCGCTAATGCATTGTTATGGCAGTTGAACCCAGTCGTTTGGAACTGTCGTTGTGGCCAAACAGGGAGGCAAGAAAAAAATAAGGAACAGGTTAGGAGAGACCAAGAATTGCAGAGGGAAGGATAAAAGGAAGGAGCGTGGGAGGAAGGAACAGGATGAGGTACGAGAGAGGAAGCTTGTCGGTGAGAAAGATGGAGGAGAGAGAAAGGAACCAGAGGGGAAGCATTTCTGAAGAATGGATGAAGGAAGTGATGGTAGCGAGGAGAGAGTGTATAATAGGGGAGCTTGGCCAAGTAGTAAGTAAGGTTGAAGTGAAGTATGAATGTGAAGTTATAAAAATACAGTGAGAGAGAATGAAGAGAAGAGAAAAGAAGTGTGGGAATAGGAGGAACAGAGAAAATCCGTATGTGTGTGGACAGGATGGAGAGGGAGGGCGGGAACAAGTGAAAGGGAAGAAATGAGAAAGGGGTGGAGAAAGGTGGAGGGAAGAGTGACAGAGAAAAAAGATCAAAGATAGTAAATGAGAAACTGTTATTAGAAGCTAATTAGATTAAGCGTTGAGTTACGCAGAGAGAGAGAGAGAGAGAGAGAGAGAGAGAGAGAGAGAGAGAGAGAGAGAGAGAGAGAGAGAGACTGGAGTGGATATAGATTGACTAGAGAGGAAAATTAAAAGAAAAAAGAGTCCCATACAAACCGAGAACCTCACCTACCCTAGTGTCGAGCATTCAGTGTTCCGTAACCCAGAAGTGAAAGTCAATTGTGGAAGTAATCAGGGAAAGACCGAGGCGATTACGACCAATTAAATAGCAAGGCAGCAGGTTTCCAGGGTCGTATTATGTGACCATTAATCCCAAGTTTCTGGCTCACTAACAGCTGAAATGAGGGGTGAAGGAGGTGGGGTGGGGGGGATGGAGAGGCAGGGAATGGTGGTCGGAGATGGAGGGGAACTGGGGACATGTGTGAAGCGATTTGAGGGGCGAAGAGGAGGAGAAGGGGGTTTATGGAGAGGCAGGGAAGGTGGGAAGTCGAGGGTCGAGCAGGAGTTCGAGAAATGAGGAGAGAAGAGTTCTGGAGGGGTAGGAGGTTGCGATGATGGTAGTAAGGGGTGAAGGAAGCGGGGGAGGGGGGGTTATTGAAGTGACAGGGAGGGAAGGTAGTCGAGGATCGATCGGAGGTGGAGCACTTGAAGAGAAGATTGCATCTCTTCAGTTATATGATACATCCTTTATTTCAGCCATGCTTACTTCAGACGATTATATTCTGCTTAGGTTAAATTTTTTTGAGCCGGAGATATAGTTAACTCCTTTAAAATGACTGACATTTTATTAAGTTGAATACTTTCAGCAACAGACATGAGGTCTGTTTTGAACTGAATTGGGATTGAAACTGAATTGGAGATCAAGCGAATTGGATTTGCAGAAAAAAATGAAATGAATTTAACTGACTTGGAATTGAGATGATGATTTGACGTTAATCGATGTTATATTGATAATTTTTTTTTTTTATTGTGACCAGATTATTCCTGTTTCGTTAATATTTGTTATGACTCTTGATCTTGTTAAAAAAAGAAAAAAAAAAAACTGAAAAATGGATAAGAATTATATAGCCAGGGATATTTTGGCAGATGTCGGAAAAATTTCGCCAGTATGATCTTGACTATGATTGAAAATTATAACGACAGTATGGAATTGCTGATATGCTCTGAGTATTTTTTCCCAGTGTTAATTTATATCTTGTTGTATTTGTTGCGAAAATAATTTTTCTATTTTGCTATGTCTTGTTTCTCTGCCTTAATACAGTGGCAGTATAACTACTGCAAGCTAAAATATTTACTATATAATAACGTGTCATTTTATTTTAAACTGATTAATTGAACTGGACCTGAACGAGACCTTAATTAAATTGATTTTTTAACATCAGCAACTTGAAATGTATTAGAGTTGAAGAGTACACGATTTGAACTGAACTATTATTGGTGTAATACAGAGATGTAATACAAATATGTGTTACTGTACACAAACTAATGATACGGCCAGCCTTTCTCATAATGTATATTTACTTTGAAATCATTTAACAACATTAACAACAAGCAGCTTGTACTGTACTGGTACACCGCCTTACCTCATTCTCCTACAGGTGAAATAACGCAAATTTTACGCTCTGTTTCGCCTGTTACCGTTATTCCTTTAGAAAATTCTTCAGATGTTTGTCTTTAAAATTCAGACATAACTCAGTCAGCGTGATGACATTTTTTTTCTAGTTACCACCAAATGATTTTATTGAATTTTGGGAGTGTATATCCCGGTGAAGGTGTTAATGTAGGCCATGTCTAATCCCTCCTGTTCAGAAAGTCCTCTCTAAGGTGAACTTAATCGTCTGAAGATGGAGAGATAAAGTGAAAAAAAAAAAAAAAATCGGATTGAAGGGGTTAGCCTCGCATTTCTCCAGATGTTCTGTCAACTCCTGCCTCTCCTCTGTCCGTTTCCTCCATATTTTTGTTGTAGTAGCTGTCCCTGCAGCTCTGCCCTGCACTTCACGCCACCTCTTGAGGCTTTGTATTTTAAAATCTTCTTCGATCTCCCACACTGTCGTCTCATCCCCTTTTCAAGCTTCATTCAGAAATTTTCATATCTCTTTCCTCGCAGTGTTGTTGCTCTAAATACTCTTCTCATATATGTCACTTTCCTTTCTCCCTCCCAGGGGTGCCATATGCAGGTAAATTTCCATATTTTAAGAAAATTGTCCCCAAAAAAGAAAAACGGAAGAAAATGCAAATTCAGTAAGAATATAGGGAAATTTTAGTGAAGAACAATATTTTACACTGAGAGAACGGGCCTTTTTTTGTGCAGATCCTGTCAGCGAGAGAGAGAGAGAGAGAGAGAGAGAGAGAGAGAGAGAGAAAGCAGGACCGGTTCCATTCCTGAGATCCCTCCGTGAGTGTAACAGGTGTTAGTGCTTTTGCAATCCAGTGTGAATACTGAGTCTTAGAACCGGAAGTACAAGAGCGCATTTTCCCTGTGGCACTGGTGTGCCTTAGCCTCTTTCATTTTTTTCGTTCTACAGCGCCGAATCTCGTGGCAAGAGTTACCAAGCGGTGCCCAAATTGATTTTCATGCCAATAATCAGGTCTTTGGAATTGGGGGTGATCACTCCTCCCTCCCATCGCAAATTTTCGTCTATCCTACCACTTTATAGTGATGTACATAAAGAAGTACAGACAGAAGAACCAAAGATTCACGTCCTTCACAGACGAATCAAAGCAGTTTTGTATACGATCGTGCAGTGTTACATCAAGCCAGACACCTTAAAATCGACATCAGTATCCAGCGTGCAGTTCAGAGACTCTTTCAGCTTTCTCCCGTTGGAGGAAATCATCATAGTGGTTGAGGAATATCCTCCATTTATGCCAGCCCTGACCTTGACCACCAGTTAGTTCAGTTTCAGATTAAGGTGTCGATTTCAATACTGAAGGAGTGGAGCAGATGATGAAGAGGAATAAATGATCAGATCCAGTCCGCGGAATCTCGATGCCATGGGCGTTTCTGGCATCATGAAAATTACTGTCCTTTCCTTCATCCATCTAGTAGCTCCCTTTCCAAACATGGTTCCAGTGGGGGATGTAAATGGACTTGGTACTGCGTGACGCAGCACAAACATGGGAGTTGAGGAAGATGTATGTGGATGGATGTTTTGGATTAATAAAAGCCAAACTGATGAACCAGTTAAACACATCAACACTCAGTGGGGTGCTGCAGCAAAAACAGTTTTTATTGGTAATACCTGCTATGATTTCAAGATTCTGACCGGCCATCTCAAGAGGATGATATCTTAGAACTTAGGACTCAGATTATTAGACCAAATTTTGTACAGCACTTCCTGTAATTAAAATACTGCTCAAAATGTGTAAGGTACTTTATAACAACATATTTTCTCAAATGTGGAGATGTCAATACTTTAGCAAGCTTAAATACAACGTAGCAGAATCTAGGGAAACTTTATGGGAAAAAGGGAAATTTCAAGAGCGCATCTAGGAAAACTTGACCGAGTTTACCTGGCATTTAGCAACACTCCCACCACTTCTTCAGTTTTATTGTCGTTCATACCGTCTAGCTTTGTTAGTTGTCATTTTTTTTCAGCCATCATTGTAATCATACCCTTCCCGTTATTACATTTTTCCTTCGGATTTCGTTTTCTCCTTTAACATCATTCCACCTCACCCCTAAGCTGCTTTGCTCCCATTCGCTGTTTTTCCACTTTTAATTTCGCTTCCCTCAGTCATCTGTCCTTTTCTTCCTCCTCATTTACTGTACGTCTTCTTTCTTTCTGCATCTCATCTTCTCTTTCAAAGGAGAGGCTGACTCATAAGGAATTACAGTCTAGCCAAACGCTGATATACTGTATGTAGCACGGAGAACAAAGGTGATGACAGTCCGTCCACACACACACACACACACACACACACACACACACACACACACACACACACACACACACACACACACACACACACACACACACACACACACACACACACACACACACACACACACACACACACACACACACACACACACACACACACACACACACACGGTCCAATCAGGCAGTGAAGTCCTGTGTCTCCCCTCTGTTTTGTCACTCTCCCATCCAGTCCTCCGTAACGATCACCTCAAATTTACAGTACGTGCGACAGAGTACCACTGGACCAACAAACGTAAGCCAGTACGGCCTGCGGACCCTCCAGGGAAACGTCGTCTCTGGCATTTTGGAGCCGCGGACTGGGAGGCCCTCAGGCAGTACTTCTTTGATTTTCCCTGGAATGATTATTGCTTCCATGGCCGTGAGCCATCTGAGTGTGCCTTGCGCATTACGGAGGTTATTCTTTCGGGCATGGAAGCATACATTCCTTTCTCATATCCTTTGACTAACGCAAGAAAGCCTTGGTTTAATCACGCTTGTTCTAATGCTGTCCGCAACAAGGAGAAGGCCTACAAAAGGTACCGGAGCCAACCCACCCCTGAATCACATAATCTTTACGTTTCTGCCCGGAATCGTGCTAAGTCTGTTCTTCGCTCTACTAAAAATAATTTCATCCATACTAAATGCTCTCAACTCTCCAACTCGAATTCTTCCCGCTCCTTCTGGCACCTTGCCAAAAATCTTTCTAACAACTTTACCTCATCATCCTTCCCTCCTCTTTTCTACTCTGATGGTTCTGTAGCTATTTCTTCTACTGTTAAAGCAGATCTCTTCGCACAGACTTTCTCCTCCAATTCCACCTTAGACGATTCCGGTGCTGTTCCTCCATCACTTCCCCCCTCTGACTTCCTCTTGGCTGACATTAAAATTTCTTCAGTTGATGTATTTTCTGCCATTACTGGCCTCAGTACTAACAAGGCATATGGGCCTGATGGGGTCCCTCCTGTTGTTCTCAAAAACTGTGCTTCTGTGCTTACACCCTGCCTAGGCAAACTATTTCGCCTTTGTCTGTCAACTTGTACCTTTCCTTCTTGCTGGAAGTTTGCTCTCATTCAGCCAGTCCCAAAGAAGGGTGACCACTCCCAACCCTCCAACTATCGTCCAATTGCTTTAACGTCCTGTATTTCAAAAGTTTTCGAGTCAATTCTTAATAGAAAAATTTTAAGGCATCTTTCCTATCACAACCTTCTTTCCGATCGTCAGTATGGGTTCCATCAGGGACGCTCCACTGGCGATCTTCTCACCTACCTTTCAGACTCCTGGTCAGCCTCCTTTCGGGGCTTTGGCGAAAGCTTTGCCATTGCACTTGACATCTCAAAGGCTTTCGATCGAGTCTTGCATAAATCTTTAATTTCCAAACTGCCCTCCTACAGTTTTTATCCTTCTATCTGTGCCTTCATCGCTAGCTTCCTTTCTGGTCGTTCTATAGCTGCTGTCGTAGACGGCCATCGTTCTTCTCCTAGATCTATCAACAGTGGTGTTCCTCAGGGCTCTGTCCTATCACCAACTCTCTTCCTTTTATTCATCAATGATCTTCTAAGCTGTACATCTAACCCTATCCACTCATACGCTGATGACTCCACCCTTCACCTTTCCATTCGGTTCCCGCAACGCCCATCTCAACAGTTACTTCAAGAAACAAGGGATGAGGCTATGGCACACCTAATGTCTGACTTGGCTCATATCTCTGACTGGGGTAAAAATAATATGGTTGTCTTTAATGCATCTAAGACTCAGTTCTTACACCTATCAACCCGACAAAATCTTCCACAGGTATACCCACTAATGTTTAATAATATTCAGATTAATCCTGCATCATCCTTGAACATGCTTGGGGTTTCATTTACTCGGGACTTATCTTGGAAAGATCATATTACATCTCTTGTAAAATCTGCTTCCAAGAGATTGGTGTGCTAAGCCGATTCCGCTCTTTCTTTACTCCCTGCACAATTGTTGACTCTATACAGGGGTTTTATCCGCCCCTGTGTGGAGTACACTCTCTCATGTGTGGGGAGGCTCCCCACATACAGCTCTTCTCAATAGGGTGGAGTCAAAGGCTTTTCGTCTCATTAACTCTCCTCCTCTTACTGACTCCCTTCAACCTCTGTCTCTTCGTCGCACTGTTGCATCTTTATCTCTTTTCTATCGCTACTTTAATGGTCACTGCTCCTCTGAACTGTCTGCTTGCATTCCTCCACCTCTACGACGGGCGCGTAGCACCCGTCTGGCAGCAAACTCTCATCCCTTTTCTGTCCAACTCTCTAATGCAGGAGTTAACCGTTACTCCCAGTCTTTCATTTATGCAACAGGTCAGCTCTGGAACTGTCTCCCTCTGTCTGTATTTCCTTCTGCCTATGATCTCCAGTCTTTCAAACGTAGTGTGTCCAGGCATCTCAAAATGATCGGATCTTGAATTTGGCTCTCTATTGTATTTTGTTTTTCTCTTGGAGGGAACTGTTACTGCGGGCTCATGCCTTTGGTTCCTTCTTCCTCGCATTAAAAAAAAAAAAAAAAAAAAAAAAAAAAATGAGCAGACAGGAGGTAGAACCTCAAAAGGTACTCAAGTCTCCTTTATTGTCAGTCCAAAAAGGAGACGCTACAAGTGTAATATTGAAGGGGATATGCAGGGAAACCATTCGAGGAAACGCATTGATAATTATGTAATGCTAGACACCTTGAACAGAACACCCAAGGAATGTCATCCAACGTAACTCAGTAAAGAAAACGATGATGGCAGTACATGGCGATGGGAATATATCAGTAACTAACAGCACTGGGAACCTATGAATGCTTTGCTGTTCCCGCACAACAAAGGTTAAGCAAGCAGAAGGGTTAGCTTAAGTTTTAAGATCAGTCTCTGGAGACTTGTAAGATGACCCTCAGTATGCCAGTGTGCAGTCCCCAGCAGTGGACGCCCAATCATAAGACCGAAACATAGCGCAATAAGAGGTTCCAAAACACCAAACACCCAGTAAGGAACAAACATCAGAATAATTTTCCAGCTGTCGCCGCTAATACTCGCTAGTAGTGTGAAACCAGTGATATGATCCTCAGCTAGACCCAGTAATTTTTCACCTTTAAACACTGTGAAAAATGACCCTCAAAATGGTGTAGTGAGATGTCAGGAACAAACCCTCAGTAAGGTGAATACAGCCGTAGTAGTAAAAAATTTCCCAGCAGCATGAACTGAAATAACGGCAGTAGCGCGGGTTCCATTGATTAGACTGATGATCAGCGTGGCAGGAAATAACACGGAGTCATAATTGCTGTTTAGTAATATTTAGGTGAACTATGAACTACAGACTGTAGCGAAGAGGAAATGGTGGGGCGTGGTGGGACGAGAGGGCTCCAAGTGATAAGGAGCAGAAGGAGTGCTGAAGAAGTCGCGAATGAAAGGTAGAGGATTAAGGAGTGACAGTAAATAACTACCGTAGCATGCTGTGTATACTGACTGTAATTGCCACAGTAGGATGTATATACATGATCATCCACTCATTACTGAATGGAAACAGATTTGCTTCCCTTTTTTTCCGTAAATCATTCATCGGTAATACTCGTTTCCATCTGTGCTACACATCACAGTTAGCAAATTTACACTAACGTCTAATTTCATCCACAAATAGATCATTACCCCAACAGTCTCTGGTGTTTTATTTGCAGGCTGTATCATCTCAGCAGACACTGAAATTATATATTTGTTACCGTGTATGAAAAACATAACCTTGGACTGTGGTGTTGTAGTTTGCTGCTGAAAATTAACCCTTCCCAGATAATTTATAAGCTATAGCATGAATCAGATTTGAAGTAGCAAAAATACATAGCTCTATTTTCGGAGAATTAAAAAAAAAAATGATAGGCTTCTGCAAATAGACGATGTAGCATTTATGCTACTGCTTGATTTCTTGTCTAAATAGCACCCATCCAACACAAAATACTGTATAAGCAAACCAGTAAGTCTAGAAATATACTGAGAGACCTGAGAAGCTATATATATATATATATATATATATATATATATATATATATATATATATATATATATATATATATTTATATATATATATCGTAGCGGCTGGATATGGTATAGACAGAGTAGGCGGAGGGAAAAGTAGCTACAGTAAAGCTTTCCATGTCCACTAAAATACCCGGTATCACTCCATACCCAAAGATTTCCTAGCATCCACCCAAAGTCCATATAATATGGGCTTTGCATCCACCCTTCCTCCCCACAGCAGTTTTATCCTGTATGTTTGTTGCTGTCAGGGTGTCTGTTATCATGTCCGGTCATTTCATCAATGTCAGTAAATATCGCATAAATATATACTGTAGAATTCTGTAATGCCGAGTGACGCAGGATGTATTGTGGTATTACATGTGCGACGGGATTGAAAATTTGTGAAACGTCAAGTTGCCTTTTTAGCAACGTAGGAACTTCTCGTTCTCCTGTCAACAAAAAAAGTACTCAGAACAAAAAGGTAGCAGGTACTCAGATGGAGGGAAAAGTTGTAGTTATAGTAGAGCTCTGCGTGTTCACGAACAAATCATTGACTAGGCCAGCGCAACAAGGAAGGAACAGGGTAGTTCTTCTGTATATTCTCCCATATATTAGTCCATAACACATGTGTCAACGGCGTCTCCATTAACATTAAAAAATATCTCTCCTGAGCAGTATTGTTCGACGAAAATTTCAGTAATTATAACAGCTTCAGTTGGGCAGTTAGAGTGGTTATGGTTTTTTAAAATATGAGGCCTGGTCATGCAGGCTCGCCAGTGTTTTATGAGACAGCACAACGACTTAAGGCAACACAACTGGTGGTGCACAGTTATCGTAAATCTTCGGTGGGAGAATTATGCAGGGCCGCTGCCCTTTACAGTGACTTGTGGAGTGTGGTGAGAAAAGTATATAATACGCCCTCAGCCCATTGCGATGTGGATGCAGTATGTATATATAAATAAATAAATAATGTTGATGAGAGTGAGGAGAGGAGAGGAGAGGGAGAACAAGGGTGAAAGGTGTGGTAAGATCAAGGGGGGATGAGGGGAGAAGGGAGTGAGGGAGGATCTGTGAAAGGGTGGATAATGGAGAGAGTTTGTGTAGAACAGCGGAGGAATGAAAAAAGAAATTTAAAGCGAAACAAAGTGACGATTCTGAAGGCTATATAGTATTAAGAACAGGAGAGAGAGAGAGAGAGAGAGAGAGAATAATTGCATGGCAGTGTGTGTCAAGATTATACGTGTATTCTGTTATGACATTTTTTCTCCATCCTGAGACACACGATTTGCCGGGGAAGGGGACAGATAATATAAGCAGTTGGTATTGCGGAAGTCTCGAGTGATGTTGTGTCGCGTATCAGTGGACGAAGCGACTCAAGTGAGGACAGATGACAAACCGCCGAGATATTAATGTGATTTTTCGTATATACCAGTAATGTTGTCAGTACAGGAAAAATCATCAGATATATATTTTTTTTTCCCCACAATGCCATTGGTGTTTGCTTTACAACAGACAATTGCACAAACTGTTTCGGGTACAGTTTTGCATACATAAGCCAGTAACTTAATAAATGCCTTACCGGTTTTATAACAACAGAGCTAACCCTCTTTAAAGTCAAGCTAATTCTTGCGAGTATGCCCTAGTTCTCAAGTTTCACAGCAGTACATGTGACAAAATGCAATAGATAGCCTCGCGTACTATGCCACCTGTGTATAACTCGCACCCAAGTTTGCTTGAGTGTCAGTATTGTGTGATAATTATGACGGGCACAGAAATAAGCTGTGGGCTTCCAAGAATACCGTCATTACGTTAATAATGCTGAGTGACAGTGTTTGAATGAAGATTGTATGTAAAATAAAGTTTATGTGCTTGTACAGTATACACACTTTTCGGACATAACGGATTGACCTGGTGGCCAGTTACCGTACCAGTCGTTATGATTCATGTTGAGAGTGCTGGCCAAAGGAAGAAGGAAGCAAGCACCTATTTATTTCACAGCTACACTTCTCTACAGCATGGAGTGACCAAGTGGTGACCAAGGCCAGCGTATTCTAGCATGTTGGAGCCTTTATAAACGAAACTAACTAAACGAAAAACGATATCAGGTGTTATACAATGTTTTTAAAGATCAGTTCTTTCGTTATATGTAATGCATTTTGTCAGAGTTATTGATCCCACTATACCCATTTTTTATTTAATAATTTTGTGGATATAGAAACTGTCAGTTTCCGTAATTGTAGCAGTTGTAGATTGTTGTACCGACAGAACAGCGGCCTACCACCTGACCCCGGGAGAATTAATTTCCTTTTTGACAGACAACTAATTGAACAGTTTATAATCGCGGGATTTGCTGTATATATTGTATAGGGTCCATTTACCAAATCGCAAATGAGGAGGATATTGATGCACATCAGCTTTATATTCTCATTTTGTAGATAAATTGCAAGTATAAATGTAGAGCTTTCTTTATTTAGTGTTGTGTATTTGTAGCTGAAGCAGTGGTCATAGTTCAGTAACTTTTTCATTCGACTCACACCTCCACTCAGTACTGCAGTCACAAAGGTCTCATACCAGCGTGCGCTTGTGTGCATTCATACGTACACAGCCAAATACATACACATACACTGCTGTTCTCTCTCTCTCTCTCTCTCTCTTTCTCTCTCTCTTGTATTAACATTCGGACAGTCTCTCTTCCTTAAGCAAGTATATATTTCATCTAACCCGATGCTTCTTTTCATTTTTTTAAATAAAATATCCGCGATGGTGAGGCAGGCTGCTTCTTTTTCAATTCCAACACAGTACTTTTCTAAGTCCACTGCGTCTCCATATAACGTAGCCTGCGTGGTTGTCAGTAGATTGCTTAGGTGAGTCTGTACTGGTTCACCGGCAGCTCTGGACCGTAATATTAGTATACCTTTCACCATCAGGGCCATAAACCTGTTAATTGGTCTCATATGTCGCCTTTTCAGGAATTTTCTCCAGCTACCCTACCGCAGAGCCGAACACCTGTTACCTGTATATTTTATTTTTCGTCACAATAGCGGTCATGAATCACCTCCCAGCATCATATCAAAACAATGCCAGCCAAAAAATTTACCAGTTAGACGTGTGAATTTAATGACCACTGTCCTTTGTGTGTGTGTGTGTGTGTGTGTGTGTGTGTGTGTGTGTGTGTGTGTGTGTGTGTGTGTGTGTGTGTGAGAGAGAGAGAGAGAGAGAGAGAGAGAGAGAGAGAGAGAGAGACCTAAATTTTTTGGCACCTTGTTAACCGAGCAAAGTCCACACCCAGCTTGCGAGTTAGGGACCGGCTGACAAAAACTGGATTAGCCTAGTCTTGCAGTATTTTCAGAGTGCTGCCTCCACATATAAGAGACAGTCGTTGATTAAGTTCTTAGCAGTTATAGTGTGAACTGTCTGTTCCCATACAATGATCTCCTTTTTAAATTTATTTTTTGTATCATCAGCTGCAATTCTTCAGACCAAATAGTTTCATACAGTAAGGGGTCAGAGATACTGGTAGCCTTCATTAGTCCCTTTATTACAAGAGTAGTAAGCCGCACCAAGTTGTCGTTGTTTAGCCACAACTTTGTGTTGTTTTTTGATATGGGACCGATACTTTTTCTCCCCCAGATTTAGGTCGGAATGTTTTATAGATACAGACTCTCCTCCTTGGGCTACAGGTGACGGTAAATGATGTTCCTTTACAGATACTGGTTGTGCGGTACCCTTTTTGTCCTTTTTTATATACTGCAAGCATTATTAGGCAAAGGTGCACCAGACATTTTTGTCCAGATTTGCTCTCTCTCTCTCTCTCTCTCTCTCTCTCTCTCTCTCTCTCTCTCTCTCTCTCTCTCTCTCTCTCTCATTATTTCTTTTGTTAATATGCCATGCCACAGATAATTATCAACGGCAGTGTAGGCTGTGTGTGACGTCAGATATAATTATGCATTACTGGTTCCATTAGTCCCTACAATACTATCACACGAAGCAAGAGTACTTATCCTCTTTGCATGCTTTACTTTATGCCCAATCTTCATTTTCAGTCTCCTTCCAAACTCTCTGTGCCATCCATTCATTGGTTATACCATACTCACTTGGTTCCATTCACTGTATATTCCACAGATCCCATCCCATCGTCTGCCGCTCTTCTAGGTCCCTCTTTCCAAACATCCTTTTATCTTTCACTTTCCATAGTCCTTTCATTTGTACCATACTTCACATTAACTCTCCTTTTTATGTTTTTTTTTTTTTTAACACTTTTTACATATACTGCTGAATCCTCCTCCCCCCCTCTTCCTGTCAAGTTCTCAAACCACCGTCACTCACACGCCTTTTATCACACCCCTCCACCACTCCCCCAGGCCCTCTCTCCCTGCCGCCATCCACCAAGACTTATTGACTAGCTTCCCGGCCACTCTGCAATATCCCTAAACCCAACCAGGCTCCTCCACTTTACCCTTAATATCCTGGTGAATATATTACACCTAACGGTGTTGCCTCTCAGCGCCTTCCCGCTTACTGAGAGAAGACTCATTTATATCACTGCCCACAGTCAAGGTAGCTCCCTCGGATGTAAGTCTGTTCCTATAAGCGTAACTGATTTCACTGGCATCGTTTAATAATTCGTAGGAGACCTGACAAATTCATATACCAAGTAAATAACTAATATAACATTCGAAACTGCAGAGAAGCTTGAAAACTCTGTGGGAACACCATGCAGTGACAGCACATGAGAAAATGTTTAATGTTGGACGACATAAAATCTTATGGCGTCTTGATTCAAAATAATCAGCAGAAAAGTAGATGGAAAAATGAATTATCAGTAGCCATAGCGTATAGGTAATACGTATTGCAGTGTTTTTGTGTGAAAAAATAAAAGTTCGTGTAAACGGGTATCAGCATCACGGCAAACGAGGGCGCGCACGCGCTTGTTTGTATGAAAATGAATATGGTGGGTCTGTATTTGTGCGTGGCATTTACAAGGGGCCATTAACGTGAGCTGCGGTACCGTCCAACGCCTGCCTCCGGTGAAGAGGACGTGATATTTTGTGTCCACAGGGAGTTGTGTTAGACGATTGCTATGTGTGTCACAGTTTGTCAGTGTTACATGTTTTTGTAAGTGAGATGCTGCTGTACCCTAGTGAATGGTGCTATCAGTAATGTAAACAGCAAGACAAGGACACAATCGACTTATAGTAGTACTTGCAGATTTGTGAATGAAAAGTTTTTGTAACTTTATTTCCGGTGCCAAATTCCTGTATTGACAAGGAACTTTGCTTTAGTGTGAGAGAAGAGGTGAGGTCAGGAAGAGGTGGGAGGGAGCGAGGATGAGAAGAGAGAAGGAATGGTGCATGACGGTGGCCCACTAAGCATGTAAGAAATTGCGAAGAGGGAGGAAAACTGACGAGTGATGATGAGAGCGACCGTGGTGATGATAGTAACTGATAATAATAGTGACCACGATGATGATAGTGACCGTTATTATAGTGGCAATGATCGTCATGATGATAGTGACATATGACCTTACCAAATGATGATTATAATGACCGTGTTGATGATAATGACCGTGATGATGATAGCAGAGATGATGGTGATGACCGCCCTGATAATGATGATTGTGAATATGTTGATGATGGTAGGAACTGTTATGACCACGGAATTGATGGAGATAGTGACCACGGTGGCAGTATCTACTTAACAGATGATGATACAACAATATTGCGATATGCATAGTTTAACCAGTATAGATTAAACGTACCTTATACTAATGCTGGGATTGATCTGAACCCACGTTGCTCTGACTAGCCACAGACCCCCAAAGCGTTCATCGGGTTGTCTCCCCTATTTTAAGATATATCACCGCTAGTCAAGCAAAAGTGTCTCGCCTTGCCTCATACACCCTCACAACCTCACCTACCCTCATGCATCTTCATTGTCTCACCGTACCTCACGCACTCCAACATCTCACCTTGCCTCACACAGTGCCACTGTCTCACCTTAACTCACACCGCTACTGCCTCACTTTGCCTCAGACACCCTCACTGCCTCACTTGCTGCACACACAACCTCACTGCCTTACCTTGCCTCACACACACTCACTTTTCACCTTGCCTCACACCCCCATTGTCTCACCTTGTCCAACACACCCTCAATGCTTCACCTTGCTTCACTTCCCAGCTGCCTAACTCTGGATGCAAGTAACACATTTTCATAATTTGACTGAATCCATGACTGAAACAAATCTTGGAAAAACTTGCTTTGGGGGGGGGGGAATTTTTGTGTATTCCGGCCATCAGCGAGGCGAGGTTACACGGCCACGCACGCTGTTATTATTGGCACTGATGTTACTGGTACTGTTATAAGTGTTGCTGATATTACTGCGATAATGGCATATTAGTGGCACTGATATTATTGACACTGATGTTACTGACACTGCTATCACTTGCACTGATGGTGCTGTCACTTAAGTTACCAATGCTTATATTACTAGCACTGATGTTACCGACAGTGATAATACAGATACTGATGTTACTGACACTGATGTTACTGACACTGATATTACTGACACTGATATTTCTGACACTAATATTACTGGGTACTTACATTGACAATACTGGCTCCATGATATTACTGACACTGACATTATTGGCACAGATAATATTGTCACTGATATTACTAGCATTGATATTGCTGGCACTGATATTACTAGCAGTGATATTACTGGCACTGTTATTACTGATACAGATATTAATGTTACTGGCATTGTTGTTACTGATACTGATTTTACTGACAACGATATTACAGATACTTATATTGCCGACACTGGCATTACTTGTACTGATATTGCTGACACTGATATCAGTGACTCTGATATTACTGTGGTACTGGCACTGAAATTACAAAGATAAGATGTTGAGAGTCGGGTGACGGTGTACGAAGTGAATTTGATGAGAAGGAAAACACTGAATTCGTCTCTGTTGATAAGGCGTGTAGGCATGTATGGAAGCCTTACATTGAGTTGCATCGCATGTAAAAATGCTCAGAAACCACCAAGTCTGCCTAACGCACCCATACTGTTTGATGGTGCATTGGCAGTAATGTATGACCGGCAGTTTGAATTTCAGAATTTAAAGCCAGAATATAGTATATGAGAGAATGACTTTGATGTGTTAGTAATACGAGTACTAGAATTACTGGAAGATTTTTTTTTTTATTTTTTTAATGGATAAACGCTGGATTGGTAATTTAGGGAGTCGGTATTTATAGTAGTAAATTTCTCAGTTACAGTAATGAAATAGTAGATCTTACTGTATGACTGAAGCGCATTCTCGCTTCTCTGCCCTGAGCCTCACCCCGAGAGGTTAATGTGCTGTAAGCCATAGAGCTATAGTGTGTGAGTTACAGACGCTCAGCGTTGGTTTGATATACCTCGATGTATATTTACGGTTTTATAACCTTCGGATAACATTACTCACACACTACATGACGAGAATATAAATTAACATTCAGCTTATGAAAGACATGATAATCTGCAGAGAAATCACAGCCAGAGTATATTAAATGCTCAAACAATAGTGAGGAATTATTCCTCGCCAAGAATTACTTAGTCATCTCTGCCATGATTTTTCCTGTGAGTTAATGCCGCGGCCAACACATCTGACCTTTACTGCGAGGCCGCCTAAATCCAGGTATCGTCCAACCATCACGAATGCAATTGGCCGTCATCTTCTTTTTATGATCACCTTGCTTGACGTCTCCGTGCGAGATGGGGTCGGTGAAGTATTAATTGTCAGATTCTCTCCCTCTCCTCCAGTCTGTAACTACTGCGATGTCGTCATCTACTTGTGTGGTTGCAAGAAGTTTTTTTTTTTTTTTAAGTGCCTCTTTGCTTGTTTGAAACAGATTATGTTAAATTCTTTCTCCCGTTCAACGCTGGATCTACTCAGTAATCAGCATGACCGCATTGTCATATATTGGTAAATCCACGAGCCAGCTGCCCGGCCAGCCACACCCTTGCTAAATACACACACAGCGACGCCAGAAGATAATTGAAGTGGAGGACACTTAGAGTCAGATGAGTAAGTAATGACTGAGTGTGAGACACGACAGGCGGAGAACATGGTGAAGGAGAAATTGGACATCTGAGATCTGAATAAGAATAAGATTTAATCCTTTGTTGCTGAGTTAGAGAGGATAGGAACAAGAAAATGAAAAAAAAAAAATGAATAAAGAGGTGAATTAGAGAGAGAGAGAGAGAGAGAGAGAGAGAGAGAGAGAGAGAGAGAGAGAGAAATTGTTCAGAAAAGATTTTTTTTTTTGTATAAGGCAGGGAATCATTATTATTTTATCTGATGGATGATTAACACTTTCAGTCCGAGTTACGTTGTTTTTAATTTATTCTTTCTCCTGCCAGACAAGTTTATTTCTGTTAAGGAAGGCCTATCTTACTGAAGGGGTTCATTAATGTTATATCTAACTCGCTTAGTTCGAAAAGGCACTCATGAACTAAATGTAATTGTCGGGGGATAGTCAAATTAAAATTTAAAATGTCCACTGGCAAGTAACCGAAAAGAATAAAAAAAGTAGTCAGTGGTTTTTGAAAAATCAACAGATGAAAATAAGAGTTGAAGTACATTGTAGATAAAATGTCTTTCGCCACATCAGCTCTTCGTTGTCCAATAATGCCACATTATGCTATCGGTAGGAGAGTGGTGGCGGCGATATACTGTACATATATATATATCTATATCTATCTATCTATCTATCTATCTATCTATCTATATATATATATATATATATATATATATATATATATATATATATATATATTTAATATTTAGAGAGAGAGAAGTGTGTGTGTGTGTGTGTGTGTGTATGTGTGTGTGTGTGTGTGTGTGTGTGTGTGTGTTATTATTTTTCTCAACACAAAAATGAATAATAATTTTAATATTATGGTAATACTTCATTGTAACATTTTGTCATTCATGAAAAATTCGGCTATCAAATTAAAATATAATTAATGAATTTTGAAGGATCCCTAAATTTCATAAACTGCGAAAGGAAGGCTTTTGCTTGCAGTCGTAGGTCTTTGTAATAGGAACAGGTAATGTAATACTGGAAAATAATCTTAAGTTGTGGTCACTCTGAAAATCACTTGTGGTTGTAGATTGAGTACTCTTCACTAGACGAGAGATATTGTCCAGCATACTAACAGCGACGGAATTCTATTGTCACTGAGGCACCTTGGTTACTGCCAGCAAAGAGTGATTATGGTGTCACTGACACACCTTGGTTATTGCCTGCAGAGGGTAATCATGTCACTGACACACCTTGGTTATTGCCAGTAGAAATTAATTATGTTGTCACTGACACATCCTGGTTTCTGCTGGAAGAGAGAATGTTATCACTTGCACAGCCAAGGTGGCACAGCGTGAGTTCTCATTGCCGCTGCCAAGGTGGCACTGCGTGTGTTCACAGTGACACAGTCACGGTGGCACAGCGTTTGTTCTCAGTGACACAGTCACAGTGGCCCAGGTTGTGTTCTCAATAACACAGCCACGGTGGCACAGCTTGCACTCTCAGAAATATATCGGTAACTGAATGTTTTTGTAGCTGCTCCAGTGTTGAAGCGGCGAGGATTATAAATGTTGAAAGCATTGCTTTTAGGGAGACTAAGTTTGTCAGTTAAAACAGTTTTGTAGGATTTCTTCGAAGGGACGACCAGGTGTTGTCACCATTACTGAATTTAAGCGCTGTGTTAATTTTTTAGAGGTACGACCAGATACCAAAAATTTATATATATCAGAAAAGAGGCAAATCAGTTTGTTTTATGAATAGTGAAACGTTGTAGTATGGGAGGTAAAAGTCTTTAAAAAATAGTTTATCCTGAAACCATAACTCAGTGATGAGGGAAGACGATGATTATTAATGTGTTGTTCAGGTTTGCAGAGCTAGGTGTCCAAACTAAGGTGTTGTAATGAACTTCACACATGGTACTCATTTGTCAGGAAGGATTTCTGTTTGTGGGATACACCTGTGCCTTCGTCACTAAAAAGATCATGAATATACAACAAGTTTAATACATAAATCTGTTCCTCAGAATATGGGAATGTACGAGTTAGACAAATACCTTAAAAATAAAGTGAATTGCAAAAAAATAATACTAATAATTCGGTCTGCATTAGATTATTTTAATGTACATTGAAGTTTCCATATATCCTACGGGAAATAACCATTTATGTATATAGTTGAGCCATATGTATTTGTTTCAATGCAGAATCGGACTTTTTCGTCACAGGCAAAGTGATAGCCAGAAAAAACAAATCCCCATTGTGGCAAAGTTCGAATGGGGAAGGGGTGTTAGGAAGAATGATGCATGTGAAGATTGAAGTGTTTGATGGCTAAATCTGTGTGTGGCTGTGTGTACGGCGTACAGTATGTTATCGGTAGAGCCAACAAAGTGCGAACATATCCTCCGCAAGCATGTGAAATGACATACTTACCAGCACACTGTTAAATGTTCACACGTAAAGGGTTTCAACAATAGACTAGGGATACACGCATTGCGAGGCAAGTGCGCTTACCACCGAGCCACCCCAGATCCATAGTAAATTAGGTGACATAAATTAAGCTTTCTAAATCAGGATAAATGTATCGAAGCGAAAGCGGTGCTGATGTCAGGTAATTCAGTTACACCTCAAACCCTCATTATTCAGATTGCACTAATGGCCGGGAGAGGAGGGGATTTAGTGAGAATTGTTACCTACTCGTATATTTACTACACTCTTATACCCTGGTATTTGTAATGGGTTTTAGTTGATTCAATAAAGTCTGTACAATTAGGGACCGTACAGGCTTCAGTGAGTGATCTGAAAAAGATTAGGGTATACATGGTCACATAATGGCCGTGAAATAGGCGATCATGGAGGGAGGTACTGTATGTCACGTTCAGTGAACTTTTTTGACAACATTGTTCGTACGCGTGTGATTTGTTATTGATAACCGTGCGACTAAATATATAATGTATACGGGATTTGGTATGCATAATTTCTGTTTAACAGTGAATGTAAATAAAGGTATAAAGAGAAGAGCACTCACTACAGCCAGTAAGCGATTGATAATAAGCGGCAGTTGGCCCACGCTGTATACGGTACCTAAAATGGAATCAGAACTTTTTGTTTTTGTAATTTAGTAATTGCCTTTCCCACCGAATGTGGAAAGAATATTTTTTTACACACATCTGTCTGTCCGCCCACTGGATTAAGGAAAAACTAACACAATATCAGAAATTTGTATATATTTTTATACAGACTAAAGGATGAAATTATTATATTTGTTGAAGTATGACAGGTTAAGGGCACAGTGGTAGCTCTAACATAAACTCAGTTCATTGCCACATGAGGGAGGGTTACCATTCACTGAGCACCGTTGAGGGTGATCACCGTTACACCCTAAAAGTCTTGGATTATTCAGCTTAGTATTTCATGGTACTAATTATGCTGAATCTGTTAATTATTACAGTACCATTCTCGGATGACGTGCATTACTAACAGCGACATGTAATTGCTTCATCCCCGGCCCGATATGTACATTGTCATTAATATTCTTCATGATCCGTCCGTTAGTTTTTCAGGCATCCTACACAGACAGACAGACAAACAAACAGACAAAAAGAGCTAAACATTGCGTCTCTTCACTCTCGAGTCTTTAATGACGGAAAGAATAAAGTGGGATTTTATCTTTACGTTCTTAGTTTCAAGTCGTATGAGTTTCAATGCAGTACCGGTAGTGGTGATATGCCTGATGCAGCCCTTCCCCATCCTAGCGTAGTATTACTCTAGAAAGGGTGTCTGTATTGAAAGTGGTTGCATGTGAAAATTTGTGTGTGTGTGTGTGTGTGTGTTTGTGTGTGTGTGTGTGTGTGTGTGTGCTCCGCCGAGAGAGAGAGAGAGAGAGAGAGAGAGAGAGAGAGAGAGAGAGAGAGAGAGAGGACGACCCTAACATGTGTTAAGTTGGTGTTTGATCGCGTAGTGAAATACCCATAACAACCTGCGTTTGTCCGTTGTTTCAGGGTAAACAGATAGAAACGAATCAACTCCGAAAGATCCATTTATTATTTTGTGGACTCCACCGAAATCCCTGCGGTTCCGCTGAGGAACTTATTGTATATAGTCTATTGGTGTTATGATTGGCAGTCATTGTAAGATTTGGCCAAGTGTGTGTGTGTTCTGTCGGACACCACAAGCCTCACTCACTGCTGTTGTCACCATATCATAGAGTTATTAATACATACTCTCACTGTACCCCATTCTTGTTTTAAATTTGTAATATATTCGTAATTTTGCACATTAGTAGGCCATGTTATGTAAGACTGCCATCAGCCACAGTAGGTAACTGAGGAAAAGAGAGAACATAAAGGACAGAAAAACAGACAGAATGAGAGGGAAGAATATTAGGAAATAAGTGTGAGTGAGTCTGTTTAAAAAATAAATAGAACTGACGCGTGTGGAAGGTGTGAGAAACGAAAAAGGATTTCCTGAAAAGACAGAAAGAAATATATTTCTGGTCTTTTGCTCTGCACTGCTGTGTTTTTCCACCATTCACCAAAATTTGCATGTCTGTACCCCCTCCCCCCCCTCTCTCTCTCTCTCTCTCTCTCTCTCTCTCTCTCTCTCTCTCTCTCTCTCTCTCTCTCTCTCTCTCTCAAATCTTTTGTTTATTGCACTACAGATTTGATCCTCATGACACCTCCGCAGCTATCATAAGGTACAGTCAGGGAAAGTTCCGCATTACCCACTGTTCGGAGCATTGGTGATCGACGAGTCTTCACGAAGCAGCAGCCAAACCCCACATGTCTGGTAACTGTGAGCGGGAGGGAGGGTGGCTGGGGTGGAAGCGTTTGGAGAGTTGCTCATGTCACAGTATCAATAGCTAATGATAATGCGCACGGCGTATTCTCAAATTGCAAAAGCGGTGTATTGTTTGTATGGTCTCACACTGTTCTCCGAGTCTGTACATTAATGCATAATTATATAATATATGTTTACTGTCAAAGGTATGCTTCTTTGCCTTCGTTTTGTAATGTTCGATAGGAATGATAGTTACAGAGACTGATCTTATAATTAGGACTTCCCATGTCATTCTGTGTAAAAAAGAACCAAAAGTCTGTTAATCGCTCACAAAGATTTTTTAATTATTATTCCGCAATACCCTAGACTCCAAGTTCGAAGCGTGGGTGAGCCAGAGAAATGAGAGAGAGAGAGAGAGAGAGAGAGAGAGAGAGAGAGAGAGAGAGAGAGAGAGAGAGAGAGAAAGGAGAAGCGGGCAGAGAGAGGACACCGTAGTGAAGGTTATCGAGTAGAATGGTGACGAGAGGGTTAGTTACCAGGGCAAGGGTGAATAAGAGACGGACGGCAAAAAGCGGAAGAAGAAATGTAAGTTTTATCACTGTTAGGCATGAAACTTTTGAATAATTTCAGTACGTCTCCTCTCAAGTTATCAGTGAAATGTATGGGATGTTATATATTGTGGCGGCAGTGGCGGCGAACGATGATTTTTGGAGTGTGAGCGATGTCTGGTGCCGCCGTTTATGCCACGTCAACAGGTGTCCACATACTGTAAACCATCAGTGGAGGCGAGGGAGGCATTGTTGCTCTTGACGTGGTGCTTATTGCAGAGTTCCTTGTGCCTCACCAACACAGTTTGTTTAATTATACCGATTCGACTTTCAGATGGGTTTTTAACCATAATGTTTTTTACATGTGTCTCTTTACTGATTTTTCCTTTTTTCCTTATTCAGCGAGATGGCGCCCTAGAGTGGATGAATGCACCCTTGTTCACCCACAATCACACACTGAGCCCTTATTTATTATGATATACGTAAACGCAAATTTGAAATCTCCAAAGTTAGATCTCGCACAATGCACAGCGGTTTACCCCGGTCAGTTCACCACTCGCATCTTGAAGATCACATTCAGCGTCATCCCCCTCATACACCTGGTTGTGCTTTACTTTGCTTTCCTGTGTACTAGTAACGTCGTTCAAGTCTATGATTTTTTTTTTTTTTTTTTTTTTTAACTATCTTGCCACCTCCTTCCCGGCCTCTCCTTCTGTCAGCCCCATTCCACACCTTTCAATACTCATATTTCTTAGTTCTGTTAACCATCTCACATCATATTCAAGTTTTTACATACCTAATTTCCAACATTTGTACTCTTTTTCAGCCCTTAGCGTAGCCAAAATGGTCCACGCTTCGCATCAGTGCGAGTAGTATCTTCTGATGCTATGCCAGTGTCCGAACATTTCTGGCAGGTCTGTCCGCGTCGCTGGAAGTTGTCACATGTAACCCAGTCGATAACAGCTTTCACATTCTTGCATGGTTGGAATGTCATCAGATTTTCTCCATATTTGGAACAGAAAAACGTCACACGAGGCTAGCATGCACCTTAATGACGATTGAGGTATTATAGGAACGTTTTTATGAACCAATTACTATATATTGCCTTGTAAGGATATGTGTGTTATCCCATGTATGATAATGATGCTAACGAGAGAGCGAGAGAGAGAGAGAGAGAGAGAGAGAGAGAGAGAGAGAGAGAGAGAGAGGAGGGGGGGGGATAGTACATTAGTGGCAAATGATGACACATTGTTTTGACAGGTCGTGTTCCCATAGCCGCTTTGAATGAGAGCCAGACTGAACAAGAGGGTGCTTTAGAGGCGCCTGATGCACACAGTGGGTTGAGTCTGGCGTTACACGTACATGGAGATAGACCTTACTAGCGTCTCATCTGTGATTTTGTGATATTATATATGTGTTATATAACTATCCATCTATATATCAATCTATCTAGGTTATATCTATCTATCTATGTCTATCTAAGTCTATCTGTCTGTCATCTATCTTTTTATCTATCTATCTTTATCTGTGTCTGTCTGTCTCTGTCAATCTATCTATCTATCTGTCTGTGTCTGTTTCTCTCTCTCTCTCTCCTGTAATATATATATATATATATATATATATATATATATATATATATATATATATATATATATATATATGTGTGTGTGTGTGTGTGTGTGTGTGTGTGTGTATTTAATTTACCTACACATCATCTTTCCAGGTCTGTCTAACATCCTGTCCCCTCATAATTAGTACGTACTTATCTTTCCTTTTTTTTTTTTTTTTCTGTGATAGTTTATTACAGTTTACCTGAATTTAGTGTGTCAGGTATGGATGCCTAATGTCTGCTGGTGATGAAAGGGCCAAACGTGAGGCACCAAATACCTAACATTCTGTCCCTCGATTGATCCTGCTTTGATGAATTCACTTTATGTTTTTGATTCACGTGAGAGTGAGAGAAGGAAGAGAGGGGTATGGGGGAGGAGATGCGCATCTGTTCAGCTTTGCAGAATAGTCTGTCATTAAACTCTTAGCTTCTTCTGCCGCTTGTTGTTATTGTGGATTTCCAATTTGTCATTTTATCAGAATAAAGTAATTTTACTAAGTTATCAACGAACAGATTTACTGTGATCCCTTTACCTGCACTTGCATAGATAACTGCGTATGTCCCACGTTTACCCATGTTGTCCCTTTTCCTCATCAGTTACATGTAAACAGTGAGAGATGTGACTTTCCTAGATTTGTATCTAGATAGCAACCCCAAGAACCAACACAATCCCGACAGTCAAGCTTCACGTCCTCCACAGTCCACACACACGTCCCCCACAAACAGTCCACACGATCCCCACAACCCTCCACAACGTCACCATGACTCCCCATAGGCCACCATGACCCCTGCTACTTGGCATGACCCCTACAACCCACCACGACCACCACAACTCACCACGACCCACACAACCCACGGCGACCTCTTTAAACCCCACAACCCTCGCAAGGGACCCACAGTACCAGGAACGAAATGAGTTAAGTTATACCGGGGGATCCACGGCAAACTTTCCACTTTGGTCCACGTTATTGCCATGAGGACTTGTCGGTATAGTTATTAGTTTTGTTGTAATGTCCTTTTGCTTGGCGCTTTAGGTTGAGTAGTTTGTCACCTCCGCCTACACCACACCACCAGACCACATACCTCCTACATCACATCAATAGACTACACACATCCCACATCTGCCAGATCATATCCCGCCCACACCACACCACTAGACGACACACCGTCCATACCAAGTCACCAGACCACACCCCTTCCAAACCACATCACCACACCACACCACACCACACCACCACCAGACCACACCCGAACCACATCATACCACCACCACCGGCCCAAACTACGCTTACACCACCTCACCACTAGACCATATATCGCCCACCTCACCCCACCATTAGACTACATCCCTTCCACACCACACCACCATTAGACCATACCCTGTCCACACCACCACCATTAGATCATCCCCATTCCACACCATCCCACTGTTAGCCCACACCCCGTCCACCCCACTCCACCCCACCATTAGACCATACCCTTCCACCACCAGATAACACTTCTCCCACACCACCCCGCCACTCACACCACTACCCCAGCATCCACACCACTACTCCATTACCTCCAATGTCCCCACCACCCTACCGCCCACACTGTCCACACCACCCCATCATTTGACCACACCTTGTCCACACCACACTAAAGACCACACACCTCCACCACCAGATCACACCCAGCCCACAGCAGCCCCCGCACTCACAACACTACATCATCAACCACACCACTTCTCCACAATTTATGTAAAGAGGAGGAAGAACAACAGGAAGAACAAAACGACAACTCAAAGACCAAAATGCAACTACATGATTGTCGTAGAATTCTCCAGCGGAGCAGAAATAAGTACATTCTTCCATCTTCACCTGCTACATTGTCATCTTTCTTCACGTCCCCGCCAACCCCAGCCCGCTTGGTGCTTTACTTGATTCATACAAGGCAGTGAATGAATGGTCTGATTCATTCAACAGTCAGATTTAGTTGGGATAAGAACTGGTGGCATATGCTTAACACTTCACCTACATCGAAGGAGTAAACAAGCCCAGTATCTTTAACGGTATCTGTAATGCGCGTAACGAGGATGGTACATGTGGGGTTTCTGTATTGTTACTAATTGTACAATATATCACTTTGTATTGTGGGTTTCAGGTGGTCATATTTAACAGTCTTTGGTGTCCCATTAATATCCTTCAAAAATCAGCCGCTCATCATCCACTAAGGAGTCAAAATTCTAAGCATACGGCTCAGAATGGCACACTGTTCTGTAAGTTTGTATTAAAGTAAGCAGACGAACAAAGTAAACGTTCATAGAAAGGACACTTTTCGAGCAAAATGAAATTTTTCCATTTGTGCACCAGGTTCACATCTCTTGAAACCACCGTAAGGAGCAGGCAGTTTAAACTAAGTAAAGCGAGCAACAGAGTTCCAGGGTAAGGTTATGTGGTCATCAGGTCCAGGTTACTTGCTCACCGACAGCTGGAGTTAGGGGAAGGGAGGAGAGACCGGGTGAAGGGGTGGAGCTAGGAGCAGGTGGGGGAGGTGAGACTGGATAGAAGGCTGGAGCCGTAACGGGGTGAAAGTGAAGAAAGAAGATAGGAGGACTGGACAGAAGGCTGCAGCTGTGGAGGGAGTGAGTGAGTGAGTGAGGGAGAAGGAGGAGGAGGGGGGGGGGAGGAACTGGATTGAAGGCTGGAGCTGTGGAGAGGGGTGAGTGAGCGAGGGAGGAGGACGGGGGGGGGGGAGGAACTGGATAGAAGGTTGGAGCTGTGCGGAGGGAAGAATAAGGTTTGGGAGACACGAGAAATTTGGAAAAGGAAGAGAGGGGGGGGGGGAATTATTGCACGGGAAAGACGAGGGAAGCAGAATAAAAAGACTAAAAAGTAGGACATTGCGTGTGGGAACAGGAGATTGGTATTGAATATGGACTTTGAGAGAGAGAGAGAGAGAGAGAGAGAGAGAGAGAAACTTTAGGCTGGTCGAAATAAACTTAGGATTTGCATCTAACAGTTACCCTAAATTTATATTTCACGTAAAAATCGCATGTCAGGTTTGGCAAGTTAGTAGCGGTAAGATTTAGATCTGACGCCACGAATCTCCTTTTATTGAGCAAAGTTAATTTATTTTCTATTTGTTCCATAATTTATTTTCTATTTATTCCTTATCATAGGCTACTTCTCGTAAGTTCAGATCATAATACAGTTAACATACATTCTGACCTCACAAACTCGTGAGCTGCATGTTCGATAGTTGCGAGTTACACACACACACACACACACACACACACACACACACACACACACACACACACACACCTCAACGGTACAATAACGAGCCCATTTCTGTCTTTCCAGGTACGTTGCACCTGTCCTGCCTCAAAAAGCCATTCTTCAAGTATTTTGACATCAGTTTATCCCACTACACACTCTGCCTCGGCCCAACACCGTAAGTATTACGCTTTTTTGTCAAATGTGTTTTCTTATAAGGGTAAAAACAGAGCTGACCGAGAATCAGAGTATTTGTTGTTGTACTGATTATTCCTGTTTAGGACAAGCCTTTTTTGAGGGTAACAGAGTGGCAGACAGTGGAACTAGATGGCTGAAATTACTTTTAAATATTAACGGGACTGAAGCTTTTTAGCAGCACGAGCATTAAAGGGACTTAAGACCATGGCACCTTGCACCAAGTGTTGATGACAATGATTGATTGGATGATTGTTAAACTATGTAGTCCAGAATTAAATATGAGTAATCGGACAACAAGAGAAAATTACGAACGACAAAACTAGTCATATCGAGAGGCAGTTCATAGAAACATGGACAGACGTTGTCATTCAGGATAACCAAAATTCATCAATTGAGGGGACAGGTATACAAGGAAGCAGATAGAGATGCAGTTACTCATTCGTGTGAGGAAGGCTTTGAGGAGCAGGCTCTTTCGTCCATGCCCTCGGGTTTTTTTAGTCCTACTTTCCATCCTTCGTTTTAGCTTTTACTTTTTTTCGTCAATTTTATTATGTTGTACTGACTTCTTCGACTGTCCTTGCTTTTTACACATTTCATTCCCTTTTTGTCGATCCTCACCGTGGCGGGCAAAATTCTCTCTCTCTCTCTCTCTCAGCTCCCGGTCCCCCAGTCGCCTTTCTGGAAACATTCGGCGCCTCTATCCCCTAACGGACAAGGCGAGGCTGACAATTTACGCAGGGCGGGTGATGCAGGACAGACTGGGCGATGTGTCTCAGCGCTTTCTTCACCTACTCCAACGTGATTTTCGTTTCTACTAAACTTACCGGTATATCCTTGCCAACATTCTGCATCCTGTTCCTTCTCCCCTGCCAACATTCTGCATCCTTTACTTCCACCTCTGCCAACATTCTGCATCCTGTGCCTTCACCCCTGCCAACATTCTGCATCCTGTGCCTTCACCCCTGCCAGCATTCTGCATCCTGTGCTTCCACCCCTTCCAACATTCTGCTTCCTGTGCTTCCACTCCTTCCAACATCCTGCATTATGTGCTTGCACCCCTTCCAACATTCAGCATCCTGTCTTTCCGCCCTTGCCAGCATTCTCATTCTTGTGCCTCCATCCTTGCCAACATTCTGTATCCTGTGCCTCCACCTCTACCTGTATTCTGAACCATGTGCCTGTACCCTTGATATATTCTTCACCCAGTGCCTCCACCGTTGCCAGCATTCTCCATTCTGTGCTTCTATCCCTGCCGATATTCTCCACCCTGTGCCTCCACCTTGGCCAGCATTCTCCACCCTGTGTTTCCACCACTGGTGACTTCCTCAACCTTGCACCTACTGTACTCCCCAGCCACGCGTTACAGCGTGGCCACACGACCACTATCACCTCGGTCCTTGTGAGCACACACACACACACACACACACACACACACACACACACACACACACACACACACACACACACACACACACACACACACACACACACACAAAGTGAGTATAATGTGAAGAAGTGAATGTGTTATAACATTTTTAAGGTCAATTTCATCATTTAAAAAATAAATGAAATGGTTAATCTGAACTTCCATTGAGTAAAGTGTACCGGTATCCATGTAAGAGTTACAATAGTTTTCTTCTTACTTAGGCTATTTGTTGTTCATCCTCGTTGATATTGATTTCACCTTGCAGTGCATGAAAAACATTTTATCTAAATTTTTCCTCTCGGAAAAAAGTAAATATTGTCGTGGACTCATTTTACAGCTCGCATTTTATACAAAAAGTATTTATTGCTTCCACCAGCTCACGTATCAACGGCTAATAAAATTTGATTTATTGCCCATCTCCAGGGAGTGAGCACTTGTAAAGCACGGTAACCTGAAAATTTATATTTCACTGAGGCCAGCGTAATGCCAGTCAGAGTTAAGAAAGTTATATTGAAAGTTAAGACAGAGAAAAGATGTGAAGAGTCAGCTGCCGATTGGAACTGTAGGTAACGTACGACCCTCCTGTCAGTCAGGAATGTCATGAGGAGGAGAGGGATGATCTAACTTTTTCCCTGATTATTCAGGGAGGCGGCAAGGAGAATGACAGAAAGAAAAGAAGAGGCAAATGTAATGGAAGGATGAGGAGAGTAGATACTAGACAGGAAAGACATTTTGCTGGATCAGAATGGCTGTGAGGCAGAGGTGGGGAGGGTAGGTGAAGCCTGGTGCGGAATGATTAGAATAATTGGAGGAGAATGATTGTTGAAGTTGTTGGAGAAGTTATTTTGGCGTGTTCGGGGAGGATGGAGGAGAGACCTAGTGAGATATTGTGGCAGGGCAGAGGAGGGTGGATGAGAGGCCTGGTGAGATATGGTAACAGAGCGAGGTAGGGTGGAGGAGAGACCTGGTGAGATATGACAGAGCAGGGTAGGGTGGATGTGAAACCTGGTGAGGTATGTTGACAAGGCAGGGTAGGGTGGAGGAGAGGTCTTGTGAGATATGGTGACAGGGCGGGGTAGAGTGGATGAGAAACCTGGTGAGGTATGGTGACAGGGCAGAGTAGGGTGGAGGAGAAACCTGGTGAGACATGGTGACAGGGCAGGATAGGGTGGAGGAGAGACCTGGTGAGATATGGTGACAGGGCAGGGTAGAGTGGAGAAGAGACTTGGTGAGATATGATAGTACGGCAGGACAGGGTGGAGGAGAGACCTGGTGAGGTATGGTAGAAGGGTGGAGGAGAGATCAGGTGAGGTATGATGGCAGAGCAGGGCAGGGTGAAGGACCTAGTGAGATGTAACAGGAAGGCAGGACAGGATAGAGGGAAGGCCTGATGAGATGTGGTGCCTTGGCAGAATGGAGGAAATATTTGGTGAGGTATGATTGCAGGATAGGACAGGGTAGAGGAGAGATGTATTTGGTGGCATGGCAGGACGGAAGAGACGCAAGATGAGATATGGAGGCACATATCCCCTTATATTTCCCCATCTATATTTCTTTTTACATCGCTCCCGACATCCCTTTGCTTTCCACTGTCGTACGCCCAGGTTCCATCCAGTTGACATTAACGTAGACTTCACCTGAAGCTATCTCCTTTACCTAGCACCTACACCCCCGCCTGACACCCATTTTCCCATCAGACACTCACTCCCCCATCATACACCCACTCCCTCACCTTCCATCCACCCCCTCACCTAATACCCACTCCAGCGATATAACCCACGCCCTACCATCACCCATTCCCCTAACCTAATCTCCTCCCAGCCATCTCCTGACCTCTTTCCCAGCAAAATGCAATTTATTAGTAACATGTGCCCATAAGGTGATACACTGTCCCAGAGGAGAAAATGGGCGACGTTTTCTCATTGTATCATACACAACACTGCTCCACGCAGCATACATTACCGTATTCCGACACAGCCAGCGGCTGGCCTTCGATTTTTCTCTCCCACCATCCCCCAAAATGGCACCTTGTAATTTTCCTCCGCCCTCCATCCATGTACAAGGAATGTGTGTGTGTGTGTGTGTGTGTGTGTGTGTGTGTGTGTGTGTGTGTGTGTGTGTGTGTGTGTGTGTGTGTGTGTGTGTGTGTGTGTGAGAGAGAGAGAGAGAGAGAGAGAGAGAGATGTTCGAGTCTTCTTACATAGCGTAAATGAAGCATTAATTTAAAGTTTTAATGTAATTCCATGAAGGAGCAACACATGCTGCGACCGTTTAAATCATAATTTGAAATAAATTTGTCTTATCTTCTCATCTTAAATGTTAGGACCAACTTGCTTATCCCCGGCACTTAAGCTCCTCATGGGACAACATAGGATTGGATGATGGATTGATGGATGGACGGATGGTCTTTGTCTTAGCCTCCCTTACTTCAGACTGTTTTCGTTCAGTTTTTTCCCCGTCTTATAACCTCTGTTCATCGATTCCTTCTTTATTAATTCCCTCTCTTTTCACGTATTGACCAGACACTTAATACATTAACTATCACATTCTTTTCACGTATTGACATGACACTTAATACATTACTATCACATAACGTACCCCATTTCCCATTTACCTTCTTCGTCACTTTGGGCCTCACTCTTACTCATACATTTCTTACTCAGATCTTACTTTTCCTTACTTCCTTAGAGGAACAGGTACCATCATCCACACCTCTCACTACCCTTCACTCTCCTTCCTCCACACCTTCCCAGTTACAACTCCTTCCTCCTACTACATTAATCGTCCTCACCACAGATTCCGTCTCCCCCATTAACTCTTAACCATTGGCCTTTCGCCTCTCCGTTAACCCCCGCCACCAATACACCATTTGCGCTCCAGTCAACAACAATTACCACTGCCATTAGCTTGTCTGAATCGGGTTTAACAAAGGTGCTTGGATTATCGTGAAAACCCTCGTCTGGCAGAGCAGTTGAATACACAGCGCTGAGCAGTCGGAGGTGCGGAGTGATTATGCGATGTGGGGTTGTGGTAAGGGGTGTGGTGGAGTGGTGTTGTGGTGAGTTGGGATGGTGTGCAGTTGTGGTTAGGAGTGGGATGATGTGGGGTTGTAGTGAAGGGTGGGATGGTGTGGAGTTGTGGTGAAGGGTGGGGTGGGGTGGGTTTGTGGTGAGGGTTGGGATCGTGTGGGGTTATTGTAAGGGGTGAGGTGGTGTGTTGTTTTAGTATGGAGTTGTGATGAGGGGTGGGGTGGAATGGGGCCGTGGTGAGGGGTGGGGTGGTGTGGAGTTATGGTAATGGCTTGCATGAAGTGGGGTTGTGGTGAGGGGTGGGGTGGGGTGGGGTGGGGTGGAGTTGTGGTGAGGAGTGTGATAGCGTAGGGTAGTGGTGGGGAAGTGCAGGGTAGTGGTGAGGGGTTGTAATGAGGATTGGGTCAGGGCGGGGTAGGGTTGTGATGAGGGGTGTGTGGGCTGGGTTTGGTGTGAAGGGTGGGATGTTTTGGGGTTGTGGTGAGGGGTTGGGTGGTGTGCCGTTGTGGTGAGGGATGGTGTCTTGTGAGGTTTTGGTAAGGGATGGGGCGGTGTGTGGTTGTGGTGAGGGATGGTGGTAAATTGTTGGGTGCTGTGGGGTTGTATTGAGGGATGGGGTAGTGTGGGGTTGTATTGAGGGGTGGGTTGGGGTGGGTTTGTATTGAGGGGTGGGATGGTGTGGGGTTGTAGTGAGGGGTGGGATGGTGTGGGGTTGTAGTGAGGGGTGGGATGGTGTGGGGTTGTAGTGAGGGGTGGGATGGTGTGGGGTTGTGGTGAGGGATGGGGTGGTGTGGGATTGTGGTGAGTGGTGGGGTGGGGTGGCATTGTCGTGTGGGGTGGTGTGGTGTGGGGTTGTGGGTGAGGTGAATGGTTTTGCAGTTATAATACCATGTTGCAATAAAAAGGATGTGAAGGGAGGTTATACTATATTGATCCTTATGGTGAGAAATGTTTATCATATTTTTATTCAGCTTGGTACTTTAATTTATACCGAAGCAACTATTTTCAAACCAAAAGCAAAGTTGACTTCTGTTATAAGCCTACTTCTGTTATGTTTGAATAGGTCTCTATGAGAATGATTATATTGAATTCATTTTCTGTTTGCGCTCGTTTTCTGTCATGTGCAGTAGTGCTATGTACAAAAAAGTAGTGGTTATTTTGAATCGGAAATAGCTGCTAAACTAAGCTATTAATTTGAACCGAATGTGGTAGGCGAGGGTGCTTATCAATCACTGAGTGCTGCCCTCAAGTGACTATTAAGCGACAAGCCAAATGATTCCCTGCTCACCAGTAGGTTATTTACGTTACCTGTGTAACGAACATTCGACATCTGTTAGTTTACGTATGTTAACCCACTCCACCTGGATCTGACATATAAGGGTTCATGTTCTAGGGAGGCTGAGTTCCTTGCTCACATGGCCAGTAATAGCTCAGAGACAAGTGACTAACCCTCTTGACTGAAATGCCTAGACTGTTCCTTAACTACGAACCACAGTGCTCCTGTTGAGGCAACACAGGATTGGATGATGGATGAGTGGATGGCAGCCTAACGTACCTTGTAATGAATGCTCCTGAAGCTGTGTATAATAAGAGAACATTACCTTGTGTTTCAGACCACATCTGAATTAGATGCATTAGTACTCTCGGCACTTGTTGTTTCTTCTTATCTTCATAACACTGATGATTTGTCATTATGGCATCACATTACTGGTACAGTCATTATATATGCTGATACTACTGTTAAGTATTTTTGGCCCGTCCATTGTTAGCAAATCGAATATTACAGTAGGAGGGGCACATTATAGTGTAATTCAGATCAGAACTTTTTAAAACAAACCGTCCAGCCAGAGTCATTTCCCCCTTATTCGTCTCGTTACTTTCGCCGACCATTATGACCTCAACAATCTCTCAGTCTTGCTCCAGCCAACAAATTCCTCTTACAGAACATTTTCCCGGTAAACTGAGGAGTTTTGTGGTTCATATTGCTAAGAAATGTCAAGCGAAGATACTGTAGTCTGACCCAAGCCCTAAGGCTTAATTTCTGTCAGAAAGTAGAACAGAAGAGAATGTGAGGTAAGAGAATTGATAAGTGTGGATGGCTGGAGGGGAGAGGAGAGTAAGAAATGAAAGGACAAATATATGTTCAGTGAAAGATGGCCCCCCAGAAAAATGGCTGTGAGGGGAAAGCAGGAAACATAATGGTATCTTAAACAAGAGAGGAAAAGGGGAGATAAGTAATATGAGATGGATGAGAATGCAATGAAAATTAAGGAGGGAGAGAAAAAAATATCCTACAGGTAACATGGGATAATGAACTGAAGATGTCATGATGACTGATGTCAAAGCACAATGTCCACATCCACTGGAACAGTTTCTTCTGTGACTGAGGACCTACCATAATTGCACTCAGAGCTGACTGCATTTTTGCTTAGTTATATCCCAGTTAGTTGACAGGATCATTGTTTCAAATTCTTCATAGCTTTTGAAAGATAATTGGTTAGATATTTGCGTCATAATTCAATTAAGTATCACTGTGTTACCGTATTATGACCGGTCACATACGGTCACACAGTGTAGGTGAGATAGTAGCCACCATCACGGACGTCCAGTCACTACGGTCACACTGTGTAGGTGAGATAGTGGTCACCATCACGGACGTCCAGTCACTACGGTCACACTGTGTAGGTGAGATAGTGGTCACCATCACGGACGTCCAGTCACTTCGGTCACACTGTGTAGGTGAAGTGCTAGTCACCGTCACGGACACAGGTCACTGGAAGGCAGGGTGTCTCAAGCTTAGTGTCATCAGGGCTTTAATTGCAATATTTTGACTGGCAGAGATCACAGCAATATATACTGTATTTCCACATTACTTTCTGAGTCATGCCAACGCCAGTATTAATATCCTTACTCAGTTTTGTTTGGCGTCCGATTCCTCCCAGTCTGGCTTACGAAAACATAGTAATAAAATCCTGACGTTTGTTGACGCTCGACACGAGTGATAACGGCATGTCAGGGACATTTGACATGATGGGGACATAATAGGGACACATGGAGGAAATGGTAGACACACATAAGGGACATTCTGATGCGGTGGGAACATGATGGGGTCACGTCAGCAACATTGACACAGAGGTGCATAATGGGGACACTTCACGGACATTTGACACAGTGGGACACAATGGGGAGATGTTAAGGTCATTTAACACTGTGGGGATATAAAGGGAACACGTCAGGGACATTTGACGAAGAGGGGACATAATTGTACTTGGGTACAAAGAAGTCTGAACCGACTACCGCACATGTCATATACTGATACGGTACACTTGTGCGTGTGTACACAGCATCATCATCATCATCGTTATCGTCATCAGTAGTCTGTGTTACATCATTGTAGAGCAGAAGGCTTCCTCGATTTTTTCATCTGTTAGTTTTTTATTATTTGTTCCTTATCAGTGTCGTCTTCGTCACCGTTCTAATGCATGGGGTGACACTGATAGATTGACAAATGTAATGGTAATCAGGAAGGGAACGCACTCCAGTGATTGGAATTTCGAGTGAATGAACGGTTAACAGTATTTACTCAACCTTATAAAACAAAATAGATTTTCAATAAGGACTGATAGCTAAGAATGGCGACAGTGGGTTGTGTAAAAGCTAATAATTGGCAACGACATAAAAACTTTAAGATTCTTTTCCATAAAGTTGGGATGGACGGTATTTCTTCCCCCCCCCCTTCTCTCTCTCTCTCTCTCTCTCTCTCTCTCTCTCTCTCTCGTTAAATCAGGTGGTGGCCATTATAATCGTCCCAGATTCCAGTGAAGCACCTACATATGTAAATGTGCAGACCTGGTCGCTTTCGTGATGTTGGGTTTGGCACGCTGGCGGAGAAGATTGGATGGGAGTCACGAAGAGGATGACAGGGGCCGGGTAAGGAATTGTGGGAGGAGGGTGTTGAGGAGCTGGGTAAGAGAAGATGGGGTATGAAAGGAATGGAGAGGAGGCAGGATGAAGGAATAAGTGTGGTAGAAACATGGCAGAAACCTGGGATAGTTAACATGAATAATGGTAACAGTATTTACATAAGGAAGAAGTTTTAGGCTTGAGCAGCTGACCGTTTACACAGCTGCTTGTAACATGAATTTTTTACTCGAGGAAAATGGGAAAAACCATAAAAAACGGTTCAAGAAATATGTGATGTTGAAAAATTGGTAACAGGTATTGGAGACGAGCAATTGGTGAAACGATAAGATGAACGACGATGAAGTAGAACAGAAAAACGAATGATGAAAACTGAACGCAAGGAGAATGCTCAAGTATTGTTTATGCAAGAGAATAAAGATAAATAGTGACAAGAAACCGGAAAGTGAAAGAGAGGATGAAAAGAAGAGAATGAAAAGATGGAAGGAAAGGGAAATGGTTGTTTATGGAGAGCAACTGGAATTTTAGGTAGAAAAATTAATTAATGAAATGATATTGAAGGGATAAAGTTGTTCGAGTTTGGAAAAAAGTGTCAAGGCCAGAGAGAAAAATGATGACTGCAAAGCTCTGGGATCAGTTGGTTTGCCGGCCAAGCGAAGACGGGAAGAGAATGCAGGAGAGAGAGAGAGAGAGAGAGAGAGAGAGAAGGGGGGGGATGACTGGAAGGCTCTTGGATATGTTGGTTTGCAGGTAAAGCGAAGACGAGAAGAGAAAATGTAGGAGAATTATGGAGAGAGAGAAAGAGAGAGAGAGAGAGAGAGAGAGAGAGAGAGAGAGAGAGAGAATAGGCAACAAAAAGGTATGAATAGCGCAGCAAATGAGTGAGAAACCAATAGTGCAGCAAATGAGTAAAAAACTAATCAGCCAGAAATAGACCATTACAACAGTTAGGTGAGGCAACAGTGCTACGGCTAACAAAAAGCAGGTCACGTCAATGTCTCTCTGTCAGTTATATATATCTCAAACATACGCCGTTGCTAGCAAGTATTCCACAGATAATAATAGGTACGATCCATTACAGAATTATGTTTGACCTCATTTGGTTTCATGTGCAAATGCACAATGCCCCGGACGATTTTCAATAATTCGTACACATCCATGAAAATTGTGGAGCGGTTCAAAGCATATGAAAATTCAGGCTTGCGTGAAAGAGCCTGAGAAGGAGGCCCTAGACTTGGCAAAAGTACAAATTGGTCCGAGGGATATCTCTCCCATGGTAAGTATAGACGTTCAGCGGTAGCTAGGATTAAAACAATAAAAGTAATCGGCATATAGAGGTTCACTGCTCCCTGCCTTTTAATGAATGTGGTAAGAGTTATTGTAAGTAATTTGTTTATATATCCTGTTGTTTTCAGGTAGCGTTAGCCTTGAGTTGGCAAGTCTAAATTATCAGGGTCCTGAAAAAAATAGATATATATTATTCGTCTTGCGGACATGAGTTATAATACGATAACGAATGACACTTTTCCCCCAAATATTAAGAAATATAAAGTTAAGTAATGTAAATAAACATCTTTACTCAGTGTGATAATTGAAAATGGTAGCAATTTACTAAAAATTTTAATCAGATGGAATTTTGATACAGCACTGTATGGGTAGTGAAGTAATTATCATTATGATATTGCGCATCAACAGAAATTTAAAACACACTGTATACACACACACGGCAGACAAAGCAAAACAAAGAGCTTTGTTTTGTTGGTACTGCGCCCACACAAATATGAACGACAAATCAGGCAGACAAAAAAGTAAGAGTAATAATCCTTAACCAAACTAGTGGATAGCCAAGACTGAAATGGAAGCCACCCGGTACTGGACACTTGATATGGATGCTTCATGGATTGGGCGCTAGATTGCATCGCCTTTTAATCAAATGATTTGAGCGCATTCTTATCTGTTGAATATCATTTTTCGAGCAATCTAAAGAACAAGGCCAATAGATTGACTATATTTACGGTGGTCTAGCCATTATATTGGAAAGGTTAATTACGACTCTGTGGTTTATGAACTCGAGACATGTTACCCGAGAATTTTTGAATTTAATGACAGCCCGGGGACCTTATGTTGCCAGCCCCTGTGTTAAACATACTTTACAACAGTGTTCTATCATTCTGTATATAATTATTATTCTCGGAACAAACAGATGTGAACGATTGTTAGATAATGAATTTTGTTGAATCTGAACACTGCTGGTATATTGACGTGCAATATCAGAACAACAATACAGGTGGCCATCTCGCCTTTTTGTGCATTTCCAGCCCACATATTACCACTGCTGTTGGGTTGAAGATTCACCCACACGCTCCTCTTCTCTTCCTTATTCATATCTTGCACATCCCCTCAATTTGCCTTACTCCCGTTCACATTTACCTCTTTCTGTTTCTTATCCAACTCGTGCAGTTTTTTCAACTCCAGTTCATATTATCCTACTCATTCTTAAAGCTTTTCTGACCTCCATTCATTTCCCTCTTCCCCTTTCGTATTCTGTTATTCACAGTTTCTCCTTCCGCCATTTTTTACTTTTCACAAACACAGGTTCTGTTGAATTCTCACTATCTCGTTTATTCTCCTCTCATTTTCTTATTTATGATGTGTGTGTTTTCCTTATCGATATCCATTGTTTTCTGATATTCTGTTATTGTGTATGTGTTGTAGCGGCCGGTTTGCACATGCTTGATACGGGCGGGTAGTAGTGCCATACATATTCATGTCGCGTTTTGCGGGCATTGAAAGACAACTGATCTGCATGAAAGGGTTGGTAATATACTATGAGATATTTCTATAGTAACAGCTTTTGGTGTGAAGTAATTTTTACAAGCAAGATAACACCCGAAACAACCCATGGAGGACAAATACCGAATTCGGAAAGAGATTCCTTAATGAACTTATTATCACTACCATGTTTTTGTAATAGAATATTCTCCACATTTCAGTTTTCTGAATGGTTCGGACACAATCAATGTAATAATATTCTAGAACAGCTTCTGTCGGCACTTATACTCTGTTCACATTCACTAGGCGTAACATGGTCCTCTCTCCATAGTGAGTTCTGAGTTACAAGTACTAGAATATGGTGCTAGTCACGAAAGAAGTGCGAGGAGAATTATGCGGGGTCATGGTATGTTCTTACTTCTGACACTGAGCTACAGGCATCAGGCTGCTAAAGGACGAAGATCTCCTCCATGTTCAAGTAAATTAGTTGCAGTTTACCTCGAGTGATGACGAGGTAGGTACCTGAAGATTAGGTACTGATGGCAGGTGTGCAACTTTAGTGCTGTGTAAAATGTGTATTGTGCAGGATTATATCATTCACAACTTCTGATTTGTATGGTTACCACCACCACATCTCTGTACTGTTGCTGTCATACACTGCATTTTGTATAATAGTTAATATAACATTAAGTAAATACGAAGTCTTGTGGTATTTAGTTAATGTTTTATTAATTTGTTTTACAGGTTTATTCAATTTACGGATTTAGTTTGTTTGGGATGTAATTTTGTGAAAAAATTACACTTGTATAAAATTCCTTGTCTGCATAGTACGTTCAGCACATTTTTTTGTACAGTTTTTTATAGTTTATTGCTCTACATATACATTTAAATAACTGTACTTTCTGCGGAATCTTATATATATATATATATATATATATATATATATATATATATATATATATATATATATATATATATATATATATATATATATATATATATATATATATTGCCAATTTCGCTCTGCAGTAGACCTGAATATTTTGATTTTTTTTTTTTTTCGAGAACAGTGTGTCACTATAAAATATCTCAGTTTTCAGTATCTAGAAGCTTGCACGTATAATTTCATAGAACAAACCCATGATTAAAGTTGACCAACCTGGATCATATTAATCTTCAGTCTGTGCATTCCAAATTATATCCCACGTGACATTAATTTAGAACCCAGCTTCTGGTCGTGTCGAATTAATTACCGCTCGGTGTTCACGCCCAGGAGAGCTAATTTGTAGCATAAAATAACATGGTGCATCGGAATTGCTTTATGCAGAATTGTCTGCCAGTGGCCAGAGCTGCTTATAATTAACAGAGGTATCATAGAGCCTGACATAAGCCAATGACTTTTTTCTTGTATTATTTTGTTTGTGTACATAAAAGGCAGCGAATTGGCCTTATATTATTTTGTTTGTGTACTAGATGCCTGGCTGGCTTACGTATATTAATATCTTCCATCTCTGTTGTCAGTATCTAACAGCGGTTGTGTTGCCAGAATTGAAACTGCGTTCAGCAGGTAATTTGGAGAGCAGGTTCAAAGAAGTTCCAGTAAAGTTGTGACGGAGCAGAATTGAGTTGCCTTTCCACAGCTACAAACGTTTTCTGAGTAGAATGTGGATTCTTGGATTCTTTTTTATTTCTGTGCTTTTAAAATATCTTGTTCGTCCGATCAGCGAAGTTAAGCAACGTTGGGTCTGGTTAGTACTTGGATGGGTGACCGCCTGGGAACACCAGATGCTGTTGGCATCCCTACTTGTCAAGTGGGGTTGGTGGAGGATTAGTGCCCCTCCCTGTAAAACAATTAACTCTAAGCCCTTGGCCACCCCGTCTGGGATACATGGCGTCTGGCAATGAATGAATGAAATGAACATCTTAACAGTAATTTAGAATAAAATCTTGGTTTTCAAGTTACTTTTTCTGGAAGTTGCCCACCAAGTACATACAAGCTATACTATAAAGCCAACTTTTTAACTGTTTGACAGCCACTACTGAAATTGCTGATATAGTATACGTAAAATGCTTACATGGAATGAGGCAACATGAACCCATATAGTTTTACATGTTCTTAGAAGAGGTTTGAGTGCTAGAGAATGTTTTTAGGTTGGAGCTCAGGCAAATGAGGAAGGAGCGTTGTGGTGTGGATGTGGATGTGATGAGTGCAAGAGATTGTTTTTAGGTTGGAACTCAGGCAAATGAGGAAGGAGCGTTGTGATGTGGATGTGGATGTGATAGAAAGCGTTAGGAGAAATACAATGAGGTGATTTGGGCATGTGAAGAGGATGGAGAGCGAGAGATTAACGAGGAAAGTTTATGTGAGTAAGGTGGAGGGGGGGGGGGGAGAGGGAGAGGGAGGCCTAGGATGAGAAGGGGGAATGGAGTGGAGAGGTAAATGAGAGAGGAGATGTGAGCTGGGAGGAGGACAGTGAAATGGCGGGGTATTGGGCGACGTGGAGGTGATTTTTTGTGGCCACCCCTTACAGAATCAGTGCGTCTGGCAATGGAGCAGTAGATATTTAGATAGATAGAACTCACGCACTGTTGTTCAAATGATGCTCAGAATATGAAACGAAATATACTTGGTTGTTAAGAAGCTTTTTGGTGCGAAACACGAGTTATGATTGAAGAAGAAATGAGGGAAGAACAAAAATCGATAATTTTTCTACCCGATTTACACGACTCTACGAAGTTGGCTTGGCTGTGCGAGTAGCTTTGCACGTAAATAGCGAAGGTCTCTAGTCCCCTTACTGAACGATGGGCTTTTGGTCTGCGTGCCCCAGTACCTTAGTATAGGACACTATTTTGAAGCAGCGCCGTCTAACTTAGTAACTGTTACCGCGATTATGGAGAGTCTGGTTGTAGCATATCGTACGTAATGTAACATTAAATTCGACTTAGTAGGGAAGGGGTCATTAGAAGTCGTTTTTAATCCCTCTGGTAAAAGTAGTCCTTCATGAGTTAAGTTCGTCCTTAGGCAGCCAGAATAAAATATGAAAGATGTAGTACTAAATGGGTTATCATCAATAAAGCCTAAAACTGTCATTAATTATTGACTTGTACATCGGTACGCTGGAGTTGCTGTATGCAGTGTGAAGCACCAGGGCCAGTTTTACCAGAGGCTGTGAATATTAGTATTATTTTGTTTCATGAGGGTCAGGTCTCTCCAAATGCGGCACAGAAAAGGCGAAAATCTTAATAAAATAACATTTCAACATTTTCTCTGTAGCGAGTGTTTGTCGTCAGTGGGCGTTGGTACGGTAATTCTGCCGGGTTTACACTGCCGGCTTTTTTGTCATCACCAGATATGTTGGTTCATTAATTATTCACTATCGTACGGTATATGAGCAGGACTTATATTTACCTGCGAAGGGTGGTTGCAATTTTTTTGTTATAGTTAGTGTTATAAAGTATTTGCTTAATAGAATTTTGCCGTATAGCACTTTCAGGGTACGGGTATAAACATTGACAGCATTGTATGTGCGTACGTAATGTAATCTGTACAGCACTGAGTTCGTTCTCGTCTTCATTGCTGCTTTTCAAATTTCTTGGATTAATGTAATAATTAGTGTGGTAGATAATATGGTGATGGTGTAGATGTATGAGGTAATATATTTGATGGTCTCTCTCTCTCTCTCTCTCTCACACACACACACACACACACACACACACACACACACACACACACACACACACACACACACACACACTCATCATCATCATCTTGGCGTACCATTGCAGCTGTTGTCCCCACCACCCAGTTTACCTTTCAGTATTCTCACTAGTGGTATTATTCTTTGCTCTATATTCTGTGTTGTACTTCAATTATTCTTCTTCCTTCTACGTTAAAGGCTGGTCTTGTTTCCTACTTCCTGTCTCTTTTGCCATTCCTCTCCTGCACTTCTTCCCTCATGTGTCCACCCATGTTGTATCATAAAAAAAAAAAAAAAGAAGATTGCGAGGGGAAAGGGAAATACGGTATGTTTTGGGGAAGAGTAAAAGTGGGAAGGTAAAGGGAGGGAGAGGAGAATTTTTACTCGAGGAGAGAGAGAGAGAGAGAGAGAGAGAGAGAGAGAGAGAGAGAGAATTAAGGTAGAGCACGATACCGGAAAGTCAGTGAAGGGGAAGAAACGAGGGAGATGGAGGGAAGGAAAATGTGGTGAGAATTGATGGGATGATGGAGAGAAGAAAGATAATTAAATAAATGGGATGAGTATGGAGGTGCAGGTCTGGAAATGAGCATGAGGAGGTGGAGAGGAAGAGAAGGGGAAGAAGACTTGGAGGAAAAAGAAAGGAATTTAACCTGAACGATAAGAATATTTAGTTCAGAAGTAGGTAAGGAAAGTAGAAAATAACATCATAATTCGAGGAAAATAGGACGAGAACAAACGGAACGAAGTGCACAAAGAGAAATACAAATTGGAATAAGAATTAAACCTCAGTTTGCCAAGAAACCATTTACTACGCTGGGTGGTAACCATATAACCAAACCATACGTGCTCCCTACGTGTCAACAAGTGGGTTGGTGGAGAATTAGTGCCTCTCCCCATAAAACAAATAACTTAAAGTCAAATGGCCACCCCTTACGGGATTGTGGCGTCTGGCAATAGATAGATAGATAGATTAATGTGGCTGACGGCCTGGGAGTAGGAGGGTGAAGGGGAAGGGGAGAGGGAGAGGGAGATGAGAGCAAACAGGAGGAAAAGTCCAAAAAACAAAGACACTGAGAGGGAACGGTAGGGACATGGTGACTGACAGGATTGAAGGTGGAGTTAAGAGTGAAGGATTTGTAAAGAAAGACAGGACGGGAAGAAGACCAGAGAATGAGAAGGAGGGAAAATATCAAGAGGAAGTGCGAGCAGATTGGCGAAGTATGAAAGAATAATTAGCAAGAGGACGAGAAGAAAGAGAAGGTGGATGCACGTAAGAAGCTAGGAGGAAAGGAGGGAGAGGCGGAGGAGAAAGTGGAGATTAAAGCAGAGATAAATAAGAGTGGGAGTATTGGATAAAGATAAGCCAGAAACAGAGGACGTGAGGCTATAGAGATGGAAGTTGTGACAGAGAGATGATGATGACCTGAGACTGCCATGGCATGACATAAAGGCAGTGGCAGAAAATGGACGTAAAGTGATACAGAAATTGATGGAAAGAGAAAGTAAGATAGAGTGGTGAAGGATGGATGAACTGGGACGAGAGAGAGAGAGAGAGAGAGAGAGAGAGAGAGAGAGAGAGAGAGAGAGAGAGAATCATATCTTACTGTATATCATGTCTGACTACCATCATTCCTCACACTGTCATGATCATTCCTCACACTGAGCTCATCCCTCCTTTAACAACACGCACGCTGGCTCACAGTCCTCATATTATATCCAGTCAGCAGTAATTAAACATTATCCAGGATATGAGAGAATTAAAATTATTAATACTCATCTGTTCAGTAGAAAATTTTTAGGTCTCAAAAGTGTTATGTATAAACTACTGTAAGTCAAGGTGTGCCAGCAATGAGATACAAAATGCGTGCAGTTTGGCTGTGTACATTACCGTACTTCTCTTCTCTGGAGGCACTGAAACAAAAGTTGATTGTAACATCATTATGACTGTGCCTGAAATTTCACGGATCAGTTAATAGTTATGTAGATGGTTGTGCAGTGAAGATATTACACCCCACCCCACCCCCAACACACACAGTTATCATCTCACTCATGTTGGTCGCGTAAAATCAGCAGTCATCATCGTCCAAGGGATCGCTCCAAAATATAGTTAGGAAGCAGGAAGCGGCAGAAGAGGAAATTAAGAGAAAAGTACAGTGAAACAAGAAAGAAGTGATATAAAGAGAAAGACTAGAAAAAGTTTATACGAAGAAAGAGCAGGATTAGTATGGAAGAGGGACAAACGGAGGTGGGGGGGAGTGAGTGATTGCTGGTATTGCATAAAAGGAATGACTAGGAGAAAAATGAGGAAAGAAAGAAATATTTAATGCAGTAAGGCTTTATTATTCTGCTATAACATGACCCACACCCCTTGTGCCTTGGTTGGACCCTCGTGTTGGCACCGAAGCACGAAGATGAACACATTCGGTCCGAGGAAGCATTGCAGATTCTCTCTCTCTCTCTCTCTCTCTCTCTCTCTCTCTCTCTCTCTCTCTCTCTCTCTCTCTCATTTTAACTTCTGGCACTACCTCCTTTCATTTCCATCATACCCTTGGTCCGTAATCAATCTTTCCCCCACACCCCATCCCCATCCTATCCCTCTTTATGTCTTCATCGCTAAGTGTGATGTCTTCAGTAATGTTATTCTTCATTCCATATATCCTCCCTCCTTGATCACTCACCCTCGCCTTTATTTCTTCCATTTCTTCTCTCTTGTGGCGACACGTTCCCTCCATCCTCTTCTCCTCTCCTTAATTTGCCAGCCTTCCGTAATTACCTTCCTTTGTCCACCATCCTTCCTCCCCTTCTTCTGTGTGCCATCCTTCCGCTCGCTTTTCTGTCTGCCTTCCCTCTATCCATTCATTGTGTCTGCGTACTCCCTTTTCTTTGTCTACCTTGGCTCCCCCTGTCCCCTACATACCTTCTTTTTCCCTCTTCCTGAAAACCTACTCTTCTCATCTTTTGTTTACCTCTTCCCCCTTCCTCCCTTTACTTCATCTCCTTCCCTTCATGTTTCCGTTTCCCAGAGCCCGTCTTTCTTCCACACTGTCCTTTAGTCACCTTCCTCCTTTCCCTCCAATATCTTCCTCCCCTCGTTTCATATCCTGCCCTCCTTCCTGCCTCCATTACCGTTGCTGCCCGATCAGTGTGCCTTGCTGTGACGTTTGGTGGTCTTGTTGAGTATATTGTCCATTGAAAATAATCCGGGAAAGAACTGAGCAGGTAACCAGGATGGAATGTGATTCGTACACAATATAGTGGTGATGAACTCAGCAGGATATAAAAACATAGCCCCCCCCCCCACACACACACACACGCAGTTGATCAAATGTGTATGATTGAGGGATGGTATGAGTTTGAGGGTACCATGAGAAAAGTAAGTGCGGACGAATAGAGCAAGATGTACAAAGGACGGGCCAGGGAGAATACCGCGTACTGGAGCATGGAGGATGAGATGGAAAGATCAGGAATGAGGCAGGAATATTGGCTGGCAAATGAAGCCATAGGAATTGAGAGAGAGAGAGAGAGAGAGAGAGAGAGAGAGAGAGAGAGAGAGAGAGAGAGAGAGAATCATTAGTGTCCTGGGAGCGTAACAGGGAAAGGAAATGGTAGAGGGTTGGAATGAGACAGTACTGACGGGAAAGGGAGGCGAGGCAGAGTGGGAGCGTGGGTGAGGTGATGCATAAATTTGCAGTGTGTCGCGGGAACCGAGCGGGTTATTGGGTCTGGTGGAATTTGGACACCTGTCTCACCACTGGTGTAACTCTTACTTTAATCGTCCTCTGTAGCGGTGCACATGTTGACTGTGTGTACAGTATGTCTGTTCTTAACTGAGTAATCTGTGAGTGCTGGATGATCAAACAGTATATGCCTATGTGTACCGGCTCCATAAATATAGAAACTTTGCAATATGATACTGGTGTGACGTGACAGAAATAAAGCAGAAAAAATATCGTAACACGTATTCTACATTGTCTCATGGAACACCTCCCCATACGCTAAAGCAAAAACAGAATTATTTTGAAACCCTTACATTAACTCGGTATTGAGCTTTACAATATTTGCTTTAAAATGTAGCCAGATCGTGTTAACCCATTCTTACCGTTGTTTTCCAGACTCTCTAAAACGGTATATAGATAAATTTATACTTCTATGCACGAAGCAAATTTATTTTTAGCTAAGCACTTGGTCTCTTCTCTCCAGATTTCAGGCTGCTTTGTACAAACAAGGAAGCAAGCAGTCTGGCAAACAAAATAAATTATGAGAAAAAAGATGTATCCCTTGTGGCATTTGGAAGCGATTTAGCTCGGGGTGGAATGAGAGGATGAAAGGCGATGTACGAGACTGAGATAAATGTTAATATATTAGACATTCCACCATCCACCAGGATACCACAGAACCATGAAAACGGTTGGTATAGTAATCTCGGTGGATCAGAGAGATAAATATATGTCCATATTATTGTCATAGTCACTTCTTTTGTGTTGTTGTTATTGTTCTGATGATGATGATGATGGTGGTAGTGTTGGTGCTGGTGATGGGGGTTGTTACCTCTGCCAGCAAAGTTGTAGGTGATCATACGTATATTCACCCGTGTGCCGGTCTGTGTGTCTCACTTTGTGCATAAGGTATCCAAAAAAAAGTTGCTATTGGGTTGAATGATATCTGGCGGATAGTTTGGCACTGAGTGAAGTACGAGTTTATTAGATATTGAGGTGGACCCGGATCCAGGTGTAAGAATAAATAATAAATTTTAATTGCGTCAGCGAAGGTATGCTTCTTCTAAGATAAGCCTGTGTAATAGGGTAGATAATCATCGTAAAATTAATTGACTCTGCCAACGACGTTGGACAAAAGTTGGTTAAATAATAAATTATTGGCGAAGGTATGCGCTATCAGAGTGCTTACTAGCTGATTTTGTAACCTCTGCCAGTGAGTTTTTTTTTTTTTTTTTTTTTTTTTTTTTTTACCTTCCTTTCTGTTCATCTTTCTGTCTGTCTCTGTTAGTAGCATTATGAAAGATCTCTTGGATGGCGTTGCACCAGGTCTGGAATAATGATCGATGACCATCAAATAAAATGAGTTATATATTTTTGGATGAAAAGAGTCAAGGGCCAGGGTCATGAAATACACGAACATTACAAAATTTGCGCATCTCCGAGCGAAACAAGTTAGAGTAGTTAAAATGTAGAGTAACTATTGTTTCTTACAGAAAGCCGTTTAACTTCGTATTATATGAGTAGTCTGCCTCCGCGGAGGTATGCACTCCGAGTACTTTTGCTGTCATGCACCGTTATATGCTGTAATTTCTGAACGAGTTTATATCAATTTCCTCCCCTGCCTCATCAGTCGTGAAACATCTGCACTTAATATTCCACGCAGACAGAGTCAAAATTATGGTGAACTTTGAAATTATAACAATGATTCTTTAACCTGATGATGTTTGGCAGTGAAGTTCAGTTGGTAATAATGTGAAGGACAATACCTAATGACATAAATGTTTGAGAATATCATGATGAAATTGTGTCTTTCAATTTCAGTTTACATATTTCTCGGGTCTTTGAAATTTCATTTGATATAAATCCATAGATTTCAGAAAAGTAACTATATTTAGAAAATGCTTTAAATTGGTACTGGTAGTGATCGTACTCACTGTTCGTAAATTAGATGTAAAGGCTACACCTTAATGAGATTATGCATACTTGGTGAATATAGTTGTCCTTCAGCAATACAGGTGCTTCCACAGCTACATAACTGTTCTTATACCGGTGAGGACGTCAGATTGAAGCAACTTGTCAACATGAAAGCTGGATATTTCACCACTTAATATTTCAGGGCTGCCTGGAGGTGGTGGTGATGGGGGAGATGGGAGAAAGGTGGTGGTGGGGGGGGGGGACTCATATGCAGTTTGTCATGTACAGTTTACTCGTGTGGTGATCCTGTCACTGTAAACAAATTTGGGAGCACTATTTGCTACACGGAGCAGCCAGAAGCATGCCGCGCGCTCGCGTGTGCGTGTGTGTGTGTGTGTGTGTGTGTGTGTGTGTGTGTGTGTGTGTGTGGAGAGAGAGAGAGAGAGAGAGAGAGAGTTTGATGAAATAGGACGTGAAACATTTCCACCTTCATACCACTTTCAACGTATCTTCGCCCAGTTATAAATTTCCTCTCTTTGCACCACATCCTCGTAAGTTCCACCAGTTCCTTACCCCTTCCCTCCCTCCCCCACCCCTCCACCTCCACCACCGCCTCTGAACCCTTGAGTCAGTGGTCGGTAAAATCGTAATTAATTTGAGAGGGGAATTTCCAGACGACAACCTCACCCCTGGGACCTGACCCTGCCCACGCTAAGATTAACTTCATCATTATCAGAGATCTTCAATAACCTGAAAATGGAATCGAGTGGCGCCAGAAGGAACACGGTATACAAGTTGTCGTCGTACTGAAAAGTTTATGGCTATCGTTTACGCAAGAAAATTTCTCTTACGCTGAAGGAAATCGTCAGGCGGCAGCAACAGATGTCCTTACTAAGAACAGGAGAAGTATATTGTACTGAATAGTTGACATATAATGACACGTGAATGATATGAATTAGGGATATGTTGATCAGATGAGTGGATGAGTGTGCTTAGAAGGTTTAGTACAGTGAATGGATATGCATTAGGTGGTGAACAGCTCCATTGAAGAATTGAAGAATTCTCTCTCTCTCTCTCTCTCTCCCTAAGATATGATAACAAGCGCGATTCAGAACTCTGAGTTGCCCATTAAGCATTTTAAGAGCATTACAAGAAAGTAATCTTCTTGCTCGTCCTCCCTCCGGCTGGCTTTGCCTCCATTCCTTCCTTCCCACTGTCTGTCCCACCTGCTGCATTTCTTCTTCCTGCCTTTTCCGTCTCCTTCCCCTCCTGCTACATTTTGTCACTCTTTTTTCACCTTTTGTATTCATACTTTCATTTTCCTTCATCTTACCTCCCCATTTCTTCATTCCTTTCTCCTATCTCTTCCTTCTCTCTACTCCATCCTCCAGCATTCCCGCCTGCCTCTTTCCTACCTCTGTCTTCCAATGCTTTTGCCTTTCAAATCTCACTCACTAGCTTCTCATAAGGCCTTCCCTTTCATAATAAATCCCTGGGTATCGCACCTGTGCAGATATATATTCATCTCCTTCTTGTGATCATATCACCATCCCAAGTAATACTGGTCGCTGTAAGAGGTGATATGATGCCACAGACGAGAGGGCAGGGAAGCCGGCGATGAGTTACTTGACCCATCGTAAGCGCTGGTCCGGGCGCTCTGGTTATCAAAGTGAGCAGAGGCAGAGCAGAGGTGATGAACAAGACTGGAAGAGAGATGAGAGGAGAGGAGGGGAGGGGGCAGGGGAGCGGAGCGCAGCTGGCGAAGCGGAGCGGAGAGAAAGGGGAGCAGCAAGGCCGGAGGAGGTGAGGTGAGGGGAGGGAGGGGAAGCTGAGAGAGGTTGGATAAAAGAAAGGATTTCTATGTAGAAGATGAGATCAAGATAAGTGTGAAGAATAGGGGAGATGCTGAAGGCTGTATTTTGTGGAGGGGAGTGTAAAAGACGATGATATTAATTGTTTTTCGCAAGCTGATAGTCTCATCATTATGAGGTGTATAAAAGGGACCGATGACTGAAATTGGCTGGAGGTGGAGCGACAAGGGAAAGGTGGCGGAAGGGAAACAAATGACTCAAGCTGGGTGGAGGCATGTAGAGATAAGGAAGGATGCCATTGTAGAGTGAAGAATGTCTGGAAAATTAGATGAAATCACATATCATACGGTGTTAAAGATGTGGAGGAAAGGTGAGAGGGCAGTCATAGCTGAGAAATACACAGTATCTAAATGATAAAGTCAAGCCGTGTATATGTGTGTGTCTGAACGTTTGTTCGTTTCTTTCACGAGAACGGTAATAGATATCTACCTAATTCTCTTTGCATTAGGCTGAGGTAACTCCAGAGAGTGTCAGTGAAGTACCTCCCCCCCAAGAAAAATGGCGATCTTGCACGACGCAACGGCGCGAAATTGTCGCAAATCGTAAAAAGCGAAAATGTCTGTCAGTGCCTTGTTCATTTCTTTCTCGAGAATGGTAATAGACGTCGGCCTAATTCTTTTTGCATTCGGTCAGAGTATATACAAGGGAGTGTCAGAAAAATACCAAACAAAAATTTTGATGATCGCACGCCACGCAACAAAGCGAAATTTCCGGAAATTGCGACACGCAAAAATTATTTTATCGACTTTTTGGTTAAAATTGGTCATTGTGGGCTCAGTAACGATATGGAAACAGAGTTATGGTATTTGCAAACATTTTGTGACAGAAAAGCTGTTGGTTAGTCCCGTAAACTACTGCAGGCAAGCATTAGTATTTATATAACTTTAGCGCGATATCCATTCGTCTTAGTATGTTTTTAGTTATCATTTTCGATGCAAAGTTTGATCAAAGACTCATATTTTTACCATAGCTAAAATATATATATTTTACTTAGGTCAGATGATGCAGTGAGATATTGCGAAATGTCACCATTAAAGATGTTCCTACAAGCCTTGATGTTGATATCCGTTATTCGCCTGCGCTTTCCAAGCAACCATTCAGTCGACAGAATATATATATATATCCAGTTCCTGATGTACACACTTCAACAGTAGAACATTCAAAATAAATTAATCATCTTGTATAAGTTATCCAGTCTCATTTGCAATATGTCTTGGCATCTGGAACTGATTACTCAATAATCTTAGCTTTCTGTTTTTATTTCATTTTATTTTTTACTTACTGCAAACATTGTTCCTTTAGTATCTTTCTGCATTAAAGAAAGGTGTATGTACTGACACAAACAGTTTGCGTAGAAGTAGGAGGGTATTATTACGTGTTGCGGAGTCTGAATTAAAGGGGAGTGTGTGTTGATATGCGTTTTTGTGTGGCTTCTGCGTGTTGTTGTGCGTTTTTGTGGGTCTTCTTTGTGTTGGTATACGTTTTTGTGTGGTTTCTGCGTGTTGTTGTGAGTTTTTTTGTTGCTTCTGTGTGTTGGTATGCGTTTTTGTGTGGTTTCTGTGTGTTGGTATTCGGTTTTGTGTGGCTTATGTGTGTTGGTATGCGTTTTTGTGTGACTTCTGCATGTTGGTATGCGTTTTTATGTTGCTTGTGTGTGCTGATGTGTATTCCTGTTTTTTTTTTACTAATACGTTGATGGGAGGGTTTCATGAATGAAGAACAGGAAAACACGAAAGTAAAATTATGAACAGTGAAGTGGGCCGTATGTATCTTCCCTCAGTATTCAAGCTGTCGAAATTCTCTCACTGGCCCGAGGGTCCTTACAAAAAACTATATATTCGTCGTAATGCCTGTGGGATAAGTGATTGGCTACCACTGACCTTGGAGGTACTCCATATAGTATTGGTAAATAGTCATACATATATTCTTTGACAGAGAACTCACCGACAAATAGGCCTACACCGAAGCAAAGGCCATACATACACTTTATTAATATTTCATACTATTTTTGCTGTAAGTATTGCAGTTTCTTTTTCGTAGCTGGGAAGAGGAAATACTGCCAGATAATTTAAAGAAGAAAGGAAGGTGAGGAACGAGAAAAAGGAAAGAAGGGTGAGAAACGGGAGTCTCTCACCCCATTTTGATTACGGTAGTTATTAATTAATAACCTGTCCTGCTACCATACTAATGACATGGAATGATGGACCTGTTCGATATTGCTTCTTTGATGCACCATTATGTAGAGAGAAATTGCAGAAACCGTTACCCACAGTTATGGCAGTGAATATAAGGGAAATATGTAATAAAACTGTCTAGTTGAAGAGGTATATGGATCAGAGGGTGAGGGTGAACGTTGCCCTCTGATTCTTTCCTTGGAAGTGTTTTTGATCTGCACCGCCACCACCACAGCCTAACACTGACCACGAGAATGAGCTGTATTTTATGTTAGGATACATGTAATAGAAAATGGCAAAATAAAGCTAAGAAAAAGAATAATTCAGTGAAATATAAGGAAACCTAAAGATAATTAGAGATAAGGACGGTGATGATGGAAGAAAAGAGACAGGCGACGGAAAAGTCAAGAAGTTGAAGAGAAAACTTGTGTGACAGGAATTGTTGAGAAGTGGGACGAGCAGAAACGGAGTGAGCGAGCAAGGGAAGGAAACGAAAATGTGGGGAGGAAAAATTTAACTTGAACGAAACTGGGAAGGAACTACAGCGGCGTGAACGTAAACAAAAAAGACATTACCAAGAAGTGGACTGTATACTGAGAGAATGGAGGTGTTGGATAAGAGAGACGGTAAAAGGAGGAGAAGGAAAACAGCGAGGAAAGAGGAAAGACGAGAGGCAGAGGACATAAAAGGGGGGCGGGAGTGGCAGCAATAAACCGGATGATAAGGACAATGGACGATTGTGGACATTTGGGACGAGACCGGTTAATGAAATGATCATGAGGTGAGGACGAGGAGATAAGCCATGAATGAGATGCAGATGAGATAATGAGTTGAACTTGGAGAAAGGTGGAGGTGATGGGAGAGGTGAAATTGTGCTTGAGTAAACATGTTTGTGTACAACTGAGTGATACGGAAGTGAACAGGATGAACTAGGAAACTCGAGGGTACAAGAGCAAATGGAAAACATGTATTAACGCTGTCATGATCGGACAACTCTAAGGGTAATTGAAGCAGTTTTGTTATTACTCTCTCTCTTATGACAGGCAAGGGTGGGTGGTTGAAGAATGGGGAGAAAGAGGAGGAGGAGCCAGGGAGAGGAAGAAAAAAAATTTGGAAGAATTACACTCTTATAGGAGAGGAAATGGGAAGGAAATAAAGGAAGAGGAAGGAGAAAGAAAGAGAAATGAAAGGAGAGGAAGTAAGGAGGAGAAACAAGGAAGGAAATTTAGAAAAAAAAAAAGGAAAGGAAAGGAAGAAAAGAGAGAGGAAGAAAAAAGGATGTGAAAAAAGAAGGGAAACGAAGGTGAAAGAGGAATTCTAGAGTCGAAGGAGGAGGAGGAGGAGGAGAGGAGAAGATGGGAGGAGGAAGTGGGAGGAAGAGAGCTGGAAGGCGAGAGAGAGGGAAGAAAGTAGAGTGAAGGAGTAGAAGAAATTGAGGATGAGTTGAGGGGAGAGAAAAGGAGAGGAGAGATGAGGTGAGGGAAGGAGAGGAGAGGGGAAGAAAGGGAAGAAGTGGAGAGTATGCAAAGAGAAACGGGAGGGGAGGGGAGGGGAGGGAAGACGAGGGGAGGGGAGGGGATGGGAGGGAAGAAAAAGAGAGAGAGAGAGAGAGAGAGAGAGACTAAGAGTGTTAATATACTTGGTAGAATGTGATGGCGGCGGCGATACAGGCAAATTGTTCCGGAGGCAGTGTTTCTTCTGGGCCATGTTTCACGTACTGGACGACCCCTGGCACTGCGGCCTGGCCTGGAACTGTGTACGACCTCTGGCTTTGTAATCTGACCTGGCCTGAACTGACATCCTGTCCTATTCTCTCCTGTTGTAGGACTGGGTACGACCCCCTGGATAGATGAACTACGGTATTATTGATGGTCCTTGTCACCCTTCTTTCCGTCACTGCTCCTCCCCCCCCCCCTCCCAGTTACTCTCTCACCACTGTCATACTCCCTCTCTTGCGTCTGTTTTGTTTTTCCTCTCATACCCTCAGCATCATCTCGCTCAGTTTCCCGTTTCGTATCCTCGTGTACGTACATTTTTTTCCCCAGGTGCTTACTTGTGGAAACTTTTATTTTCTTCCGACTCCCACGCTTTCGCTTTCTCCGTTGTCACTGTAATCCTTCATTTGTCTCCCTCTTCTTCTCTGTGATATTTATGGATTCCTCTCGCGTTGAACTTAATATCTACCTTCTTATGGCCATTATTGTATATTCTTTTTTACATTCTGACCATCTTTCCTCTTGATTATGAAACTTTATGAACAGCAACAGTAACTGAGTACAAACGAACAGCATGAAGTATTTTTTCAAGATAAGATAGTGATACTTACATTAGGCTATGTATGTGACTATGAAGCAATGCTACCCTGTCTACCATTGTTTATTGATATAGTCAGTAGAAGATTTAACAGTATTTATGTTTATCTACGAGCATCTTCAGCAGCGACGTAACAGAGCGCCTGGCCCGACCGCATCCCGACTGCATACAACACAACCACACCCGCACAGTGGTTATAGTGGCACAGAATCACAGACGGAAATAAAAGTGTCAGAAATGTATAGCGGTGACAGAGAAATATATCGATGGCTTAGTGGTAAAGCGGTGGCAGAAAAATTATGTGGTGGTAGAGAAAGATAGCGGTGTGGCAGAGAAATATTGTAATGCCAGAGAATATTGTCTTGATAGAGAAATATGATGGCGGCAGAGAATCAGTGACAGATATTGAAGTAGCAGGGACTTAGGTACAGATATTGGCCTAGCATAAAATCAAGAACAAATATTGGGTTGACAGAGAACAAAGGATAGAGGAACATATAACAGTGGCAGAGAGTCAGGTGTAGAGAAGGGAAGCTTGAGAAGGAGACGCAGGCGTTGAGAAGGAGACAGAAGGAGAAGATTGGACAGGTGAGGAGCTCTGAAGGTGAAATTTCAAACGGTGATCAAGGGAACTGGAAGAGGGAGGTGAGGTGACTTGAGGTGAGGTGAATGGGCCTAGGGGAGAAAACGAGGAAAGAGAAGAGATTTAGGAAGAGGCTGCAAGGGACAAGGAGTGGTTCAAGGCAGATAGATATGGAAAGAAAAAAGAAATGAGATTTACAGAGAAGAAATAGGCGATTAATGATGTGTGTGTGTGTGTGTGTGTGTGTGTGTGTGTGTGAGTGCGCGTGTGTGTGCGCGCGCTCTCGTCTCAGTCAGATGGGCATGAAATGAGGCCGAGAGGAAAATGAGGTATTTGCCTTGATATACGGTGGAGGAGAATTGCGTGTGGAGAAAATAATGAAGGTAATGGAATGTAAATGGGTATAATGGGTGAGGTGCAGTTGGGGAGAACGAGGAAGGTGTAAGAGACAAAAGCAAGCTGATTGGAAAATATGGAATAGAATTAATCAATTCACTAGAAATGTGAGGCAGGATATGGTGATACCGGCACATGTCGGAAAATGGCTGTGTTTTATACAGTCCTTGATCAAGTATTGAACAGGAAACAATTGTTGCATTTTAGTGTGCAGAAAGTCAAAATTTCTCATTCAGTCTCTCTCTCCATTTCTTTAGTGCATCGGCTGTTATGGTGAAATTTTAGGAGTTCGGATACATACGTAACTTGTGGCTTGGTTAAAGGAAGAAATCTGTAGAGACACAAGCTGTTGTTTTTGCTTCTGATGATTTTGTTGTTGATAATGATGATGTATGGTAGCAGAAAATATGATGCATGACTAGCGAAAAATGTTACTGATATGAGATATGAGTATGAGCAGAGAGAGAGGAAAGTAAGAGTGAAATGGACGATTGTGTTGAGGCGGCCGCGGAGTGTTAGAGCCTCGATGGCGTGAATTTAGTTCTTCGTATTTTATCTTCCTGTCCTTTCCATAGTCCAGTTCTTTTGTCGTCCAACCTTTTTCCTCTCTTCTTTCCTATATTCAGTTTCTTTTCTTCTGTCGGTACTTCACAGTTCCTCCAGCCCTTTAAATCCATGCATTTTCCTTATACCCTCTTCCGTCTCTACATTTGTCCTTCTTTTCCTTTTTTCTTTATTTAATCCAACCAGACGTTTTCCGTCCTAGGTTTTGTCCCTGTAAATTGTCCGTCTTTTCCCTCCGCTGTTTTGTTTCTTACCTTCCCTCTTCCATCTTTCCCCCACATTCCTTCCTTCATTTTCCTTCCTAGTAAAACAAATTACACCCGAAGGGAACTCGTTTCGAGAGAAAAGTAGTAGAAAGCGATCCCACTCTGGGTAATTGGCTCATTATTTAAAGAAGTTGAGATGCTGAGGGAGTAGTTCAGAAGCTGGTGGGAGTGATTGTTGTTGAAGTTGTTGTTGTTGGTCATGGTGGAATGTCTTTAATTATTTTCTCCTTGTAGACTAGTATTTCTGTTTCCATTTCTATGCGTCTGTTTGCTGCGTCTTACCACGTAGCTTACCGGTACAGTGCAGTACACGGTTGCAGTCGTTGTGACACAATTCCTGTTGGTGGGTTTGAGGTGCCATAGTTCTGTTATACGAAGAGTGGCCCATCTTACTGAGAGAGAGAGAGTTTCAATGAACTGTTGTGTTTGCGTTTAATCCCATCCCTATAACTTTTTTTCATCTCTCACTTTTCCCCTGTATACCGCCCCAGCGCTTCTAATCATTGTCTTCTACCACAGTCCTCTGTTTGTGAACGCATGCATTTGATAAATACTTTATCTTCTGAAAAAGTAAAACATAAGTTTTTAATACATAAAAGTATTTTGAAAAATAAATAAAAAGCTAATACAAGTATCTTAGGTTTATATTCTGTTCTCTTGTGTGCCAGCAACTGTTGAGAGTGGCTGACATGAATATTGCAGCCATGGTAGTGCAGTGATGTGAGGAGTCTGCAGTGTTGGTGATGGTGTTGTACCAGTGTTGTCGAGTGCTGGTATTACTGTTTGTTAGTATTACAGCTTGGGTATGTTCGATGCCAGTGTGTGTGATTGTGTTGCGGGTATGGATGAATGTTACTGTGAGTGTGATTATCGTGTGGTTATGGTTAGATGCTATTGTGTGTGATTGTGTCGTGGTTATTGTTTGATGTCAGTGTGTGTGTGTGTGTGTGTGTGTGTGTGTGTGTGTGTGTGTGTGTGTGTGTGTGTGTGTGTGTGTGTGTGTGTGTGTGTGTGTTGTGGTTATGGGTAGATGTAAGTGTGTGTGATTGTGTTGTGGGTGTGAACGGGTGCTATTGTGGGTGTGGTTTTATCATAGTCATGGTTGGGAGATATATTTTTTGTTTCATTCAGTTGTTATTTCATTACTGTCTTTGCACAGTGTGTTTTCTGCCATTCAGTAAGCTATGCTTCAACCTGTGTGCCTCTTGGTTATTTCCTCTAATCTCTTGTCGATTTCTTTTTCGAATTGACCGTACTCTCTCTTCTTTTTCTCTTTCGTATCTGTATCATCGTCTCTTTATTGTCTCATATTCCCTACATATTTTTGTTTTTCATCCTTCCCCCAGCCCCTCCTTTTTTTCTTTTTTTTTCTTTTTTGTTTTTGTTTTTGTTCGCATCTCATTTTCTAACTTTGTCCTCTTTTCACACCACCCCTCTGCCATTCCGCCCCTGCATGCCCTTTTCTTGTTTCCTTGTATACCTCTCCCTCATCTCTTCTTTTCCTTCCTTCCTTCCTTCCTCCAACTCTTCTCCGGCCTCGTTCATTTCCCCACCATTACCGGGCGGCACAGTATACCTCTCAGTATTGTCTTTCTTTTCAGAGAGAGAGAGAGAGAGAGAGAGAGAGAGAAGGTGGGAGGGTGATTAAATGCCGCCCATCACCTTGTCATTTCCTTTTTCCCTTCTGCTCTTTCTTCCCCAATAATTCACCATAGTTGTCTCTACAGGTATCTTCACTTCAGTTTCTTACAAGTCTCCTAGTCTACGTTTATCATCCCTATCGTTTTGTTGTTAAGCACCTTGTTCTTCTGTTGCACTTATCCTTTTCTTTTCTCTCTCTGTCTTCTTTCCATCTTTAGCATTTTAAAGATATATTGCTAGTATCTTTTTTTCTATCTCACTTTTTTACACACACACACACACACACACACACACACACACACACACACACACACACACACAGAGAGAGAGAGAGAGAGAGAGAGAGAGAGAGAGAGAGAGAGAGTTGTACCACCAAATCCCAAGTACTGCCTAGTGTTCCCCTCATCATCCCAACTTTCAGCACACAGCCATCGCCTCTTCCACTATCCATCCATCCCTACATTATTCAGCTGTTCACTTCAAAATGTCCCTCTAACAATAATGATTTAAAATAAGAAAGTAATCCATAGGTGAAATATATAGCTCCTTACCCCCCTGCAGTGCTGAATATTACTGGTTCACACAACATACTCTACAAACCTAAAATCCAAACTACCAGCAAAGTACCTTTAAAGAGTCGACTGTAAATTTTCAAGAGCCGGGGAGGAAGAGAATTTATTTAGACTGCAAATATTCCCCGCTGTGAAGCAACGGGCTTTCAATAAGTATACTGGTGTGTGTGTGTGTGTGTGTGTGTGTGTGTGTGTGTGTGTGTGTGTGTGTGTGTGTGTGTGAGAGAGAGAGAGAGAGAGAGAGAGAGAGAGAGAGAGAGAGAGAGAGATCATACAGTACTTAAACACTTCACAGAGAGCGAAGCAAAACAATGCATTAGGAAGAAAGGAAATGCCAGTAGAAAGGTATATGAATTACAGAGGAAGACAAGCAAATAAGTTCGATGGGTGTGTGAGGAATGGAATACTGGTTGAAAAATAAAGAAATAAATAAGACAAAGTAGGAATAAAGGGACAGATCGAAGGGAGATAAAAGAAGAAGTGAAGTGAAAAGAGGAAGGAGTTGGAAAGTGGAATTGGGAGGAGAGGGAGAGAGAAGGACTATCGGGTCAGGGGTGCGATGGAAGAGTGACAGTGAAGTTGTTGAAGGGGAAGAAACGATGAGGGATAAACGTGGAAGGGAGATTGGAAGGAAGGAAATGAAGGGAAGGTGGAGATGGAGAGGAAGGAGAAATGGCGAGAACGATGGAGGTGGGAGAAGGAGATAGGGAGGAGGACGGAACTGGGAGAAATGAGGAGACAGAGAAAAATATGGAGGTGGGGTGGGCTAAATGGGTTTGGAGGAGGGGGAATGGAAGTAACGCAAGGAAAGAGGTAGGGAGAAGCAGGAAGCAGCGAGATGGAGGATATAGAGGAGGTTGTGAGAATATGGAGGTTGGGAGAGGATGTTAGGAGAAGATGGAAACGTGGTAATGGTAATGTGAGGAGATGAATATGGTAGGGAAAATGAGGAGGTGGGAAGAAGAAGAGAGTTGGGGAGGAGAAGGATGTGTGAAGAAGGGAAGGTTAAAATTGGGGAGATCATGGATTTCTGCAGGAAAGAGGCGAGGAGTAAAAGAGGAGGAAGGAAACTATCTATCTGTCTATTTTCAGACTCCTTAAACCTGTGTAAGGGGTTGCCACAAGCAAATCGCCTCCATGTTGCCTTGTCCCCCGCTAGCTCACTACCGTCCAGCTCACACACCCCTCTCATGTACGTCTTTACTCCATCCTCCATTTCATCCTCGGCCTCCCCTCTCCCCCTCCACCTTCCTCCCTCCACCTCACTTACATACACACTCCTCGTTAGTTTCTCGCTCTCCATCCTCTCCACATGGCCAAACCACATCAGCCTATTTCTCCTAACGCTTTCTATCACATCCACACCCACACCACAGCGTTCCTTCACTTCCTCAAATGTCAGTCTATATCTCTATGCAGTTCCACATGCTCCTCTCAAATAACTGTTTCCACTGTTCTCACTCTTGACTTATGTCTTTCCAACAAGGTCCAAGCATCACTTCCGTACGTTAGAGTTGACATCACAGGACAGGCTATAAAATAATTTTCGGCACCCTTACGGCATTATACATTATGCCACACCACACGAGGCATTCTGAATCAACTCCTGATTTACGGTGCGTGGTTGGTATCCCTGGCCCTGTGTTGCTGGTGTGTGTTAATTCGTCTGCTAATGATGAAATCCAGTGGGAGAGGGAGAGAGGTACAGGAATACCAACCACACCACATATTCACGCCGTCTGTAACAGTGATGGTTGCGAAGGGTATCAGAGCAAGGGGTGCCGAAAAATTTTTGAGAGGGTGTACAACCCTGCTTTCAAAGAATCAGCAACCTTTCTTCTTTGTTGTACTTTCTCAAGCACTTCATCCTCCAAACCTCCATCCTTACTCATCACACTACCCTGGTACTTAAATGCACTCACATATTCCATTTCCTCTTTATCCAGCCTCACTGTACATTCGTGACTTCATTTCTCTCGAAGACCATAACTTTATCCTTCCCTACATTCGCCTTTAAATTCCGTTTCTTACACATTCTCGCAAACACGTTCACCAGGTCTTGCAGTTTCCCTTCATCTTCACTTAACAATGCAACATTGCAGTATCATCTGCAAACAAAAATACAGGAAGTTTCCAAACGCTGCGCTCTCCCATTAGGGCTGCTTCAATATGCACTGCTATACCGGTACCTTATATTTATTTTATAATCACATCCAAAAACAAATTAAACAACATGTAGACATGACACATCTCTGTTTCAGTCCACATTCAGATAGAAAAATTCATTCAGTTCACTTTCCACATGCACTGCGCCCTAGCACCTTCATACATACTCTTCATGGCATTCAAAAGCTTCCCATTTACTCCATACATTCTGAATATTTTCCACATTCCTTGTCTATTCACCCTGTCATAAATTTTCTCCAAATTCGTGAAGGCCACAGACAACGTCATGCCCTTCCCCAGAAATCTAGACCTAAGGATGAGTAACTGATCTACACAACCCTATCCTGTCCTACAACCTCCCTGTTCTTCTCCAGCTAATTCCTCTGTTATTTTCCTGACTCTGTCAATTAGTATCCCTCCATATACTTTGCCTGTTACACTAAGAAGACAGTGTCCCTATGATTACCACACATTTCTTTTTCCCCTTTTCCATAGTACAGGGGAATGATTATACTTGATATGTTCTCTGGGACTCCACCTTCCTCCCAGGCCAATCTGCACATCTTCCATATCCATTCTGCTACAATCTCTGCCGCGTGTTTCATCATTTCACCACACACTCCATCATTTCCTGGGGCTTTCCTCATTTTGACTTTCTTCATTGCTTCCACTACTTCCATTCTAGTGATCTCTTCCTTCCTTCATATCACTACCATTCCCCCAGCCATTCCCTAGCCACTTATACTCGCATTACTCTCATTCTCTGTGTTGAACAGTTCCTTAAAGTGTTTTCTCAGTTTGCTCACTTTTTCTCCTTTCTCCACTATCAATCTACCATTATTATCATTCACTCCCCTACTAACTTCTTTATCACCCTGTCTGACTCTCTTGACCTTCGTCCAGGACATTTTCTTACATTCCTTCCACTTTACACCCAAATTCCTTCAAAATTCCCAATCCACTTTCTTCTTACTCTCTCTCAGTAATCTTTTCACCTCTTTCTTCCTCTCTACATATATATCTCTCTCTTTCGTCTCTGAACTTCCTCCATGCCTCTGCTTCCCATTCACTCACTATATGTTTTCCTCTTTTTCGCCGCAGCTTGCCTCATCCCTTCATTACACCATGCTGTTCTCTGCAGGAAGGAAACAATGAAGATAAATAGGGAGGTAGGTAGAATGCCTAAAGGGAAACAAATTTGAGGAAAATGAAGAAAAATGAACTCAAGAAGGAAAGAGTCATGGTTTAGAATTGGAATGGAATCAGAGTGAGTGCTTCGGAATCGAGAAAGTTAAAGAGAAAAAAAAATGTAATTGAGGCATAATGAGGGAGAATGGGATGGACAGTTGGGAAGATTAAAACCGAAGAAAGAAGTAGATTAGAATAGTGTGAGGTGAAGTCAGACAAGTGAAGGGAAATGAATACGAGGATGTTGAATCATTTGGAGATGGAAAGGTTTTAGGAGAGAATAACAACTAGGAAGAGGAAGGATTACGTGAGGAAAAGTATGACGGATGAAGAGAGTGTACGAGTAAGGAAAGTAAAGAGGGGCACGAGTAAGGAAGATGAGGAGGGTGGGCGAGTAAGTATGGTAGGGAGAGGGACGTTTGAGGAAGGTGAGAGGAGTAGACAAGGAAGGATGGTGAGAAGGGGAACGAGCAAGGAAGGTGAGGAAGGTGTAAGGTTATGCAGTCCCTTTCACCATCGGACTCCGCCTCCATCGCAAGCTTTGTCTGACCAGTTTTTCAGTGCCCTACTGCTCTTGCTTTTGTTTCCTGTGCTGCCTTTGCCTTCGTTACCTCCAGCACACTGTATGGCCAGTAAAACTATCTCCTCCATGATGTACCGACTGAAACTATTTAATTCTATTAAAAAATAGACCTTCTGGCTTAATGGCCAACTTCAAGGCTGATAGCCATTAAGAAAAAGATTGATTCAAATTGATGTCCTGTGAGAAGGTGCTTTGACCAGGTATCTGTGGCGGCATCGTAAGTGAAATGTCGGTGGCAGGGTGCATCGATTTTTGCAATTTATGAATTTATATGCTTGTGCAAAAGAGAGAGAGAGAGAGAGAGAGAGAGAGAGAGAGAGAGAGAGAGAGAGAGAGAGAGAGAGAGAGAGAGAGTTCTATCACCTCTCTGGTGACTTGTTAATTTCTGACCTAACAGCTGAACCAAGAGTCGATGTGGTTCAGTTCATCTCTCCAGCAACAATCCACAGCCCTGCCACACCCCTCACTCGTACCATATTCCTCACCCTTGCCACAATCCTTACCCCCTACCGAACTCCACACTCCTACCATGCCCCTTACCCTTACCACATCTCGTATCCATACCACACCTCTTATCTTTACCACATCTGTCACCTTTACCACATCTGTCACCTTTACCACACTCCACACCCCAACCACACTCCACACCCCGACCACACCTCTCACCCCTGCCACACTTCTCACCCCTACCACACGTCTCACCCCTACCACACGTCTCACCCCTACCACAACTCTCACCGCTACCACACCTCTCACCCCTACCACACCTGAGTAAGCCCTTACCACACTCTTCACCCCTACCACACTCCTCTCTCGTACCGCACTCCTCATTCCTGCCACATCCTTCACCCCCACCACACTTCTTACCCCTATCACACTTCTCACCTCCACCACACTCATCACTCTTGCCATACTCCTCACTCCTACCACATTCCTTATTCCTACTGCACTTTTTACCGTTACCACACTCCACTTCCCTACCACAGCCCTAACCGTTACTAAACTCCTCGCCCCTACCACAACCTAAGTTATAACACTCCTCCCCTCTACCATACTCCTCACCCCTACCACACCCCTCTCTGCTACCACACTCCTCTCTCCTACCACGCTCCTCAGTTTCTCTCCCACCAAAAACTTTATTGCCTCTTCACATGCCACCTTCACTCCACGCACCCTGCTTAGCATACGACACCCTCACCTCCCCTGTCACCATTAACTCATTCCTTTCATCATGCATTATTCGTATACCCCTCTGGCTGCTTCACTTACCCTTAATGACCTCGTAATTAGTTAAGAGGTTTATTGACGTTTTACTCCCAGTGACAGCCCTTCGTTATGCATCTCAATGTAATCCTGCTGTTATATGATTAAGCGAGGTTAAGCAATTTTCAGCGATGGACCTTGGCTTTGAGTCAACGAGATAATGTTATGAATATGATTTTGCCATCATAGTGTCATCGCTTTCTAAATTTCTGATGCACCCTCTCAGAACCTTACCGTGGCAACAACTCGTCATCCATTATGTGGATCAATGTTCAGTTTTTTTGTAAGGTTCCCGAATGTATATCATACTTGGGGGAGTCTTAAAGTTTAAGAATTACCACAGAAATAATCTAATCTAACCAGTTCTTGAAGGATGTTTACTTTGTAGTGTATAATTTTACCAAGCTAGTGTGTTCGTAGGGCAACGGAAAAATGATGAGACAAGAGCAATCCGAGATTGCAAACTTCCGCTAAGGCTGAACAATCCTCCATTTGTCAACACCTTTGCAAAAGATGCCCCCAATTTTTTTTTTCCTTTTTATGTAGCAGGGACCACACACACTTGGGTGTGTGGTAGGTCTTACGGAGATTTATCATGTAATTTTGTGCAAGCATTGTTGGCATTATTTATAGAGGTAGAAGCAAAAACGCTGAAATTGCCACTATCTTGCAATAGTAAAGAAAACTTTAAAAAATTCCTGGATCTGGATGATGATTCAAATCACCACCAAAACATAATGGATTGTTCCATGGGCCAGACCCTACCCCTCCAAAAATTTCAGCATAATCCGTTCGTAACTTATTGAGTAATCCTGCTAACAAACAGACACACAAACCAACGCCAGAAAAACATAACCTTCTTGACGGAGGTAATAATTATAAAAATAAATGTGAGGTGATCTAAGGTAACATGGTCAGCCATAAACTGTGCTAAAGCCGAGGGGATTCCCTTTAGCTTTACCTCGGAGTGGTTTTAATTAATTCCCTTGGGGGGCAGGGGAGATTAGGAGGAGGGGAGGAGGAAGGAGATGGGGGATAGGGGCTGAGAATTATCTCCTACTCGTACTTAAACCTGTTTGGCCCCAAAACGGTTGTGGTTTTAAGTAAAATTTACTGTACTTCTTATAGTTGGGCCTTTGGAAGTAAGTAAAAGTGATGGGAGCTTTAGAGAAATCCTTATACTAAAGTGAAATCAAGCTAAAAACATGAGTGAAAGATAATGAAATTTTACTCAAGCATCACAAGGGCCACACAAATGTCTTAAAATCCTTGTGCTTCTAATGATGATTGAAGTGTGAATGTGAACTTTTTCCTGAATAAAATCATCTGACATAAACCAGAATACAGTGTCATCGTGGATTAGGAACACTGAAACGAATAAAACCTGGCTTTGGTATGTAACATTTCCACCAGTATTTTTATATTGTTTTTAAGTGGTTACAGTAAACTTTCCTCTGTTCTCTCCATTTACTTGTTTTGTGCGCCTCGCCACAACTTTCATGCTCTCTATGTCTTTCCTGCTTTCGGCTCTTTCTTCTCCTTTTATCATCCTTTTCTTCGCCTCTGTAGCTACTTATCCTTTACCTTTCCTTTACCTACTGTCTTCTCTTCTTTGTTCTGTTCATGCTATTTATATCCCACACCGTTGTCTCTTCGTTCTTCTTAGTATCCTCCTCTTATCCCTACTCTGCATCCTCCCATCTCCAACTCCATACTTTACTTCCCATATTCCTCTCCATACCGCATCCTTCCCACCTCCCTCTCCATTCCCCTCACTTCCCATCTCCCTGTCCACACCCCTTCCTTTCCATCTTCCTCTACAAACCTCTTCATTCTTATCATTCTTTCCATGCCCCTTCTCTCCTGTCTCCCTCTCCATACCCATCACTTCCTATCTCCACTTTCATACACCTCCCTTCCCATCACCCTCTCCATACCCCAGATTCCTATTTCCCTTTCCACATTCCTTCCTTCCCATCTCCCTTTCAAACTCATTCTTTCCAATCTTCCTCTCCATACTCTTTCTTTCTCATCTCCCTGTCCACACCCTTTCCTTCCCACTCTCTCTGCAAACCCATTCATTCCTATCTCCCTCACCTTACCCCTTCTTTCCTATCTCCTTCTCCATATCCCTTCCTTCCCATCTCCCTTTTTAATACTCCTTCCTTTCCATTTTCTTCTCCACACCCATTCCTTCCCATCTCCCTCTCCAAATTCATTCCCTCTCATCCTCCTGTCCACACTAACATCTTCCTTCCTCCTCATCCTCCTCCCCCTCGTCCTCCTCCTCCTCGTCATCATCATCACAACACACCCACACTCCTTCGTCCTGAAAAGGCTATTAAGTTAAGGGAAATGATGTTCCTCTTTAAAAATTCCTCGATGAATCACATTGAAATTCTCCTATCAACCCTGCATTAACCCTGCGAGGCAGGATGGTAATGGTATAATTTTCGGCACTCACCCTATACCGTTGCACGAGCATCAGCCTGTCTGTGTGTCTGTGCCTTCACTCTTCCTAGGCTTTTCGATGGATTTGAATGAAACTTCCCAGCTGAGTTCGTCTGGTTACTCTGAAGGTCTTCCACTATGTACAATTTTCCCTCAATGATTTTTTTTGGGGGACGGCCTCTCCTTCCTAAATTAAAATTTCTCGGAAATTGTGAAACGAGGACAGAAGTGACTTTGGTATCCTGGTACATATTGTACAATTTGCTGTCATCTGTAATGCAATATTTGGGAAGCGTGACCCCTTCCCCCAGTGATTCTTTGGGGGTCAGTCCCCCTTCTCAAAAATGAAAGCAATCAGAATAAGGGGAAATTGAGCACATGGATTTCAACGAAACTTCTCAGGTTTTTCATCCGGTTCTTTAATAAGAATGTCTTCCGGTACTTTCCTCCATTATTTTTTGGGCGCTCAGCCCCTCCAAAACTTATAAAGGATACAAAATAGGGGGAGGAGGGCATACCGTTTATCGCTTTGTTATAAATTTATGTCAGAGAATGGGCTGCCATCCGCTAACTGCTACTACTATTACTGCTACTACTGTTATTACTAGTACTAGTATAGTAGTAGTAGTAGTGTCTTGGGATATCACCTCTTCACATATGTCACCACCGCGATCATGTGGTTTGTATATCGGGACACTAGCTTCTTGTATGATGCGGTAATAATATTTTGTATATTTATTCAAACTGGCATGTACTGTATAACGTAGGACAGCGAATGCATGTTTCCTCTGACTACACAGGAAGAAACTGAAATTCTACTTCATTATTATTAAGTTTGGCCACATAAATGGCGAAGCTTATTGTTTTCGAAAGTATTATTATTTTCCTTTGCACTTTTATTTTTCGTAGATCTTGATGATATTGTACAGGAAGGTACCCTAGGGAAATCCAAGTATTTGTGCCAAATATAAATGATCTTGATCTATTTTTTGAATGTCATATACTAATTTTTGCCAGAGCAGTTATCTGAAATTGAAATATCTCAGAAACTAACTTAGATACAGCTGTTTGGTTGAAAACCTACGATAAAAAAGTTTGCTGAGAATTTTGGCTGAATACTTTGCCATTTAGCTTAGTGGAAAGTACCGAATTCAGATCTGCTCAGTGTTTTCTTTGTCGTACATTTTAGAGAAAACCACAAAAGCTGTAACTTGGCAGAAATGTAGCAGTGGTCCCTCTTATTATCTGCAAGGAATATGGTTACAATTAAGCATACAGTTAGCCAGTTATTGAGACAAATGTAAAATGTACCCATGCGTTCTTCCACATCTTTGTCTTCAGATCTTGTTGATGTTACACAAGAAGCTACCTTAGTTAAATCTAAGCACCTGTTCCAAATATGAATGACCTTGAACTACTTATAAAGGTCACATACTTGTTTATAGTGCCAAAATTTCATACCTTATATACCATAAATATTTATGGCGAAACTTCCTTATTGTGGCTACACAATAAGTAAATAGGTAACTAGTTATTATTCTTTGCACTTTTTTTTTCTTAGATCTTGATGATACTGTGCAGGAAGGTACCCTGGGGTGACGCAAGTACTTGTGCCAAATATAAATGAACTTGACCTATTTTTAAAGGTCGTATACTCATTTTTGGTGCAAAAATTTCATATTTGAACTTGAAATTTCTCGGAAACTAATTGAGATACAGCTGTTTGCTTGAAAAATCTATTATAAAGTTTGCCGAGGATTTCGGTTGAAAATTATGCCGTTTAGACTAGCGGAAAGTATCAAATTCAAATCTGGTCAGTGTTTTCTTCATAACACGTTGTAGAGAAAACCACAAAAGCTGTAAAGCTGTAACTTTACAGAAATACAGCTGTGGCCCCTCTCATTATCTGAAAGGAATATGGTTACAGTTAAGCCATAGAGTTAACCAGTTATTGAGACAAATGTAAAATGTACCCATGGCGATGCTTCTTTATTGTGGCTACACAGTAAGTATATAGGTAACTAGTTGGTATTATTATTATTATTATTATTATTATTGTTATTATTGTTATACATCTGGGCGAATTTGAAGGAGGGAGGAGGCGAGGTAGGCCAAGGAGAAGGTGGAGGGATATGGTGGATGAGTGTCTGAGGAAGAGAGGTATGGAAGTCGGTGAGGCTAGGGGACTGACAAGAGATCGAGCTGGCTGGATGAATGTTATGAGAAGAAGCGCATGATCAGGGATTTGGCACCCCATTTTAACGTGACAGCGTTCGAACTGGCTCTATCGGATACTTTTTTCTGAAGCTACAGAATGTAGTGAAAGTTTTTGGCGTATCAGATAGAGCCAAGATTCCGGGGGCTTGAATGATGAGTGAATGGAAGCGTGGCCCATTAGATTGGGCAAACTTGGGCTGTCTACTCCTCACCCTGCCTTACAGTGGGAAAGGAGGTCTGGATGATGATTGTTGTTAATATTATTATTATTATTATTATTATTTTATTATTATTACTATTATTATTATTATTATTATTATTATTATTTACACAGGCAGAAGATCGATAGATATGCATATACATATATGATATTCATGGATACATTTAGATATATGAGATTATATTATCCAGTTATCCAGTTCAGCCTGTGTATTTGTCCTTATGCGTGAAATGCGCAAACATATTACCATATATATATATATATATATATATATATATATAGATAGATAGATAGATAGAGAAAGAGAGAGAGAGAGATAGACAGATAGATAATATTCATCTTCCACTATACAATAAGCATTTTGTATTATCGTCGAGTATTCATTCAGCTGGCCTACTGATATTCTTATGCACCTTTTCGTAGTATCCGCAGACTGCATGTACTGTATTTAGACGTGCTCATATGATAAGGTGAGAGAGAGAGAGAGAGAGAGAGAGAGAGAGAGAGAGAGAGAGAGAGAGAGAGAGAGAGAGCATCATATATGGAAAAAAATTACCGGCAAATGTAGTATTAAGGACATCAGCGGAGAAATTTAAGAAAATAACTCGTTTCACTCATGTAATAAAGAGTTTATGTTGTACACAAATTATAAGCTTATATTTTTATAACTAGAACAGCCAAACTGTTTGTGGCACAGAGACTACCGGGTTAATGGGCTGATCCCATTTATACATTGTAGATGAACATTCAAAGTGCACACTTGTTTTACCAAATGTACTTATATCCCTCAGCAACTTTTCATATTCTCAACTTTGAGTCCATCTCTCCTACCATATTATGGCCAGATAACCATCTTCGCCCCTTCCATTAACTCCTCTCCCATCCCCCCCTCTCCTCGCCCACTCCACCCCTACTCCCACTCCACACTATCCAAAATTTACACCTCAGCACTTGCCCGGCCCTGTCTTTTTATTAAGGGTTTTACCGTCCTGATTTACCATTATTGCTGTTGATTACACCACAGCAGGAACTGCTGAGGCAGCTGGTTATGTTCATTAATAATTAGGACGTAATGGGGCTTCCTGGTCACGTTATGTGTGTGTGTGTGTGTGTGTGTGTGTGTGTGTGTGTGTGTGAGAGAGAGAGAGAGAGAGAGAGAGAAAGGTGGTGGTGGCAGTGGTGATGGTGTGGATAACGTAGTCATACTGCATCAGGAAGGCTGGAGGGAAAGGGTTGTATCGAACAGTAATGAATTTTGTCGATGTATTGGCAGTGTTGAAAATACAATGTTTGTGAGCCAGTGGGGCACCTGGGATCAAGTCGTATTCTTGTTGGATAACTAGTAATCGGGTCGGGGATATTGGAACAGTAGGCGGGGTGCGAGAGGATGGAAATATAATTACTAAAGGTGTACGATCATAATCAGAGTGGCACACACACACACACACACACACACACACACACACACACACACACACACACACACACACACACACACACACACACACACACACACACACACACACACACACACACACCAAATGGTTTACTGCGGTCCATGTTTGGGGTAGCCTACGTTTGTGATTGTGAGTAAGGTAGAGTTGTGAATATGAGCCAACACAACGGAACTGTGCTGTGAGGAAAGGTAGTGTTGTGTTTTGTTGTTATGATTTGTGTATGAGCCGGTAGACCTGTCAGTGTTATGGGATGATGTCCTCAGTGTCACAGCCTCATTTCACCCTCACCACCTAATGTTTCTCACGGTAATTGCTTACGTGAAAGTTTCGTGTCTTCATTTCTAACACGGCTGTATAATCTTCTTTACCATTCTTTGTTCTTCACATTCCATTTTCTTTATCCCATCCCACCCTCGTCTTCCTCCTCCCTCGTGCATCCTGTCGTCTTGGGTCGTCGTTTACTAATGGTCTCCTACTTTTCCTTTTTTATTGTCCCCCCCCCGCACCTCTTCCATTGAGTATAAGAATATTACATAAAGATTTGATGATGCGAAAAGGTTTCCCTCATCTTTTTTCTTCCTGAGAATATTATGTGAAGAATCACTTATATTTTTCCACCACCACCGATAGTTCTTCGCCACCACTGATGTATCTCCTTTACCACTGAAATATCCCTCCCACCGCCTTACATTCCTCCTCACACTGCCACCATCCTGATCCTTTCTTTACATCCTTCCTGATGCTGCTACCAGCCTGATGTGTTCTTTACATTCCTCCTAAAACCACCGTTATTTTTTGTCTTTATTGTCATTATTATTCCCTCACACTCAAAACACACGCACACAGATATTTGATAACATATGTGGCCAGAGCTAGCCATCTTCCACGCCTCTCCCCCTTCACCCCGTCCAGTAAGCAGTCCAAAGTGTTTTGTTTATAAAAGGCCAGGGTTCTGACAGAGATGACTAGTATCTGAAGAAGACCGGAATTGGGCGAAACGTTACACATAAGAGTGTAAAAGTTTTTATCTTTATATAGTTTTTTTGATTAACCAGTTTGTTAGCCATACTAACCACAGCAACAAGAAAGCACCTACTAAAGTACCCGTAGTGAAAAAAGTCACGACAGGGAGATGGACGGCCCTTAAAATAATTTTCTTAACAAGCAAGTAATTTTTGTTGCATAAAAATAAAGATATTAAGCAACAGACGCCCACTGAAAGGTTCAGGCCTCAAAAACAGTGAAAAAGCGAGAGAATGTTTTGCAGAGGGAGTATTTTGTTGTGAAGTTCAAGTTCCCGGCTGACTAGCTGGTGTAGTTGTGGAGTGGTGTGGTGGGAGAGGGTGTTGGGGGTCCGTGGGAGTGGGATTGGTGGGGAACGATGAGAGAGGAGAGGGAAGGAGAAAGAGAGTAGGAGGGAGGATGAGTTGTGAAAGAGAGAGGAACAGTAAGAGAGAGAATACAAGAAAGGAGGAGGTTGGAAAAGAATGTAGAAGATTGGGGGATGTGTAGAGAAAATGAAAAATAAGAGATGGTCCGGCAGGTGTGAAGATGGCAGGGAAAAGGGTGAGATTTATATAGAAGAGAGAGAGGAATGGGTTGGATGACGGAGTGTTGGTGTGACCGTCAGTAAATGCTGTTGCAAGAGTGGTATCCTAACCTGTTGGGATGGATGGGAACAGTGGTGAATAGCCGGAGCCAATATTTTCAGTTTTTCCTCCCGTTGCATGCAGCTTACTGGGTTTTGCTCCATATAGCCTACTCTTTTTTTCTTTTTTTTTCCTGACCGACCCCTCACCAAAAGTCGCAGATTTGTGTTAAACCTGGTATGTAATGTCCACTTTGTATAAACTCCTGCTTCTATTTGGCTTGGAAGCGTCCTTGTCAGAAAGAGAGAGAGAGAGAGAGGGGGGGGGGAGGGACGCAAAACTCCATTGCCATGCCCATCTAGTTTACATTTTTCGTCCAACCCAGTTTTCTCTTATTTTTACCTAAAATCTTTTTCACACATTTCTTTTTAGCCTTGTGCTGCAGCTCTCTCCTGCCCTGTCCCCACTTTCCTTCTTCATTAGACGCAAGCCAGGGGCTCCATTTCCTATATTTCTCGTCATTTACCAATCACCTTATTCTTTTCTTTACCTTGCTTTTCCTTTATTTCTTTGGCTTTCTTCCCTTCCATTGTCTTCCTCCCCCCCCCTCCCTATATACATCCTCCTTTGTTTTTCCCTTTTCTCTTTGCTATTTGTTTTCCCTTAGTCCTTCCTTTATTGTCTTTCTTCTTGTATACTATCGTTTCTACATACAATTATTTCTTTCCATCCGTTCTTTTCCACTGACAGTTTTGCAATCGTTACCTCGCCTTCATGTCCCAAATATTCATACCATTCTTCAGATTTCATAATTTCTGCGTCTACCATGCATATTCATAACTCTTCTCGAAATTTATTATTGTGTATCCTCAAATTTTACCCTTAGCTGGATTTTGCATGTGCCATACAAGGTGAGTAAAAGGAGCTGGAGTCGATATTTAAAACCACTTCCCCTCCGTCTTGTACTGGTGCAGGGATGTAGCCACCTTGGTACCTGTGTTGCAAGCGCCATTACAACTCCTTTGGTACAGATGTGGGGAGATTATACCTAGAACTTTATTTCCTTCTGATTCATGTCCCGAACGTAATCAAACTAAAGTCGCACTCTCTGACTCTCCCCACAACCTCTGCGAGCATGAGAGTCAGGATGATGATGTTGGTGATGATGTATTATTTCACCATCCACTATGATACAGTTGTTATGTAATGTACAGTAGTTAACTGCGCCACTAAAAACAGAATTCATCGTAGGAAAACTTTACGTTGAGTTTGTGGCTTATTTTCCATTGCGCATCACTCCCGGTAGTGGAGAGAAGGGAGCTCACACCTTGTATACCTCACTCCTTAATCACTGTCAGTATACTTTCATCCATTTAGCTCACACTTAAACTTTTTCTTTCCAATAAAAACTGTATAATTGTGTAAGCAGACGTTTATTGAATAGACACTTGTTGAGTGCTGTTACCTGAATTTACATCCCTAACGTCTCAGCAGCCATTGATGCCACAGGATGCATTACGCTGTTTTGAGTTGTCCGGAAGTTGAAGCAGGAGTCATGAAAAGGAGAGTGATGACCGAACTTCTTTTTGATTCAGTGATATGACAGGAAGGATCGTAGATCGGGAAGAAGAAAAGATAAATTGATGAGTGTAGGAAGGAGAGGGGGAGTTGTATCGTTTCTTCAGGAAGATAATAAGACAGGGGACACACTAGCAAAAAGAACACAACAAAAATGACACTGACATAACCGTGGCAACCACTACCACAGCGTGGTAGCATATGTCGCAAAGGTCCAGGAAGGAGGCAGAGAATCCCTAGCATTTCATACTGAGCAGATCCAGAAAATATCACAGTGTTAATTAGGGCGAGAAAAATAGCAGGAGCCACAGTCTGTTCGTTAACTACTCGTGAAGGAGGATGAAAATATTACCAAGAGAAAAGATTGAAAAAGACGCTATGAAAAGCATGATTATAAGCTGTATGTAGGCCCTTATAATGTTTAAGATCATTGCAAGACAAGTTCGTCTTTCTCTTTCTTTTCTCCAGTTCAGTTCTTTCACTACTTCTTTTTCGATGTTCCTCATCCTATCCTGACACCTTCCTCTTTCCTCCCTCATCCCTCCCCACCACCTTCCTCTTTCCTCCCTCATCCCTCCCCACCACCTTCCTCTTTCCTCCCTCATCCCTCCCCACCACCTTCCTCTTTTCTCCCTCATCCGCCTCAACCACCTACCACATTCCTCTGTCTTCCTTCCCTACCGCCTTCTTCCGTCCTCTCTCATCCCTCCCTGCCTCCTGCCACCTCCCTTCTTTACTCAGCCCTCTGTACTACCCCCCTCCTTCCTCTCTTATCCCTCCCTACAACTTCCCTTCTTCTACCCCTCCCCGTCACCTCCCTCCTTCCTTCCAAATACCTTCCTGCCACTTCCCTTCATCCACTCTCATTCCTCCCACCGCTTCTCTCTTTCCTCTTTCATCTTTCCCTGCCAACTTCCTCCCTCCTCCTTCGTCCGACCTTCCTTATCTGATTTTTTTTTTTTTCAAGTCCCGCTTTTGCCTAATGAAGATGGGCGTTCGGTAATTATTTGGTCACGTCTCATAACTTAGGAACCTTATGCATTTGATTCCACTTGGGTTATGCGCGTATCATTTAGCGACCTACTTGCACACGTCCCTTGGTGGTGTGGATAGAGTGATAACCTGGGCATTGTATGATGTGGATAGAGTGGTGAACCGGGCAATACGTATGTGGTGTGGATAGAATGGTGAGCAGGGCACAGTGTGGTGTGGATAGAGTGGTGAACAGGGCACTGTGGTGTGGATAGAGTAATAAGCTGGGCGCTGTGTGGTGTGGATAGAGTAGTGAGCAGGGCACTGTTTGGTGTGGACAGTGATAAACTGGGCACTGTGTGGTGTGTATAGTGGTAAGCTGGGCACTGTGTGGTGTGTATAGTGGTAAGCTGGGCACTGTGTGGTGTGTATAGTGGTAAACTGGGCACTGTGTGGCGTGGATAGTGGTAAACTGGGCACTGTGTGGTGTGTATAGTGGTAAACTGGGCACTGTGTGGTGTGTATAGTGGTAAACTGGGCACTGTGTGGTGTGTATAGTGGTAAACTGGGCACTGTGTGGTGTGTATAATGGTAAACTGGGCAATGTGTGGTGTGTATAGTGGTAAACTGGGCACTGTGTGGTGTGTATAGTGGTAAACTGGGCACTGTGTGGCGTGGATAGTGGTAAACTGGGCACTGTGTGGCGTGGATAGTGGTAAACTGGGCACTGTGTGGCGTGGATAGTGGTAAACTGGGCATTGTGTAGTGTGGGTTGAGTGGTAAGCTGGGCACTATGTGATGCCGGGTTTGATACCGGATGTTGCAGGAAATTACGTGTGATTAAATGACTCAGTGTGGTAGTGTGTTTGGCTGCATCAGTGACAGGGAGAGGGCGAGGGGGTGATGGTGTGGCTGGACGTGTGTTGTGGGTCATGCCGTCACCGTCAATCTTGCCATCACTTTTACTCATCACGTTATTTCAGCAGATATTCACCTACAGTAGGCTTCAAGCTGCCATTTCACCTACAGTACCTCATCCTGACTTTCTTGATTATCCATGGCCATACACGTGTTTTTCTCCATCCCATTTCACTTACCGTCTTTCACCCTACCCCACATATTGCCTCTATCATTCCTCTTCCTATCATCCTAAATTAATTTAGTCGATATTTTTTCAAATTTCTCTTGATCTGAAAAATTCTGCAAAGTAAAATTTCACCGTCACAACTGGTACGGTAATTCTCCATGTTACTTTGTAAGCCTGTATGGTGGAACCAAAATCTCCACCTTCACACCAATATTCATTTCCACTTCATTCCTTTTCTCAACATCCTTCAGTGATTAATTTTGTCCCTTCTCATCACGAATCGTTTCTTACCGTTTAATTACTTGTCCTGTCCCTAACCTGGAATAATCTTCATAAGAAAAAGCGAAAGCGGCTCTGCAGCTTGAGTATATTTCGTACTCGATATATGTGAGTATTGTTTATATCTCCTTTAAAAACAGTGATCCTCGCAACGTGATGATTATCCGTCTCACAGATCAGTCCAGATTCAGTATTGTTGTCATATACATGCCACATTTCTTTGTAATTAGTTGCTTTCTATGTAATGATTCTACTCTTCTAATCCTCCCCTCCCCCTCCCCCAGCACCTAACCTCCTCCGAGACTTTCATAAGCTGTAACCTCAGAAGTCTTCGTGAGAGAGAGAGAGAGAGAGAGAGAGAGAGAGAGAGAGAAAGAGAGAGAGAGAGAGAGAGAGAGAGAGAGAGAGGAAGGCCGTTAAGCAAGAGGATGAGATTTTTTTATTTTTCAGTAAGAATGGCGGTGCCCCGTAACAGGGTAATTTTTAAAATACTGTAATGGGAAAATGAGATAAAATAGAGAAATGATTCGATACGCTAATTGTCGTAAGTGAAATGTTGGTGACTATATGAGGCGTCTAGAGCCAAAGGGGCATCCCCACCAATATACTGGTTTTGAGTTAGGTAGGGGAGACAACAGGCTTAACCCTCTTCTCAGTGACAGCACTGGTTGCCATACAAGATTCGGCCTTCTGGACAGTGGTAGAGGGGCTCAAAGTCATGTGGGTTTGTCCATGCTGCCGGGCGAACAAATCAGAGCAGGCAGGCATCTAAGCCACACAGCCCAAACCAATCAGCATTCTCACTCTCTGCCACTCCCCCAGAGCAGCCAATCAGCAAGCGTGTGGCCTGCCCGGTGTGCCGGTGAGGCTTCCCTCCTGTGTTCACTGAGGTGTATAATTATTACGTATTGGATTTTTACTTGGTGGATGAGTTTGAGAGAGTGTGTAAGAAACAGAATCTAAAGGTGAATGTAGGGAAGAGTAAAGCGATGGTCTTTGAGAGAGGTGAAGTCAGTGAATGTACAGCGAGGTTGGATGGTGAGGAATTGGAAAATGTGAGTACGTTTAAGTACTTGGGTAGTGTGATGAGTAAGGATGGAGGTTTGGAGGGTGAAGTGCGTGAAAGGGTACAGCAGGGAAGAAAGGTTGCTGGTTCTTTGAAAGCAGTGATAAGGAACAGGGAAGTGAGCATGGAAGTGAAAAAGTTACTACATGACAGTATTGTGATACCAGCTCTAACGTACGGAAGTGAAGCTTGGACGTTGTTGGAAGGACGCAAGTCAAGAGTGAGAGCAGTGGAAATGAGTAATTTAAGAGGAGCCTGTGGAGTCACATGGAGAGACAGGCTGACGAATGAGGATATAAAGGAGCGTTGTGGTGTGGATGTGGATGTGATAGGAAGCATTATGAGGAACACACTAAGGTGGTTTGGCCATGTGGAGAGGATGGAGGGTGAAAGACTGACGAAGAGAGTGTATGTGAGTGAGGTGGAGGGGGGAAGAGGGATGGGGAGGCCGAGGATGAGGTGGAGGGATGGGGTGGAGAGGTATATGAGAGAGGGGGGTGTGAGTTGGGAGCAGGGCAGTAAAATGGCGGGGGACAGGGCGACTTGGAGGCGATTTGTTTGTGGCCACCCCAAACGGAATTGAGGCATCTGGCAATAGATAGATAGATTTTTACCCCATTTATCGTGGGTTATTGGTGACAAGATGAGCTGTTGTTATTGGGGTTGAAGGGGGGGTGACAAGATGAGTTCATCACATAGTTACAGTGAGGAGGTGGTGCCTATAACCTCTCGTAAGTGTCAGAAGTGTGTGGGGAAGTGGAAAAAGGTAGAAAAGAAGAGAAAAAGAGTGTGGTGAGGGGAGACAGTGGGAGGGGGTGTGGCACCGAGGAGGCAGAGTTGGATGTCGTTCTCCTAGATGACGACCGCATCATTTAACCCCCCACTACCCCTTCTCAATTTACTTAAGCACTACACTACTTTTTTTTTTTTTAGTGTTATTATTTCAATCTATTATGGTAGAGGAAAAATAATAACTGCATTGATTTCAGTTTTAGTTGTAAAAAACGTGAAATTACAGTAATAATTATTCATTTATTAATATTAAGTGAACTGGAATCTTCAGTTAATAAAGTTTTGTACATTAATGCATTCGTTGATGTTTTTTCTGCTATGTTTTTAAATCCCTACAATATGTTATTATGCCCACTTATAAATCAGGGGTTTGATTTACTGCCTATTTTGTGGTTATGGTTATTATTGTTTTGTTTTTTTGGCCTTACATGTAGAGCATAGGTGCTGATGATCATTTTGATGTATAAAAGGTTTGTTTATTGCCTTCTGGCTATGATGTTGCCATAAACAACTTTAAAGCGTCATAACTCAAAAGTACATTTTGGCGCCGATGCCCCTTTGGTGCTAGACACCTCATATGTTTAAGCTGACGAATCTATAGTGGTAAAAGTGATGAAGATGTACAGAAGGGAGAGGAAAATGATATAATATTAATGATCCAGTGTGTGACTGTGGGGGAGGAGGTGGGTCAGGGGGGATTGGGAAGGAGGGTGGGATTGGTGTTACTGTCAAGAGCCCGTCCCCTCACGACGTAATAAGGTGCTGACCACGGGAACCTTGTCCAGTACATATGACAGATAGCACACACACACACACACACACACACACACACACACACACACACACACACACACACACACACACACACACACACACACACACACACACACACGTCGGATAGTCATTACTAATACACATTTCACGTAATAAAGTACATGGAATCCTGACGTTAGTGTTTGTTCGTTGTTCATGCCTGATAAAGCCGGGGAAAGAACTTCGTATTTAGTGTAATTGAGCTGTGTTAATATGAAGGTAGTATTTGGCATGTATGTTGAGATAATACTCCAGTAGCAATAAATCAGTACTTGTGGTAACTAGTGTAAGAAGTGTTTTTCCTTTATCAAGCTTCCATTACAAAGTGTATTTCGTACGTTAATGCTTTTAATTTTTTGCGACAGACCTACGTAAAAAGTTAATACTCTTCATAACAACGACCAGGCATTGTGTGTGTGTGTGTGTGTGTGTGTGTGTGTGCGTGTGCGTGTGTGTGCGTGTGTGTGTGCGCGCGCGCGCGTTAAAGGCAACAGTAAAAAGTATACAATAGATTTTACGACAGGGAAGGATGCCAAAAGATCGGAGGAAGAGAAAAAGGGAATACAGTGAATTAAGAGAGGAAGGAGGATCGTAACTCAGAGAAAGAGGGAGCCAGAGAGGAGGAGACGGTGGGAGAGGACGGGGAGGAAACAGAGAGAAGTGAAGGAGGTGGGTAAGGTGTAATGGAAGTAGATGAATTTGGGATAGAGATTGGCAAGCAGGAGAGATTACAAAGAAGAGAACTAGTGGTAGAAAATGTTGAATATATTGACGTACGAGAGAGAGAGAGAGAGAGAGAGAGAGAGAGAGAGAGAGTAGTAGTAGTAGTAGTAGTAGTAGTAGTAGTAGTAGTGGTAGTAGTACTAAGGATAGAAGGTAAGGAGGTAATGAGAGAGAGACTTAGTGCAAAGTAAAATGCAAGTGCTACATAAATTTATAGTTGACGTGAAAACTGCCTCATATTTTGTGCTGGTAAAATTTTAAAGCAGTTGCCTCCCTCATGTAAAGGCATTCCTTTGTGTGTAGTTCACTACATTTGATATATGTTTTATGAAGGTAATACACTCAAGATTCAAATTTCGCAGCGTGTTTTACTTTCATGTTGTTTTGTTTATCGTGTAAATGCTGCTTGGGAAGTAAGTCGTCTCCAACCTTTTACTCCTTCATCCCAAGGATTTCTTGTTTTTACAGTATTGTTAGAACTTCCGTACTGTTATACTCATTTTATTGAAGGCTTCGTACAAAAGGGGCTAATGAAGACTGGATCAACCCAGTCTGTTTTGAAAAGCCACACCTTAACTAACAAAAAATCGTTTAAATTTGTTAAAGAATAATCATGGTGGTGATTATTATGTAGGGATGGCGCTGGTTCAAATGGCTTTGACGTACATAAGGTACGGGACCTTACACGAAAACACTCTGGAAACCCAGCTGTAAGTATACGGATTAAATACCGCTATTTAAATGCAAAGCTACCCGTAAACCCCAACTTACATTCGTAATAATCGCGACATTTGGTATCTAAAAAGATCGATTTTCTTCTTCTTTTTTTATTCTTCTGTCTTAACTCCAAAACGCAAGGTTACTAACCAAAACGGTGCTTAACTACCGGCGATGATTCTTTTTATACGTAGAGCAGCATTCGAGCTCGAGTATGTAAAGCTCCACGGATTCGTGTTGCCTTATTCCACATAGGCCTTTAACGTACAGTATACTACAGTATATCAGTGATCGCGGTAACGATTATAATAAAGTCAGAAGTCACTTTATAGTGTAGCTGATGCGTATTTGGTACCAAGCTTCCATAAAGAGATCATGAAATAGAACATAAAATTTTTATTATAAAATTGTTATCAGGTAGAGATGGAGAAAGCGCAGAAGCGAGATGAAAGCACAGAAACACAACATTTGGGATGGGAGGAGATTCATTGTTGTATTCATAACTGAATTCCTCCAGCTTCAGACGTTGTGAGTACGTTATGCAATGTAGTAGTGCGTATAGAACTCTGAACCTCCCATCCCAAATGCTCTCTTGTTTTCGTGATTTTCACAACTCTTGTTTCTGAACATTTACCATCCCTACATCGTAACAATAATTTTAAATATTTGTTTTTTTTTTCATTTTTTCATTAAACATTAAAAATGTTTTTATGGTAAGGAAAAGGTTAAGTATTACCGTTATGGATTGCAGTTGTCTCCTACCCCTTACGTTCCAAAGTGGCCATTATGGGATAGTCTGTTAATTATTTTTATATAAGCTAAGGACAATTAGCTTCCTCTGCTCAACATTGGCCAGGCTACACATTGCGGTTTATGTTGTGTTTTTGTGTAAAATCAGGTACCGAAGGTGTTCATTTAATTTCTTCATAAAACTGATGACGGTTGTACTGCAGCTTAAACCGGGATTGGATATTGTGACCACCTGATCGTAATATAATTTGTTTGTACTCGTATATATTTTATGTGTATATATATGTGTATAATTGTCTCTCTCTCTCTCTCTCTCTCTCTCTCTCTCTCTCTCTCCTGCTCCCCACCACTCGTTCCTCCACACTTGTCTGTTTCTTTCCACCCAGCCTCTCTTCAGGAGTTTTCTTTCCGTTTTCATGCCAATCTTCTCTACAGTTCTTCCCTCTACCCCACACACATCCCGCCTTCCGCAACCCCCCATCCCCCCATCCAACCCTGCCCCACATTACAGAACTTGGGATGGGTGCGATTAAGCTGTGCCTTGTAAGCGCTGAGGAGCCCCACGGACGGCGAGAAGTGCCCAATAAACCCATATTGTGTGTGTGTGTGTGTGTGTGTGTGTGTGTGTGTGTGTGTGTGTGTGTGTTTCAATAAGAAATGTAAATTGTTTATTCTGAGAATGCAGCTTTGAAGTTATTCCGAGAGTATTTGTTGTGCTGCAAGATTAATTACTTTTGATCTTAACAGCAACCTCCGGTATGCTGTATATTTTTCATAGCAATTTCTTAGAGCTGCTTGAGAACGGAGTGTGACGGAAGGGGTGATGTAGCAAAAGGGTTAAGATTCCGACACAGGTGAACCAATAATATAATGTGTCACTTGGCTGCGACACAGGTTAACCACACTATGATTTCACCGCCAGCCAGTGACGTGGTACAACCCACTCTGTTGGCGTGAACAAACTGGCCTCGTATTTAGCTTATAATAGTCAGGATTTGAAAATATGATTATAAGTATAGTTGGTTGTATATTGCTTGTGCAAGATTTTGGTTAATTAAAAATTAATTACTTGAGTATGCAGTTATACCCTGTAATGGAATAGACGTCATATGCCCTTATTACTCTCCTCTGCAATGCCTTTGGTTATCGATTTGGTAACGTCATTGTCCTTCATCCTGATTTGGGATCGAACCCATTTGGGGACGGACATTGAGAGGACGCATTGGTATGTTCATTTATGTTTTCACAGGTTCGCTCCTTATCGATTTTCATTGGATGACATACTAATTCATTCGTAAACGCCACTCCTGCTACACCAGTTTCCGTATGCACTTCTTTTCCTGCTCTTGTATAGCCTTCTTCACGCGTAACCAATCGCGAAGCATGGTTGTAGAGTGTGGGGGGGAGGGAGTCAATTTTCGTGTAATAATTGGTGTTTCTGAGCCCCATGGATCATTTGCTTTTCAGGGACACATAAGACACGCCTTAAGGGTGTATAATAGCGATGCCCATCCATATCAGGCGTATGGAAGTCCGCCCGTTATACATATTTACCGTAAATACATACATACATACATACGTACGTACATAGAGTCACAAAAGTATCGGTGCACAGTATGCGTGGAATATTTGGGACAACAGAACAAAGGTCACTGAATTATTAGTGTCCGACCTATCACCCGTTGGTAGCCCTGATGTCGGGAGGTGTCATATCTCTAACCAGCAATATCCTCTTGCAAACATATAACAAATGTCATGTTTATTTAAACAGGCATTGTTCATAGACAATGAGACGTTGGTAAACATCAGCAGTTGATTGAATATTTTCTGTAGGCATCGGACCCGCTGTGCACTGATATTTTTGTGGCCCATAGTACATATATGCGCACTCTTTTCTGTGTCATACCTGCCTGTATTTTTCGCAAATTTCTTTTGCCAAGTCTTTTCTTTTTTTTCATTTCTTCTAACATTACTCTTTCTTCCCTTCGCCCACTTATTCCTTCCTTCCTTTGTTGTTCTTCCTTCTCCCTCACTACTTATATGCCTTTTTCTTGCTCGTTTTCCTCATATCTCACGTCGTTGTGTCTTCCTCCTCCTCACACTTTCCCACTCTCCTCTTGCTCCCGTTCTGTCATTCGCCTTCCTCCCCATGGTTGTTTCTCTGTCTTTGTTCTTTCCTTCGTCCCTCTCACTCCTTGCCTCCCCTTCTTTGCTGTCTTCACCACGACCAGGAAAATGAAAGAATATGCCAGAGTACACCTGAATTGTAATAATGACCTTATGGTTAATAGTGCCTCTCAGTGTCAGTATTGGCTAGAAATTGTCAAGAGTAGCCGCAGGTCCGCTCAGTACCAGTGTCAGCAGATTTCATTTTGGCCATTAGAATCTAGCAAAGTAAAACTGCTACAGAATCAGTTAGGCTTAATTTGTAAGTCTGACTCCCTTGCTGTATTCCACGCCTCTCCTGTCGCAACTCCCAACATGCACACGGAGCTCCACACATATTATTGTAACATTGTTGTATGCGGAGAGATTGAGGAAATAACCCAAATAACACCTGTTCTCTTTCTTACATAACCCCATTTTCACGGTTTTATACTGCCAGTAATATAATTTGCGAATATATTGTGTACTATTCTGAAAGATTTAGAAACCAAGATATTCAGCTGCATATATCGCGATACGTATCAATGTATGTGTAGTTAAGAGTTAATTCAAAAGCATAGGCATATAGTGAAGCAACACATGGGTGTGGCGTAGAGTCAGGGGTCACAAGTGAAGTGAGTTTGGGTCAGACTGGAATTGGATGGGGTCAGGATGGAGGTCACGGGTGGTTAGAAAGATATTAGACTTTCTATGGACAGCGGCCAACAAATGTGCGGATAGATGGGACTGGGTGGATGGGAATGCTTGCCTGAATGCTAGGGAGAGGGAGGCAGAAATGGTTATATGAATAGGTAAGAGAGTGTAAAGGAAAGAGGCTGTAATGTGTGTAAAAAGATGGAAGAAAGGCTGTATTGGGTGGAGGGTGAGGCCTTCATAGTGCTTGAGTGGGAGGGAGAGTCTTTCAGTAGGTAGAGGGAGAAAAGGATGCATGTGTGAGTGGAAGAGTTAACTTTATGAATAAAAGGGAGAGAGGGAGGGTACCATGAGTGAATGGAAGGTAGAGTTACATTATGGAGAGAGGTAGAGGGATGAAGGCAGGTGGGACTCCTTAAAAGCCAGGTGGCAGACAGTGTTCATATATTCAGATGAAGCTGCACTGTGGCTTGATGTCAGCAGGGCAAATGAAGAGAGAAACAGGAGAGTGGACGTTTGTGCTGGAAGAAGGGAGGGAGGGAGTGAGGAAGAGAGGAAGGAAAGAAGAGGCTTGTTGAGTGTGGACAAGGAAGAATGGGAAAGGGAGGCGAGTGGACGTAGGGAGTGGCACAGTTTGAAAAGTGAGATTGATTGCATCATCGAGTTAAGTATAGGACTGCATCAACTATAGTGCGTTTGTTCTAACCTAACAGTGATATGCCCTTTCACCTCAGTTAATGACGAGGTGCTGTAAGACTGAAGGAGCGATTTACGTATTAACCGACTCATTCCTGCCTCATGATTAAAGGTCGTATGCTTAAACCTTATATAGGAAAGACGAGTGCAAACCCCTAATTTTCAGCGGTCATTTATGGAACGTGTGTGGTTATTACTGTAAGTATGGTCTGCCTGCGTCCTATACTACAGAATGCAGTCAGCAAACATATAGAAAGACCAGATAAGTTCCATTGTCGTCAGATACTCCAGAAATCATTGTCAAAATTTTGGTGTCTGCATCCCACTTTGTGATTTCAGTTTGAAACATCCGGCCCCAAGGTTCAATGAATCATGCAACCAAGACTTAATAATTAAGTTGTGGGTGTGGTCAAGTTCCATTTGGTGAAAACAAACCGATTATATCAAGACCACTTCACCCCAGATACTAATTGTCCATATGCGGAGAATTTGACTGCTGGCGGCCATCTGTCATGACTGTGAGGCGAGTTGGTGGCCCTGTATCGTGAGTATGAGGTAAGATGGTGGCCCTCAGTCGTGAGTGTGAGGTGAGGTGGTGGCCCTGTATCGTGAGTGTGAGGTAAGATGGTGGCCCTCAATCATGAGTGTGAGGTGAGGTGGTGGCATTGTATCGTGAGTGTGAGGTAAGGTGGTGGCCTTGTATCGTGAGTCTGAAGTGAGGTGGTGGCCTTCTATCATGAGTGTGAGGTGAGGTGGTAGCACTGTATCGTGAGTGTGAGATGAGGTAGTGGCCCTCTATCAGTGAGTGTGAGGTGAGGTGGTGGCACTCTATCGTGAGTGTGAGGTAAAGTGGTGGCCCTCTGTCAATGAGTATGAAGTGAGGTGAGGTTGTGGCCTCTATCATGAGTGTGAGGTGAGGTGGTGGTCCTCTATGAATGAGAGTGAGGTAGGGTAGTGGCTCACTGTCAATGAGTGTGAGGTGAGGTGGTGGTCCTCTGTTGTGAGTGTGAGATGGGGTACAGGGAGTTGGCAATTCTCTTGATAATCATATTAAACTACACAGCTGGTTGAAATTCATTTCACCCTCAAGTGAGTCTCCTTCTCTTCCTTCCATCTCGTCAGCTTTCATCTTCATCATGGAAGCAGCAGCAGCATAATAATATTTCTGGCCCGAATGAGGGAGGTTGTGTGTGTTTGCGTGCGTGTGTTATACACACTGGTACTCTGCTTCACTCATTACATATACCATATATATATATATATATATATATATATATATATATATATATATATATATATATATATATATATGTTAGAGCAAGGTGCCGTTAAAATGCTCTAACTTGAAGAGTAAAACAATTTCCAGCCCAATTGGGCCACCTGTTCCCGAGTTATGACTCATTTCTGGCCGTTTGCTATAAACTTTTTATTTTAGTGAAGGGGATGGATTCGTTCTTGGTCCGGCATTGAAATTCCCAGCATGACGAGAGAAAAGTGACGTGTTTGTTTTATTATCGCTCTCTCGCCTCTCCATCCTCCCTCCTTATACCTTTAAAATTATATAGTATAATGCTATCTTATAGTTTACAGAAATAGCAAACACTGCTATCCCGCCTCTCTCTCTCTCTCTCTCTCTCTCTCTCTCTCTCTCTCTCTCTCTCTTCTCAACGGGTGTCCCAGCAGGATAAAAATAAGGGAAAATTCCTCTCTCCATTTCGCTCACGGCATGAGTAATTCAAATTTCTGTTACCTTTCGACTGAAAATAGGAATTGACATCGAGCGAGGATATAATGATGTTTACAGTGTTTGTATCCATTATCATATTCTGAGTTAATGTTTGAAAGTTTGTATCAGTAATTAAATTCTTCCGGCTAACAGAGGGAATGGATGGATAACGATTTATTAAGAAGATTGAGGAATTATCTGATAAGTTGTACATATTTCCTTATTTAGTGACAACCAGGATACAGCTGTTATCATGAGCAGCAATGTAATTTATAATTTTATGAAACTAGTTTCTCACAGAAGTTTGATGTGCTGTTTATGACAATGGAGAGAGGGAGAGAGAGAGAGAGAGAGAGAGAGAGAGAGAGAGAGAGAGAGAGAGATTGCAGTGTATAGTCTTCATATACAATAGTACCTTTAAAGCAGGGGTTCCCAACCTTTATTTACCCATTACCCCATTTTCCACACCTCCCTTCACTCATTACCCCTCATTGCTTATGTTTCCACAATGGCATTTTAGCTGCTTAACGTTTTGATGCCTAGATTTTAGTTTGAATGTAGGACTTAATTAAAGGTTAGGCTAAAACCAAGAGAGTTATTGCAAGGAGTAATTTATTTTTATTATTAACACTGATACCAAATAAACATGACTTTAAACATTCATCTCTGAATTTTAGTATAGGTCTGAAAGTCTATCATAACTGGTATGATTTTTAGATTTTTTTTGTTTTGTTACCTCCCCCATTACCCTTCACAAAAGACCAAATTACCCCACTTGGGGTAATTTACCCCAGGTTGGGAACCCCTGCTTTAGAGTTTGCAGTTGTAAGCACCCGTATCGTTACCTGTTAATTAACTGCAACAAGTTCTCGTATACCGCCACTGTGTGTGTGTGTGTGTGTGTGTGTGTGTGTGTGTGTGTGTGTGTGTGTGTGTGTGTGTGTGTGTGTGTCAGTAAGCACAGTAATATTAATGACGTCACGTACATAAGGCATACTGGCGCGGACACAAAAACGCTTGTGAAACTCAGCTTTATACATAAACTAAATGACCTTTGCCATTTAAATGCAAAGCTACTTGCAAAAGCGGCGCTAAATTTCGTAGGAGTGAATAAGGAGTCGCAGAGTGTGGTGTAAAAAATTATCGATTTCCTTCTTTCGTTAGTTCGTCCCTTCGTTCCTTCCTTCCCTCCTTCCGTCCGTCCTTCGGGCCTTCCTATCTTCCATCTTTCTTTCTTTCTTCATCATTCAAAAATCTTCATAGTCGAGCGTCGTGCACCAAAAGCTTGGTATCAGCCGGGGATATTTCCTTCATACTTCGAGCAGTACCTTACTTGAGCCACAGTACGCGAGTTGCAGCCTAAAAACTTTGTGTAGCACTCGGACTCCCTCTCATTGGATATGTACGAGTAATAAAACTCCATTGTTTCATGTTGCCCCATTTCACGTAAGGCCAGTAGAGGGAACACTAGGTCGATGGTGGAACATTGATTCATGGTAGAAAATAGATTGATGAGGAAAAAAGATCCACGGGGAAAATAGGTCCATGGGGAAAATTAAGTCTGTGGGGAAAAAGTAAGTCCATGGGGAAAACAGGTCTGCGGGAGTAAATAGATCCTTGGGGTCGGAAATAGGCCCTTGGTGGAAAAAGTAGGTCTGTGGGGAAAATAGGTACATAGTGGGAGGAAAATAGTTCCATGGAGGAAAGTGGGTTAGAGTGGAGGTAGAGGTAGAAGGAGGAAGTGGAAGGAGATCCCAGCAGGGCACTAATAGGTGGTGTGTAGGTGGTGTGTATGGGGCCAGAACCAGACAGGGCAGCGAAGCGGAAGTAGTGTCAGTGGCGCGCGAAACGAATATATGAAGACATTTTAACTGTTCACCCGGAGGACATTTATTTTTGTTCATGTTCTCTACAGCCGAAATTTTTTGCCGATTTGAGAGGAACGTCTGGTAGTGATGGGGTTAGTGAACGCTGCATATAAACCCTACGTATTCAAAAATCTTTTCTAATCTTAATTATTATATGGAGTCTTCATAAATAAAGTGTAAAATCCGTCTTTGTGCGAGCAGGTCAAAGAAGCAAGAATAAATATGAATAAACGAAATGTTGCAGATACATAATGTCGAGTATAATCATTGTAATTTAATTATGGAGAAAACATGTGCGTAATGTACCTGCAAGAAGGGAAAAAAAAAATAATCAACTGGGAGACTGGACAGCGGGGGAAGCATACTCATAAAAGAAGGCAGGTCCGGATGTTGCCCTAAGAGTAATGCATGAAACGAAGCAACTGGGTAAGATGAGGCTGAACGATGGTGGCCTCAAGGTCAGGGAATTGTTAAAATATAAACCTGGATATTGGTGGTAGGCAGATAGTCAGGCTTTATTTTTTATTTATTTATTTATTTTTTGTCAATAACCTAAAAAAAAAAAAAAAAACTTGGAGATTGTGGAGTATGACTTTGAGTGCATCATGAAAGGAGGGTGGAGCAAGGTGTAAAAAAAAATAGAAAGCCTGGTATTAGGGCATCGAGGGAGAGATGAAGAGATCAGGAGCGAGGCCGAGATATTGGCTGGCAAAGGGCTACAAGGGTGAGACGGGGATCAGGAAATGTGTAGTGATGGAGAGAGCGAGAATATTAAAAAGAAACTGGGGAGAGAGAAATATTTTTTGTTTGATAGGGAGGTAGAGGATGTATATATGGAAAGGAGACAGGATTATTAAAATGGAGAGGAAACCATTTAGAGAGAGAGGGGGGGGGGGATTGGTAAAAAAGGGTAAGGCTGAAAGAGGAGAGGTGAAATTGATCATGAACTAAATTATATTCTTAAAATTGGGGGGGCAGAGGTGTATGCAGGCATCAGATTTCTGGCGTCATTTATGGAACATTTTCGTGCATTTGAGTGCATGCTACGTTGCAGAATACATGCAACAGTCAAACAGGCTTTACTTTCCCAGTGGGCGTCATAGATTATTTTCAGAAATGGAGGGTTTGCCCACATTTTCGGCATCCCTGTTTTAAGAATATGACGTATAGAGTTGAAAATTTTATGGCTGTAATACGAGGGTGAGTGGAGACGGTGAAAAAGAGAGGAAAGGCGAAGACTGAATTCCCTTACCCTCCACTTTCCTCCGATACACTCTTCCTTTTCCTTCACTTTCCTCCGATACACTCTTCCATTTCCTTCACTTTCCTCCGATACACTCTTCCCTTTCCATCACTTTCCTCAGATACACTCTTCCTTTTCCTTCAGTCACTTCCTGTTTTCTTTTTAATAGTCCCACATGTTTGCCTCCCCTTGACCTTCTTGGCAGAAAATGTTCTTATCGTGTAGGCCATTTCACACGCTATCCGTATTCTTCTGTTTCCTCTGACGGACATTAACACTGCCAGATATTTCACATTCAAAAACTGCCTTGCTCTCCTCTTTCTTTCCCTTCCCCCGGTACCATTGGTCTGTCACCCACATCTCCCTACTCTGAATCTCTCTCTTCCCCGTACTAAAACATGCACCAGTCTGGCTATACTAGTATTTCCCACGTGTCCTACTACTCACCAACACACTCTCACAATCGCTTCGTGAGAGTAACTGCTGCCATTCACTCTCGTTGATGCCGAGATTTATCAGGCATGCAGTAAGTTTTTTTTCCAATTGTATATTTGGCGGTACTTGTAACAATCCAATTTCCCTAATTCGTGTACACCACTGAAGCTTTCACTTGCACGAAGGTCCATCCTCTACAGTGTAAACACACACACACACACACACACACACACACACACACACACACACACACACACACACACACACACACACACACACACACAGGCTGGTGATAAATGAAAGAGTGGGGGTTAAGGAAGGTTTCAGTATTTCAGAAGGATCGTGAATAAAGGAAGGATGGGGGGAGGCAGTAGTGTGGAAGATGATTCATGAAAGTCGTAGGGGCGATGAATTTTGTTGTGCTGTCTGATCCATTTCGTTAATGAATCAGAAACAACGAGTAAAGTTACTAATAAATTGCAGGAAGAGAAACCAAGTGTGTGTGTGTGTGTGTGTGTGTGTGTGTGTGTGTGTGTGCTTTCATCCCTTTCTTCAGGTAATATACTTTTTATCTGTATCCTCGACACCACGAGACAGTTGGCTTCAGTAAATGTTAGAGTTATCGAATTGAGGAGGTTGGATATACCTTTCATTAACACCTGCACAAAGAGCGGTTCTGTAAAATCGTGTGAATGTAGCTAGAAGCTAGATAAAAAATTTAAATTACGTCATCGGCCTGTAACTTCTATGTAAAGAAGGGAAGGGCCGGCGGCAGGAGAACCAAGTTGTGGTGTGAGTGGAAAATATTAATACACTTCGCGATTTGACGGCGAGAAGGGAGTCGGAAGGAAAAAAGTAATCACAGGGTATCAAGTGGAGATTGAGGGAGGAAGCAAGAAAAATTTAGCATAATAAATACAAAAGAGAGAGAGAGCATTCGGGAATAATTAAGGTGTATAATTCCAGCGCCAGCGAGTATTTTATAACTGACTAGTAATTTGTGGCGATAAAAGATCAGATGTATGAAGTTTTTTGTTGACGGGTCAGTGTTCCCTGGATAATGAGGGTGTCAGAGGGTCGGGCAGGAGGTCTTGGCCACGCGCGCTTTTAAAATGGGTTCATGTTTTGAGAAAAATTTTCTACCTATCTCCAGTGTTTTCATGACGACCATTATTTTGGGTATGTATTTAAAGTAAGAGGTGTAGATTCACTTATTCAAGAACAGGAGTCGTGGAATTGCATTATATTGGTATGCGCGCGCGCGCTTGTGTGTGTGTGTGTGTGTGTGTGTGTGTGTGTGTGTGTGTGTGTGTGTGTGTGTGTGTGTGTGTGGCAGAACACACACAGTTTCCTATGCAGAGATGAAAAAATAGAGACTCGTAGTCGTGTTTCTCTGAAGTTCATTTACAGCCTTTATATTGAAACAGATTCTGTGAGTAAGAGAGTATATCCTAGGAAAAACTGAGATATGTAGGTAACGTTTCTTACATGTCCGGTCGAGTTAACAGGTGTAGCATAAATAAAAACAAATAGTAGGACATAGTGGATGTTTAAATTTGATGTTCTCAGTATACTGACGTGAGTGCGTGCTGATGCTGATGTGAAATACAGTGAGTTAAATTGGTAAGTTATAGTGAAGTTTTGTAGTTCATTCTCTGTCTGTATAAATCCCCTTTCATTTATCTCTTGTTCTTCTCGAGTCTTATTATCTCACTCTTATTCTTCGTCTTCCTATCCAGCCAGTTTTAAATGAACTCGCTGTCAGGTCTCCCCTCTTCTCTGATGCTTCATTTATAATCACATTCCTTAATTGCTTTATCTTCCTGCATCTAGCCATTACTCTTCTCGGATTTTCTCTTGTCTGTTCATCCCCCTATCATATTCTTCCATATTTGCATCTCCATTCACTCCACAGACTTAATAATCATTCTGCGTTATTAGAGAAAGAGATTTTATATTGCAGATGGAGAGAGAGAGAGAGAGAGAGAGAGAGAGTGAGAGTGAGAGACTAACGTGTGTGTGTGTGTGTGTGTGTGTGTGTGTGTGTGTGTGTGCGCTCGCGTGTGCGTGTGTGTGTGCGCGCGCGCGACAAAGATATGAAAAATTGGTCAGGGAGTTAGTATTAGAAGCAGAGAGAGATATATAAGGAAATGAGGATAAAGTTTTTAAGCAGTGAACGCGTAAAGGAAAATCAGAATAGTAAGGTGAGGGAGAATGCGGGTTGGTGGAAAGGAGAATTGAGGTGGAAGTTATGAAATTTGTGGGAGAAATAAAAGTTGGGGGAAGAGGAAATGCAAGAGGAAGAGAACTTTGAGGGATACACGGAGGGAGGAGACATGTTAAAGAAAGAAAAAGAAAATGGACACATAAAGGAAGGAAAAATAGAGAAGTTTTGAAAGAAGAGAAAGACGCACGCCTTTAAGCCAGAAGAATGTGTCAGGAGACCAGTGAATCTTGTAACAATACATAAGATAGAGTATGAAGAGTTACAATAAGAAGATACTTGCAAATGAAGACGGCTTAGAGTATTTGGCTTTATCTCTTTATTGTCTTAAGTTTGGCTTGCCGAAAGTGAAGGTTAAGGCAGAATCGTGAGAGTTATATTTGTCTTTACTTATGAATCCTTTAAAGTAGTGATGTATTTTTCACTATTATGTTAACTCCTGACGATTTTAGTAAAGGATTATTATTTTTTTTGAAGAGTTAGTCTTTATGAATCCATTCACTATTCGGACACTCTAGGAAGGCGAATAAAATGTCTGGTAGTAGGAAGAGTAAAATAATGTGAAAGTTACCGTATCGAAGGGGTCAGCGGTTGTTCCTCCCAGGCAATACCTTCTTCTGTTAAATATTTCCCCACCGCGTTCCCCCCACCTTGTTCTGTATTTGCCTCTCCCTCCAGCCACCCGACTCACATCCACCATCAGTATCTCCCAAGGCCGCTTCTTTTCTCTGAGTAAAACAACCCTCCCACATTGATCTCAAACTGCGGCAGGCGAGACGGAAGCAATTTAGCAGAGAGAGAGAGAGAGAGAGAATTAATTGTTGTATTATGAGTAACTTGGTGTGGTTTAGGAAGTGTCGACCGAGTAAAACTGTGAATGAAAGAGATGATATTGACACAGAAAAGAGAGAGAGAGAGAGAGAGAGAGAGAGAGAGAGAGAGAGAGAGAGAGAGAGAGAGAGAGAGAGAAATACTTGGAGTCGGTAAGAGAGAAAGACTGAGAAGTTAGAGCCTGATAGAAGTGAGAAGGAAACGAGATAAGGTCGAACAATTTGCAAGAGGACGATGGTAAGAGACGAATATATCTTGAGAGATGGAAAGATTTCACATTGACTCAGAAGATATAGAAAAGGGCAAGGGAGATTAGAACAAATGAAGAAACAAAGAGCTATTTTTATTTGGTCACAAAGAAACTAGGAAAAGACAGAAAGAAACTGTATAGAGATATAGAGAAACTGACTCAAAGAAATGCAGTCAGAAAAAAGATAAAGAAAAAGAATGTCGTGAGAGATGAGGGAGATAGCAGTAAGAAACTATATAGAGATATGGAGAAACTGACACAAAGAAATGCAGTAAGAAAAATGATAAAGAAAAAGAATGTCATGAGAGATGAAGGAGATACAGAAAAAGAAGAGGAGTTGTTCAGAAACATAATATGGAAGGAGCAAGAGGAGAAAGAAAAGTGCCTGGCGGAGGGTGAGGAAGGTAGTGATAAGGAAGATTTTAGAGAAAAGTGAGAGAAGGGGTAAATGGGGTGATACCAGCGGGAAGAATGACACAGTATTCTAAGAATTGGAGGAACTAAGAAAATAGTGTTACGGAACAGCGAAAGATAATGTACACTTTAAGTGAGAATACTAAAAATCACCACTGTCCCGTAAAGTTCCAGGTTCAAAACAAAAGAGTTAGGTAAAATTACAAGTTAAAGTTTAATGCTCAAACTAACAACAAAACATTCAGGACTCATAAGGATAATGTAATGGCAAAAAACAGGTTAAATATATGGTTAACTGCAATAGCCTCTATTAACACGAAATTAGCTAGAGTAAATTTACCTAAGTCAGCCCTGATAAAATGAAAATACACTGGGTAATGCTCAGTTAATGCAAGATAAATTATTACAGATACAAACTATTATGAATGATGGCCAACAATAAGAACCCCACACGAATTACAAAAACCTCACCAGGCCTACAAATTAACAACTTATGCTATACAGTACAAGAACAAAATGCAATAACACTTATACTCAAATTACACAGCTGCTAGATGGTTGGAGACTTCCTGAGCACTCACAATAATAACTGTACAGGGGAGGACAGAGATGTGAACAAAATGAGGAGTAGATCTAAGTGGCAATGATGCAGAGACTGAGCTCATTATATAGGGGCCAGCAGAGCTTGATACAACTTGTAAGAAGGATGCGCAAATGAAGCCATGGGGACAAAGAGCTGAAAATCCTGCTCTGAACAACAGAAAGGACGACTTACTCTACTATGACGGTAGAAGGGGGGACTGAGGTAGAACACGCTCGTGATCAAACATGCAGCATACTGTGCGTTAAAATTACACAAAGGATGATGAAATCATAGGCTATGTAACACCTCCCCACCAAGAAAAAGAAATTTACAAAGGAAATTTCTTATTACTCTAAAACAATCTGTCTAAAGTCTAGATAAGCAATCTGCAATAACATTTTCTTTCCCCTTGACATGTTGTATGTCTAATGAATACTCCTGAAGAAGCAGACTCCATCTTGTCAATCTCTGATTTTTATCTTTAAACTTACTAAGGAATTTCAGTGGGTTATGATCGGTATAAATGACTATGGGGTCAAAACCAGAACACAAATAAAATGAAAAATGCTGTAAACCCAAAATCAAGGCCAAAAGCTCTTTCTCAATAGTTGAGTAGTTCTTTTGAGGTGGAGTGAACTTCTTACTGTAATAAGTTACAGGGTGTTCAATACCCTGATCATCCTCTTGCAGCAAAACAGCCCCAGCTCCTGTATCACTTGCATCAACAGCCATCTTAAAAGGCTTAGCAAAATTTGGAGTAGCGAGCACTGGCTGACTTAATAGGATAGCTTTAAGTTTGTTGAAAGAGGAATCACAGTTATCGGTCCAGACAAATTTAACTCCCTTTTTCAGTAGGTCTGTAAGTGGTGATACAAGAATAGAAAAGTTAAGAACAAATCTCCTGTAATATCCTGCCATTCCCAAAAATCTTTGTAGCTCTTTCCTACTTTTAGGTCTGGGAAGATCACTTATAACCTGAACCTTAGCTGCTGGTGGTGCAACATGTCCATCACCAATTACGTACCCAAGGTACTGAACTTTAGCTTGACCAAACTCACACTTTGATAAATTAGCTACAAGATTAGCCTGAACTAAACGCTCAAGAAATTTACTGACATGGCATAGGTGATCTTTCCAGTTGTCACTGAAGATTAATACATCATCAATATAAACAACACACCCTGCCAAACCCTCTGTTACAACATTCATGAGCTTCTGAAATGTGGCTGGTGCATTCTTCATACCATATGGCATTACAGAACATGCAAAAGTCTTTCCTAGTGTTACAAAACATGAGATTTCCCTAGCACGTTCAGTCATAGGTACTTGCCAGTATCCCTTTAACAAATCAAACTTACTTATGTACCTAGCCATTCCGATCTTGTCTATGCAATCTTCCACGCGAGGGAGAGGGTAAGTGTCTGTTTTGGTTATCTGATTAACACGTTTGTAGTCAATGCAAAGCCGCTGTGACCCACCTGGCTTAGGGACTAGAGTGACAGGAGAACTCCACTCGCTCTGACAGGGCTCAATCATCTTGTGGTCCAACAGGTAGCCAAGCTCCTTCTGGATGAGAGAAACTTTCACTGGGTTCACACGGTAAGGAGGCAATTTAATTGGCTTTGCGTCTCCAACATCGACATCATTCATCAACACAGTGGTTCTTCCTGGAGTGGCATGGAACACTTGCGGGTACTGCAGTAATGCCGAAAACTCCTGCCTTTCCTCGGGAGGTAGATGAGAAAGCTTGGAGATCATTCATGATATCAGGATTCTTCCCTAAACTATCACTCAGGCTCATACTGCATGGGAGAGCTTCACTTGCAGACTCGGGTGGAACAGCTACAGTGCAGACTGGATTATTTTCGTCCTGCCTGTGATATAACTTTAGCATGTTGATGTGACATAGTTGCTTGCTCTTTCTACGATCTGGTGTGGCGATGACATAGTTGACATCACTGAGTTTCTTCTCCACGAAATAAGGACCACTAAACTTGGCTTGAAGAGGTTGCCCATGAACCGGTAGCAGAATCAAAACCTGATCTCCTGGCTGAAAGTGGCGTAACCTGGACTTCTTATCATACCAAGTCTTCATCTTCTCCTGAGCAGCTCCTAAATTCTCTCTCGCCAGCCGTAAAGCAGTGGACAGCCGTTCTTTGAACTTCATCACATACTCCAGCAGGTTGACGTCATCTTCCTCCGACAGCCCGCATTCCTTGAGTAGCTTAAGGGGTCCTCTTACTTCATGGCCAAACAGTAGTTCAAAAGGTGAGAAGCCCAGTGATTCATTTGGAGATTCTCTTGCAGCAAACACAACGAATGGAAGACCTTTATCCCAGTCTTTCTGATGTTCCAAACAGTATTTCTTGAGCATCGATTTGAGTGTTTGATGATATCTCTCCAACGCTCCTTGGGTCTGGGGATGATAAGCTGAAGACGTGATCTGGGTGATGCCCAACTCATTCAGAGACTGCTTGAAAACATTTGACATGAAATTACTTCCCCGGTCTGACTGTACCTCCTTGGGCAGACCAAACTTTGTGAAGAACCCTAGCATTTCCTTAACCACGTTCTTTGCTGAGATATTTCTAAGTGGAATGGCTTCAGGATAACGAGTAGCCATATCAATCAGGGTCAACACATAAGAAAATCCTGAAGAAGTCTTAGGAAGAGGGCCCACAATATCCACCAACACACGGGTGAATGGCGCCTCAAAAGGAGGAATGGGAACTAGAGGTGCAACCTTTTCGGTCTGATTACACTTCCCCACAACTTGACAGGTGTGACAAGACTTACAATACCAGGAAACATCCCTGAAGATACCTGGCCAGTAGAAGTGTTTCAAAATGCGTGCCACAGTCTTCCTCACTCCAAGGTGTCCTGCCAAACTGGAATCATGAGCCACTCTAATGATATCCTGCCTACAAACACGAGGGATGACAACTTGATGTACAACCTCCCATTCACAGTCGGCTGATGCTGTTGGGGGTCTCCACTTCCTCATAAGTACTCCTGACTTTACATAATAACAAGTAGAAGCACCGGCTGACTCTTCTTCACTGTAAGCAGAGTTAGCTAGACCTTTCAGCTCAGTGTCAGCAACCTGCAACTCAACCAACTCTTGACGAGACAAATTATCAACACTACGGGGTACTGCCTCATCTGGTGAGTGGTCCAAATTAGCAAGAAAAGTGTCAGCTAGGATAACATCATCATCATCATTATCCTCTAAATCACCAGTAACTTTAGACTTAGCCCTGGTGACAGCACATGCAGGGAACACATCAGGGACATCACAATCCCGGGTCGCAGCCACTGGCTCACTAGACAACTGAGGAGCTGGACACACTTGACTTCCACCAATATCATTTCCAAGTAAGAAAGTTACACCTGACATTGGGAGTGTCTCAACCAACCCAACCATAACGGAACCATTAACAAAACCAGACTCTAAATTCACTCTGCACAGAGGGACAGAGAAGTAATTATTCCCTACACCTTGTAAGATTACAGTTTCATCAGAGGAATTAACATTAGAGCCTAGAACACTGGTCAGCATAAGGGATTGGCAAGCACCTGTATCACGATATATTTTAACTGATTTCCTGTCATTACTGTCCAGAGGACTGACAAAACCATCAGACAGGAAATTAGCACATGAACTCTTGAGAGTGTCACCCACGTTACTGCTCAAAAGAGGAGCTCCATCATGAGAATTTAAGTTACCCCTCAAAGCAGGTTCAGTTAACTCAGTTAAAGAATTCTGGGAACTCTCAAGGGTGGACACTAGACCAATTGACTGAATATTTAAAGACTCCTTTTTGTTCACATCACGCTGTCTCCTGAAACATTTCTCCGTAGTATGACCAAGCTTACTACAATAAGTACATTTACTTTTCTGAAATCTAGAGGTGAAGCTGGTATTTACTTCCTGAGAAACATCATCTTTATTCTCTTTCCTGTTACCTGTACTCTGAGTAGAGGCAACGTACTTACTCTCAGCTTTCCCTTTTTCTCTAGAATATCTCTTGTGAGTGAGAACATATTCATCAGCTAAAACTGCAGCATCAGACAAATTATCTATTCTTTTCTCATCAAGATATAGGCTTACATCTTTACTAATACACCTTTTGAAGTCCTCCAGCAAAATCATCTGCTTAAATTTACCAAAATCAGAATCCACATTCTTAGAATTTAACTACTGCTCTAACAGATCTTCTTTGATTTTTGCATACTCAACATGGGATTGCTTATCTTGCTTGTAAGTTGTCCTAAACTTTACTCTATAGGCTTCAGGAACAAGCTCATAGGCCTTAAGAATCAAGCTCTTAACTACATCATAATTATCACATTGATCCTGAGGCAAAGATGCATAAGTTGCTTGAGCTTTACCGGTGAGAACAGTTTGAAGGAGTACTGGCCAATACTTTTTTGGCCAATTAAAACCTGTAGCTACCCTCTATAACAACTGAAAATACTTTGTTAAATCAGATTCATTAAAAGGAGGGACAAGTTTAACATTTTTAGCCACATCAAAATCATCAGAGCTAGATGATCCAGTTCCACCTTGTTTCATGCGATACTCATGGTCTGCCTGAATCCTGGCAAGTTCAACTTGTGCCTCAGCCTCCTTAGCACGAGACTCCGCCTCCTTAGCCTGAGCCTCCTGCAATGCTAGCTGTAACTTAGCTAATTCAATCTGCGTTTGCTCATTTGGAGGAGTTACATTAAACAAGCTTTTATTAATCATGCCGACAATCTGATCTTTAGAATGATGAGAGTGAATTGCAATTCCCAATTGTTGAGCAACAAGCTTAAGTTCATTCTTTGTTCTGTTTTCTACATCACATACTGTTTGCACATTTGACAAAAAATCTTTGGCTTCATCAAGTGTAGTAATAGTAGACATCATGAATAAGTAACAGTCACAAAATATCGAGCAATATCCTTATGATAATATCCTGAATATCCTGATAAGAGGTCGCCAAATTTATGTTACGGAACAGCGAAAGATAATGTACACTTTAAGTGAGAATACTAAAAATCACCACTGTCCCGTAAAGTTCCAGGTTCAAAACAAAAGAGTTAGGTAAAATTACAAGTTAAAGTTTAATGCTCAAACTAACAACAAAACATTCAGGACTCATAAGGATAATGTAATGGCAAAAAACAGGTTAAATATATGGTTAACTGCAATAGCCTCTATTAACACGAAATTAGCAAGAGTAAATTTACCTAAGTCAGCCCTGATAAAATGAAAATACACTGGGTAATGCTCAGCTAATGCAAGATAAATTATTACAGATACAAACTATTATGAATGATGGCCAACAATAAGAACCCCACACGAATTACAAAAACCTCACCAGGCCTACAAATTAACAACTTATGCTATACAGTACAAGAACAAAATGCAATAACACTTATACTCAAATTACACAGCTGCTAGATGGTTGGAGACTTCCTGAGCACTCACAATAATAACTGTACAGGGGAGGACAGAGATGTGAACAAAATGAGGAGTAGATCTAAGTGGTAATGATGCAGAGACTGAGCTCATTATATAGGGGCCAGCAGAGCTTGATACAACTTGTAAGAAGGACGCGCAAATGAAGCCATGGGGACAAAGAGCTGAAAATCCTGCTCTGAACAACAGAAAGGACGACTTACTCTACTATAACGGTAGAAGGGGGGACTGAGGCAGAACACGCTCGTGATCAAACATGCAGCATACTGTGCATTAAAATTACACAAAGGATGATGAAATCATAGGCTATGTAACAATAGACAGTGAAGGGAGGGAGAAATAAGGACGTAACTTTATTGTTATCCATATACATCTGATCATATTTATGTCACTGTTCTCTGAAGCCCATCAGTCCTTGTTTTCGCGGTGCACTAAAGGGCCTCATACATGCTCAGGGCGACTTGTCTGGCCGCATGAATGCGGCCTATTCAAGTATCCTTAACCAAGGGAGAGAGCATTGGCCTTAGCAGCTCACACAGAAATTTGCTTGAACAGTCCGCTTTGTGCAGGCAACCAAACGGATCAGTCCGAGCGTTTTTGGGATCATAAACATTTAGCGTTACTGCTCACCACCTTTCTAACTCGCGTGGCGACAGCCTGAGTACTGCTTGTTCGTTACATTTCCCGACATTGGGAAATCTCACGCAGTACAGTGTATTGACATCAACGAAGGTGTTCCTTTGACGTGTCGGTGGTAGAATAATGGAAGATGAGTACAGTGAACTGAAGACACAGTAGGAAGCTAGATGAGAACTGAGGACAGTAATAAACTAGAAAACACCCAGAGAGCGCACACCTTCGCCAATGCAGTTGCCATTTAAAAGGATCAGGATCCGGATCCGTGGAGATATTTTTTGGAATAAGTACGATCCGGATCCGCCCCCAAGTTTAATAAATTTTTCCTTGACCCATGGCCCACTCCTGCACAAAATTTTATCGTATTGAAATTCAGTGAGAACTTTTGGTGATATTGTGTGGGATACTTACGATCCAGATCTGGATCCACCCCAAAATTTAATCAATTCTTTCTTGGTCCATGGCCCACCGTTCCACAAAATTTCATTGAAATTCATCGAGAGCTTTAGGAGATATCGTGCTGGATACTTCGAATCCGGATCCGCCCCCGAATTTAATCAATCCATTCTTGGCCCATTGACCACCCTTCCACAAAATTTCATTGAAATTCATTGAGAACTTTTGGAGATATGGTGTGGATAAACAAACAAACATGAAACTGCCATAGGCAGAGCGCATGCCTGATGGATCCGATTGTGTCTGCTTAGTTTTCACCAGTGTGTAGGGAGTCATTTGGCGAAATTTTTCGCGCTTCATTGCGGAGCACAGGAAGGGATTAGGAAGCCAGAAATTGCATTGCCTGATGCACCAGACGTTTCTTATCAATTTGGTAAGAAAGAAAAAAAAAAGCTCGATTTTCGAAATTTGAAAAATTGGTGCCGGGGCACGGTGTGTGTGTGTGTGTGGAGAGAGAGAGAGAGAGAGAGAGAGAGACGTTTTAGCCCGTTGTCATAATGTTCTCAACCACAAAGTCAGGCACCAACTCAAGTCCAGAATCTGAATTACGAACAAAGGCAAGCTTGGACGACACTCCTTCATATAAATTAACTGGCCGTGTTGTCCTCTTAGTGGGGTTGAAATTATTATCATTGTCAGTGTTTTTATGTCACATGTTTTTCGTTTCTCTCTCTCTCTCTCTCTCTCTCTCTCTCTCTCTCTCTCTCTCTCTTTCTCTCTCTCTCTCTCTCTCAGCTGACCTCTTTCTCCCCAGCCTTCTTCTGTTCTGTCATCTCCTTCTTGTTCAGTTCTGCATCGCGTCACTTTTTGCATCTTCACTTTCCCGTTCTTTTCGGCCTCGCTGCTATTTCTCCCGTTCTCATTGGCCTCGCTCCTGCTTGTTCTCTTTGGCCTCTCTCCTGTTTCTCCCATTCTCTTTTGCCTCCCTGCAATGTTTCCCATTCTCATTGGCCTCTCTCAATATTTCTCTCGTTCTTTTTGGTCTCTCACCTGTTTCTCCCGCCCTCTTTGGCCTCGCCCCTGTTTTTTACAAGCGGCGATAGTCAGCAGGTCAGTGAGTGGCCAGTGTTCTTTTTCTTCTCCTGCTGCTTCTGCTTCTGGCGGATTTGTTAAAAGGAGACCTTTGGAGACATAAAAGTGATGCATATATGGTTATTTGACATGGAGATTCCAAGTCCCCCATCAGCTGACATCTGAGGTCGCCATCTAGCGACAACTTTAGTAAAAGTTCTTAATTTAAGTCTGTTGAGACATAAAAGTGGTCTCATACCGGGTTATTTGACTTGGGGAATCCAATTTTGCAGTCAGCTGACATTTGTGGTGACGCCATCTAGCAGCAACTCTAGTAAATTTTCTTCATTTAAGCCCATTGAGACATAAACTGGTCCCGTATTAGGTTATTTGACATGGCAAGTTACTTTTTACAGCAGACTTTAAAACAAGAGCCTCGCCACACGTCCCAGAGCATTTCTACTCTTATTTCCATTCTCTTTGACCTCGCTCCTTTTTGTCCTATTCTCTCTTGCCTCCCTCCTTTCTTTCCCATTCTTTCTCACCCACCTATCCCTGTCACCTTTTCATGTGTTCTGACCAACTCTCTAGTTTATTAAAAGCCAAATTTTTGGCAAGTACGAAATTATTTCACAAAATCTTTATTATAATTGACGACTAATATATCTCAAAAATAATTTACCCATTCTCCGTATATCACCTGATAATTCGCTGTAACAGTTCTTTCACACTCTGTTCACTCGTACCTTCACCTGCCCACACAAAACCTGGCTACATCAATTAATTAATCACGGACATGTCAATAATCTGGTAATTCTGTGCAACATTTTACGTTAATACTGACATCCCAGTGGCCTAAGGGCTCTTTGCTGATTAAATAACTTTTGCTCGTAATCTCATTTAGGGATTTTTATTAGCATCGCGAGATGCACTCATCTCAGGTTATAAATCGATAGATAAATGGTTATAGATAGATAAGTAGGTAGGTGGGTAGGTAAGTGGGTAGGTAGATAGGTAGGTCGGCAGGTAGATTGATAAGTAGATTAATCCGTTATGAAATTGGCATAAAAATTTAACTGATTTTAAGTTAATAATACTGCTCTATCATATATTTTTTCTTTGCAAAAATGTACAATAATCTGGAAAGACTTTTTGAAACACATACTATTTGGTTCGTACTAATCAGCTCCAGCCTTACAGAATTCATCAGTGTTTTGCAAAGTGCTTCGTCCAGTATCCCCTGCTGTATACGGATTCGTCTTTGGATTGATTAAAATTGTGCTGTGAAACTCATCATTGTGGTCTTGCTGTCAGCTTTCGGGTTGTTCATGACACCGACATTTATAACTTCAGTGTATATCAATTAACAGGGGGACAAAAAGTGTATATTTATTTGTATGCTTCAGCATCACTCTTTCTTGCCTTTCTGTTCCCTTCATCCTTACCTCTTTGTGTACCTTACTTTTCTCCTTCGGTCCTTTGTCTTCAGTACATTTTACTCTCGTCAGCACTCTCCCTCTCTCATTCCCTCTGTGCCAAAAAGCTTGCCCTCACGTTGTTGAGGGAAGCTATGATATCGAGGCTTAAGCTGATTACTTTGCTTCGATAACTTGCTCTAGTTGCATTTATGAATTTTGAAAATGTTTGGAAATTTGTGTGGCATGGCGGGACCAAACAAGTCCCACCCCCTCTCTTGGTTATATTTTACGTAACATTTTAATTTTCGTTGGACGTTTTTCTAGCGATTTATTGTACATTTTACAGATTTATATTCCCTTTTATTTTATGTATTTATTTGTATTTTATTAGCATCAAGATACTGGTAGTTTTCATGGTAACGTACAAGAGGTGTAATATGCAAATTAAATGTGCAAGGAAGGTATGTTACGGCATCTCCAGAGCCATTTACTTACACGGCCGTCAGTCCATCAGTGTACAACCCAAACACGACACATTACCTTCAGTCTGCTCCTCCTCTGTCTCATTCTCATCGTCACCTCTTCTACCTGTCTCGCTTTTGATTTTCTTGGAACATTACAGTCCCGTCTTTTTTTCATTCCTCCTCTTCTGTCTTTCCTCATCCTCTCCAGTCTCCCCTCGTCACATCTTACCGTTCTGTTCTTGCCTTTCCTCCTTTCGGCTCATTTTTTTTCAAGTTACTGTATCTTCTTCCTCCTCCTTTCCTTCCCATTCTGCATCTCTTCTCTCTTCCTCACTTGCCGATCTGTCAGTTTTCTTCCTGGTTCTTTTCTTTCCAGTCTACAGTCCTTGTCCTTTCCCCGACCTTTCTCGTTTCCTTACCCTTTTTACTCTCTCTGCCCTCTGCATACACAGCATGGCAGTCCATTCCGTGCTGAGAGAGAGAGAGAGAGAGAGAGAGACAGAGAGAGAGACAGACAGACAGACAGACAGACCGACCGACCAGAAGCGTAAAAGAAGAAGGGAGTAAAATAAAGTTCCAAATTTTCGATGGGAAAGTAGGAAAGAAAGCTGAAAAATATAATACATAAATGAAGATTACCGGAGAGGGGAGCAGTGGTTGAAAGAATTTTTTAAGAAATGGAAACCAGGAATGTGTTGGAATTATGAGAGTAGATGTTGATTACATCTCGTGGTTCAGGACAGTAGAGAATCGAGCCAAGTCAATATAAAGTAGATGTACAATCATTTTATCGCTCCAGTGTTATCTCATGGATCAGAAACCTGGAGTCGAACAGTATGTTTAGAAAGTAATCATAGGAGTGGTCAGAGAGGAGCTAAAAGTATTATATTAGATATCACATGGAATTATGAAAATGGAGCTTCTTACATACTTGGGCATGCGAAAACATAGGCTGTAATCGCCACAGGTAAAAACACCAGTGGATGTAGACAGGTTGCGTGTTTCATTGAACAGATAACTGTTGGACAGCTGTGGTAATTGAATGATAAATCAGAGGTTTAGTTTTGAGAAGAGGCTGACGGAAATGAAATCATCAGATATGCTGGGACTAGATCCATAGATAGGCTGTTAGTCAGTAGGCAGGGTGGGGAAAATTCGAAGGACTGTTGTCTTGCAGTCGGCTGTCTAAAGCTGCTGCAGTTAACAATAATGGCGATGAATACAACACAAATGTACCGTACATACGCGTCGTCAGCGTGTGCAGATAACTCTTTGTTCACGTATTGTTTTAACGTAAGTCGTGGACTGGAAGCTGATAAAATTTAGAACCCCTTTAGGGCTTGTTATTGTTCTTATCTCCGGGTTTTGTATGGGAGAAGTAAAGTTTCTGAATGTTTCCTGTTATTCTCTCTCTCTCTCTCTCTCTCTCTCTCTCCTTCTCTCTCGCTGTGTGTGTGTGTGTGTGTGTGTGTGTGTGTGTGTGTGTGTGTGTGTGTGTGTGTGTGTGATGCATCTGTTTGCTTTCTTGGATTTCTATTTTATTTTTTTATTTTTCACTATTCGGTACCCTCCTAGCCTGCCACGTATGTTTCCCTATATATCAGCCTCCTCACCACGTTGAGGCACTTTAGTAACATGCTCTTTATGTTTCAATTTGCAACAACTTCCCCATTCCATTGTGACACCTCAACTTGTGCTGTGATTGTTTTCCTTTATATCAGTCTGCACACCCTGTTGTGACTGACGACTTGTTGTGGGCTGTATGTTTCCCGTTACTTCAGTCTCCACACCCTATTGTGACACCTCAGCGTCATACTCTTTGTTTCCCTTTACTTCAGCCTCAACGCCCTATTCTGACAGCTCAGCTTCATGCTTTTGGGGTTACCCTTTGCTTCAGTTTCTACCAGTACACGTCATTCCTCACGGATCCCTACATTTATCAACTAGCAGTTCATTCAGATCCGACCAGTCACATCTATCTACCACAACCAGTCACCACAAGCCACTGTCAACCAGTCACCATTAGCCAGCCGGAAGTCACAACAGCAAGCCATTGCCACGCAGCCAGGAGGGAGCACAAGTGCCACATAACCATATGTTAACCTAAAAAGGACGTGAGTAAGAGTGCGGCAGCGACGACCTGCGATATTCCTAGAAAAATTGCGATTCATTTGTAAAAAAAACTGCGGCAGCCAACATGGCCGTTCACGGGAACACAACCGACGGTGCAGTTATTGCAATGTTTCGTCTCACTTTGCATGTGGTGAAGGAGGCAGGGCAGGTGGTGTGCTTTGGGGCGTGACATTTGCTGGGACAGTGATACATATAAAAATCAAATGTAGATTCTTATATTTTTTTTTTTTTTTTTTTTTTTTTTTTCCGGAACATAGCAGTACCATACAGTAGACACTGCTACAGTAGACACTGCTTAAGAACTTGAAATAGCAAAGCGAACATGCGTCATTTCTCAGTCTCTTCCTTCAGTGGCCGGGGGGGGGGTGTATTTTAGATACAGCAGCTGCACGCTTCACGAAAGACCAGTAAAATTTTAAGTGTTGTTGTTGTATAAATTGCTGTGGAAAGGATGAGTTTCTGGTTCACATGTCAGCTGTGGTGCCGCACCTGGTGATCAAGAAGAGAGAAGGAGGAAAACAAAAGGGATGGAAGGACAAGGGAGGAGCACAATGCGTAAGAAATACAAACAACAGAAATCCAGTTAGCTTCATAGCTTGATAGGTCAGTGTTTGATTGTTTGTCTAGTTGTTGATAAGTAGCTTATTTGAAGAAATATGTAATTTCAGTAAAAATGATGATAGGTGGTGGCGACCATCATCCACTCACCTCATGTAGTGCTGCTTACTTCTTCCATCACCTTTATACTTTTTCTGTGTTAGCCCTCCTTTCATCTTATTTCTCCCATGTTTCCTGTCTTTTTAGTACTCTTCTTTCCTTTTTATGGTGGCTTTACATAGAGTGACAAGTCTGTTGGTTTCCTGTAAGCCAGGAAACCATTTACAACGCTGGGTGGTAACCGTATAATCAACCCGTAAGTGTTCCCCGTGTGTTAACAAGTGGGTTGGCGGAGGGTTAGTGCCCCTCCCCGTAAAAGTAACTCAAGAGACAAACGGCCACCCCTAACGGGATTATGGCGTCTGGCTATAGATAGGTTGATAGTAAAAATATGCATACTGCTTCATGAGAAGTTAAATTAACGTAATTTAGATTGAGGACATCATTTAAGGACTTTCCTCTTCCAATTGATCCCCCTTATCGTTCTGGCTGGTAGGAGGTTCCATCAGCTGTGTACAATACTTTGTTGATTAGGATAATTATCCCTCTTGCGACACTTGCCTGGCTGGGAAAGTGATATCACCCCCCTCCCCCACCAACCATGACCTAAGTAAGTATGCTTGTACTGTTGCCAGACTTTAGTAGCTGGTATTTTGATACAGTTACCAAAATTATGGAGACATTTTGATGTAAGTTGTCAGCACGGTACAAGAGCCATCTCTTCATTACAAGATCCATTGAAGAGGTGTACATCTTCTGAGTGCTCCTGTTTAGTGATGACCTGACTATTTTTCTCATGAAATGCTTGTCGAATCGTAGTAGTAGCATGTTACTTGTTATCTACTCACGCTTTAGTCTATTTTTTGCATATGACGTTGAATATGAATTTTGAGTTCTGGAAATATAATTTTTTTCTATGTTAGTATTTGTTAATATTATAACTAAAGAAGTATGCGTTAATGCCAGTATGTAAAAACATTAATTATCTCTGTGTTTAAGTCTTGCGCTCATATTCTTTTATATCTGACAATCTCGCACCACATCCTAGTATATCACTGTGGCCATTATCTTTCGAACTCCTCTGTGTGTCATACCTGCCATTACACTCTCTCTGTAGCTCCATCACAAAGCGTCCCTCCTGCACGGGTTCATTACTTCCTCTTGTTTCCGTAATGGATGAATTTGGATTGGTTATGTCAGGCGAGATTGTGGCAAATATATAGAGAGCTGTGCCTCAGGTAACGATGAACAGCCTCTGACCAATGGCCTACGGGACGATGGTAGATTGTGGCGGGAGCAACACCTGTTAATGTTCTTGTTGTGGTCAAATCTGTGTCCCTGATTATGTGATTATTTAGTTTAGATACGGATTACTGTATTGAGCATGAAGAACAATATACAGGGTGATTCATAAGTCCGTGAAACATTTTAAAAATTCACCACTAACAAACGACGCAACAGATAGCACATTTTATTACACGGAAATATAGGTAAACTCTCCAAGTTTTTTTTTTTTTTTTTTTTTTTTTTTTTTTTTACAAACCATACAAATGCTCAGTGTGTCCACCTTTGCTGATGCGGCAGATATCTAGCCGATGAATTTCTAAAATGTTTCACGGACTTATGAATCACCCTGTATAATACGATTTCAAATAATCAGTCATCCACACACCTCGAACTTTTCGAGAATATATCGTGTCCCTCTACATGTCCAGGACCCCACAGTACGCTGTGGTCGTGTATCACTTTGGCTTTACAATCACCGATGATTATATCGTACTTTCATTGTCTGAATTATTATCTAGGATTGTTAGGCTAGTTTAAGATAACTCTGTACCTGTACCTTTAGCGATAAGTTTACATGACCAACACTGAAGATACATCTCCCGTCTTGGCAGTAAGTTACCATAATGAAATTTGTAACCTCTGCACTTTCATATTTTCTTCATTCTCTGCTTAATATGTTTATCCATCTGAGTTTATTGTATAATCGTTGCAACCACCCTTGAAAATACATCAACGTAATCCTTTTATTGACACCAACGCTCCACTTATGATTAGTACTGAATTTTTCTATTTTATCTCATTTTCCCATTAGCTAAAAAATTACCCAGTAACGAGGCACCGCCACACTTACTTAAAAAAATACTTCCTCATATCCTCCTGCTTAACAGCCTTCCCCCCTTCCCTACTCACTCTCTCATAAAAACTATTTACGGCTCAGTATGCGCTACGGGCTGCCTCGATTTTTTATGCCTTTGCCTTTTCTCTCAAGTTTCTTTGATGTATCTCCCCTGTTTCTCGTTCCCCAACCTTTTCCTTTATATGTTTCCTTGCCTTTCATCCTAATTTAATATGTGCCTTCGTATATATATGTTAATCTTTACGTTGTTGTCCCCATTCATCTCGTGTTTTTCATTACGTATCTTCAAAACTGCCAGCACATCCCTTTGTAGACTATCCCTACTCTTCGTTTTCCTTCCCCTCCCTCCTTTCCCTTTTAGTTACCTTTTTCCGTCCTGCTCTAATAAACTTCATTAGGATTATACAAGTCATTGTACTATACATCCGTAAAGCCATGAGGATAATGCATCAGTGTGGGGTTCACTTCACCTTGAAGATCCTCGTTGCCAGTTCAGTCTGTGTGTACAGTTTTATGGCCAGCCGCCCCCCTCCAAGCACGCGCGCACACGCACACGCACACACACACACACACACACACACACACACACACACACACACACACACACACACACACACACACACACACACACACACACAGCGATCGGTGATAATGAATACAGGTGGGAGAAATTAATGAGCGAGTGAAGATCAGTGAAATGACCTGCAAATAATGCGCAGATTCTCTTAATGAATCACATGAGGAGGGAGCAGGCAGGTGATGTGGAGCAAAACAAGAGGTGATGTGGGTGATTTGAGAATAAGATAAATTACCTTGTCAGTAACATGAGAGGGTAGATGAAAGGAAACTTATTCTGATATCAGGAGATGGAACACTGAGATTAATTGGAGAGAGAGAGAGAGAGAGAGAGAGAGAGAGAGAGAGAGAGAGAGAGAGAGAGAGAGAGAGTAGGCTGGTAGGGACGGCCGTTTATTGGAGTGCTTTATATTAATGCCCACCAATAAAGGGCGTAATTAATTCGGTATTATATTTACTGGTTGCTTGTGCCTAATTTCAGTGACCCTCAGTGATTGATGTGTTGATTTTTTTTTTTTTAATAGGCGTAGGCTTGAAAATTTTGCTTGTAATTGTGTATGTTGATGGTTTTGCGATCTTTTGTGTGGTTGAAAGAACTGAGAAGGTATTTGCATTCAGTTTGGACGAAGAGATGGATATAGACATTCTGAGTTTGTGAATGCCAGTTGCATTTACTTGTACCTGTGCATATGTCAGTTATAGTTTGTGTGTGTGTGTGTGTGTGTGTGTGTGTGTGATCATGCTGTTGTCTTTTCCGTGTTTTGGTTTTCATGTTTTGTCTCTTGTGTTCGTCTTGTACAGCTGTTTCCTCCATCCCCACCCTGTCATTTCAAGATCTCCCTCCTCCACTGCAGTCAGCCTTAACCTTCCTAGCTGACCTGCTCATCCCCTGTTTACTGCCTCATATCCACAGCTAACTAGGCACTGGGTGTCCGCTCACTCCTCTGATTCCTTACCCTTTTACCTCCTTTCGGAAAGTATTGAAAAATATTTTGGTGAAAAATACATGTTGAAAGCCTAGCTATTTGACGTAGGGGAGTGATATTGGTGGGAATAGATATAGGTATGGAGAAATATTGTCTTTGAGGAAGATACTAAAATAGCTGTAAACTTATGAAACCAGGCCTTGAACCAGTTATTAAGACTGAGGATGGTCCATTAAACGCTTGGAATAAATACCATAGCCGTGGCCTTACACTCTAATAAACGGCCTCAGCAGGACCAGTACAGTAGGTCTGTTGATGTTTGCGCTTCTTATTTATTCCTTTGCACATTTTTTTTTTTTTTTTCAGACTTTACTATCAGTTTCCTGTGATGTTTCTCCGCACGGCACCAAAAACATGATAATGACCAGCGTATAATAATTTGTGAAATGCAGCAGTATTCTTATACTGGAACACCAACAATTAACAATTTACGAGTTCTTCCGAAGTTATTGGTTAACAAATGTTGTTTTTTTGTCAGACTGCTGGCATGTACGTCAACCTGACGACGGTGTCTCCTGTCTCCTTACTTTTGCCTAACCTTATCATCGACAGTCAAGTTACTGTGCTGGATTGTAAATGTTCCTTTATGTTATGCTTCAGTAAGAAAAGCAGCATAGAGTAATTTTTTTAAAATGTGTCGTTGGAGTTCCTGGTGCTGGTAAGCAGTATAAATGTGTTGTGTAGTGAATGGAAACTCAGAGCAAGTAAACAGAGCTGAGAAATTTGTAAGATAGGAAGAGAGGGAAGAGGAAACTGGGTTGGAAAGAGGTCAGTTGAGGGGAAACGAGTGATTTGCGGTTAGATACTGGGAGGGGAACAAAATTATCCAGATCAGAATTATAGCGACTCTGTGTTCCCCATTCTCGTTAGGAGAGGGGAGGATGGGGAAGGGTGCAGTGATGCATTGGCAAGGGGAGGGAGTGGTGGTGACAGGCAGCGGGATCTTGGAGGAAGGCTGAGGGATGACTGTGAGTGATCGAATGAGGGTGGCTGGGGAGGAGGGAGGTGTTAAAGCAGTTATTTAAAGAGAAGGGAGAGAGAAGACGAGAAGGGAATGATGCTGGGAATCAAAGTACTAAAGTCACTGTCTTTAATGTGGCTGCCCGTGGCCTGTGCTGTCTTTTACTGGGGCTTCCCATGACATGTCCTATCGTTAGTGGGTTTCCCTTGACCTCCCTTTCTTTAAACTGCGCTGTCCACTGTAGCAGCGCTTTGTTGGCGTGGTGGTGGAGTCTCTGGTCAGAGATGCTGCCCGTCTTGCCTTGTAGGGCTTGACGTTTTCAACACGAGGACGTGTTTCTAAATTTGTTTTTGCTATCTCTGGACGATACTTTTCAGCTTCAGGGAAACCTTTGAACTGCAGGAGTGAAATTTAGGCGTCATTTAACTCTTTAGTATAAGAAGGCTTTTGTATCTTCGACAGAATCGTATGGGAGTAGAAAGAGTTCAGGAATAAAGACATCTTCATAGTGAACACTGAACAGGTTCACTGATATGAACTGCGATAGTCCAGCCGTGGACCTTCTTACGTCCCGGACCCTCCTGGACCGGAGTTTTTTTTCTCTCTCTGTATAGGTGAATTATTAAATATTTTATCTTCATCCTATGTAGCAAAATCACTTTGTATTCTTATCCAAATATTTTATCTCTTTGTCGTCTGTATATCGCTTTTTTTTTTTTCCATTCTTATCCAGATACTTTATCTCATCTTCATCCTTATATGGCATCGTCCTTGCGTTCTTTAACTTCACTTGCGCTCCCCCATTTTTATGAATGAATTGTACATCCTTACTGTAAATTATGTGTGACGGATCCACGACCAGTGAATGTTTTTATTTGTGTGTGTGTGTGTGTGTGTGTGTGTGTGTGTGTGTGTGTGTGTGCTATTAAGTTAAATGTGTAATAGAGTAGGGGAAATGTGGGTGAAGGCGAAGGTAAGATGCAGTGCCTGTGAAAAGGATGACAAGCATTATTTGAATGAAGAAGATAGAGAAAAAGAAATAAAGAAACGCATTTCTCTACAAGAAGTCAGTAATGATAAATAATCTGATTAGGATGACTTGTAAAGGTAAAAGTAAACTATTATAATAACGAAGAGAGCGAAGGCGTGGATGGAGGTCTGGCGGACAGACAGGGAGGGAATATTAATTTGTGTTGACTAATGACCGTGGCTGACAGCGTGGAGAAGTGGGAGGATCATGAGAGAGAGAGAGAGAGAGAGAGAGAGATAGAGAGAGATTAGGCATAAAACAAAAAGATGAGGATGGAAACCTGACGAAGGAAACAGTGTAAATGAAGTAGCATATAATTACTCGTATGAACGATGACGTAGAAAGAGGTGGAAGGGAAGGGGCAGCTGGTTTGAGAAGAAAGATGATGAATAGATCGGGAGTCAAAAGTGGTCGTAACGTCTTAATTCCGGAATGTCACTGTTGTTTTTGTATTCAAAGTAGTGTGTGTGTGTGGGGGGGGGAATTGACCTACTTTGTTACCCATGTCACTGTTCCCACAAATTTCCATCAGTCCACAACACCATCACTCACCCCTCCACTCTTCACCTCGCTTAACCCCACCAGCACCATGAGTGCCACCCGGCACATCACCCCAACACCAAACATCTCCTGTACAGACATAAGGTGTAAATGTTGCGCCGCTGTGCAGTAATGTCAGCACTGTTCCTCACGTTGTCTGAGCACCTGATGTTGGCCCCAGCTTTATTGAAGGACAGGAAAATGGGTCATGGTATACCAGTTGAAGCAGATCCGGGATGTATTTGTTAGGCAGATGGAAAATAACAGTAGAAAAAGTTTGGTTTGGTTAAACGGCACTGACTATGTTGAAAAAGAGAGAAATAATTGGAATATACCCGGTAGCAAAAAGTGCTTCGAACTTCAATTAGGTACGGTATTTTTTTTTGGCTTGTGAGCTTACGTGATCTGTGTTTGCCTGATTACTTCGAGAAGGCCGGAGAGGAAAGGTTCAACAATAAATCTGTAGTTAAATGAATTCTGGGTACCTTTGTTTGAGTAGATATTTGAAATACAGTAGATGGGACTGAATACATTGTAGGGGACAGAGTTGAAAGGACAGAGATGACACGGCGACAAGGAAGCAGTGACAGGGAGGAGAAAGACACAACAATTACGTGGATGAAGCCGACTACCAGTGTGAAATAAGTTTATTTCTTCCTGCCTTCTATATATATATATATATATATATATATATATATATATATATATATATATAAAATTTCCAAAACATGATGTACTGCCGTAGTTACATTGCATTACAAGAAAGCTTATTAACAGTTATTTACAAACTCTTCACTGAAGTCCTTACGAACAGAATAACAATAATTATGAAAGAAAACCAACCTCGTGAACAGGCAGGACTCCGAAACGGGTATACGACTACTGATCATCTACACACAATGAATCAGCTAACAGAAAACTACAGAATATAATATACCACTGTGCTTAGGTTTTGTTAATTACGAAAAGGCTTTCGATTCAGTTGAACACGTAACATTTAAAAATTCATTGCGGGAATAAGGAGTAAAGAAGAACATTGTAAAACTGCTCGAAAACATGTATAAAGAGGGAACTGCAACAGTTAAATTGCGTAAAAGCTCGAAAAAAATAAGATTGAGAAGGGCGTGCGTCAGGGAGATACAGTGTCACCAAAATTGTTTACATCATGCTTAGAAAGTATTTTCAGGAAGCTAGACTGGGCCTACAAAGTAGTAAACATAGGTGGAGAATACCTAAGCCATTTAAGATTTTCAGATGACATTGTCCTGATCTCCGAAGGAGCAGAGACATTGAGAGAATTGTTCAGTGACCCTAATAGAGAAAGTCTCAGATTAGGGCTAAAGATGAACCGGAGTAACACTAATGTTTAATCCAAATACACCGAGGAGCATCATCAGAATAAGCGAAGAAATTCTTGGAGAGGTCGAGAAGTACAATTACTTGGAGCAAATACTAAAACTAACGAAAGACCATGATATAAAAATAAAAAGACGCGTTACAGTTGGGTGAAATACTTCTAATAGACATAGGGACATCATGAAAAGTAGCTTGCCAGTATGTATGAAACGAAAAGTATATAACGAATGTATGATTCCAACTATGACGTACGATTGTGAGTCCTGGAAACCTACTAAGTTAATAGAAAATCAACTAATCCGTTCTCAAAGAGCAGTGGAAAGGTCTGTGTTGGGAAATATCGTTAAGAGACAAGAAAAGATCAATAGAGAGAGCAGACCAAAGTCAAAGACATTATAGAAGTAATAAAAGAACAGAAATGGAGGTGGGCAGGTCATGTAGCAAGAATTAGGGATAAGCGATGGAACAAGATGCTGACTAACTGGACTCCAAGAGATTGTAAGAGTAACAGAAAAGGCCAGACAGGAGGTGGAGAGATGAGATAGAGAATTTGTAGGCAAACACCCTCACTTGGTACCACGCCCATACCGCTATCACACCCATACTGCAGTTACACCCATGCTCCAGTCACACCCATACATACAGTCACACCGATACTGCATCACGCCCACACTGTCATCACATCCACACTGCCATCACACCCACATTGCAATCACACCCACACTGCAGTCACACACACACACACTACCGTCACACCAACACTATAAAGGCACCCATATTGCAGCCAGCATTTTTCAGATTGTGGTGGTCGATGAAGGTGTTGCGGCGGACAGTCTTCTTACCTCATCGTCTTCGTGTCACGTCTTTAACAACTTTGTAATTAGTTCCTGAAAAGTTGAGTGGCGTATAAAACAGAAACACCTGACTCTTTTCTCTCTGACAGTCTGCTCTTCCTTCATGTCTGCCTCAGCCAGTTTCCTTTGTAGCCTTGTCTTTCGCCTTACTATATATTTTCTGCCTGTCACCTAACCAACCTGTCTCTTCCGTCTTTCCAGTCGTCACTGCTAATGACCCATTACATCAGGGTCCAGGCAGGGTGCTGTGTCACTCAGAGTGCAGTCGCTAGGCAGAGTACAGTGTTACTGATGCAGAGTCACTCAGGAAAGGTGCAGTGTCACTCAGACACTGTCAGTCAGGCAGGGTGCAGTGTCACTCAGACAGTGTCAGTCAGGCAAGGTGCAGTGTCACTCAGACAGTGTCAGTCAGGCAAGGTGCAGTGTCACTGGTTAGAGTGCAGTGTCACTCAGGCACGGTGAAGTATCACTGAGGCGTTGTTACTCAGGCAGAGTGCAGTGTCACTCAGGAAGAGTCACTATAGTAGCGGCGCGCGACTCTGAGGTTGATATTATCGTGGCCTGGCAACTACCATTTAAAAGTACGTCTTATTTCGTGTATTATATGAGACGCATGTGATTCGTGTATAATAATAATCTTGTATAATATATTCGTGCTTAATATTTTGATTCGTGCATAATATGATACGAAATCGGTCGCACTTTTGAATGGTAAGTTGCCAGGGTACGATAATAACAACCTCAGAGTCATGCGCCGCGACTATAGTCACCAATTGGGTGCAGTATCACAGAGACAGTCACTTAGGCAGGGTGCAGTGTCAGGCAGGATGTAGTGTTACCAGTTAAGACAAGGAAGTTAATGTTGTACTTAGTTTCAGTAACAGATTACGTTGACAGTTAACCGTTAGGTACTCTCAGTGTAAATAATTTCAAACTATCACCCAGCGTGAAAAAAAAATAAATAAATAAATAAATAACGGCAGAAGAAATTTTTTTGCTCTGATCCATGTTGATGTTCTTAGATATTCAGAGATATTGCCTGAAAAAAGAACGAAACCATGGAAACTCCAAAAATCAGACTTCCTGTAGACAAAATAAGTTACATTCCAGTCTAGTCAGTATTGTGCCCCAATTTCAACCTTCTGTACTAAAGAGGCTCGAGATAATGGTTGGACGTTTTAGTATCACTGAAATAAAACTGAAGTGTTCGTTTGGAATAAAGTTTTTCTTGTAAAATATATATATATTTTTTCATGGCTTTCAGAGCCATGTCCAAAACATGAGCCCAGTTCACAAATTGAAAAGCCAAATTTCAAAAATAAATAAGTAGAAATAAGTAAATAAATAAAAAGTTGTCTTTCTGTCTCAAACACAGTCGGATTAAAAATAGCATTTTTCTTTGTAGGGGAAGGTGCACAATATATCTTGTGTTATAGCATCTGATATAGGTGTCATGTCTCATTTATATTATAATACGGCAGTGAGGCCAGGTCTGGTCCAACCCTGGCGCGGCTCTTCCATCACATTATATGTGAGACAGGAAATATATATCCTCCCTCACTTCATTCCTCTTCTTTCTCACTTTTCTTTCTTCCTGTCCTCGGACCATTCCATTTCTCTCTCTTCTCTCACCGCCCTCTTCTCTTTTCCAATTTCTCTGTCCTGCTTTCGTATGTTCATTGCTTGTTTTGCCTCTTCCTGTCCTCGTCAGTCTCATACCTTGTCTCTCTAGCCCTCTGTCCTCTCCAGACCCTTTTTTTCACCGACAGTATTTTTTTTTTTTCGCCGTCTCGCTTGTGCGATATACTCGTATGTATATGTCTGTCTGTGTGTCTGTCTCCGTATGTATGTATGTATGGATGAATGGATGTGTTTCCCTGTCTGTTTGTGTGTATGTATGTATGTATGTATGTATGTATGTATGAATGAATGAATGTATGGATGTATGTATATGTATGTATGTATGGTATCTTTGTCTGTGTTTGTATGTCTGTATCTGTTTGTTTGTATGTACTGTATGTATGTAGACTTGTAGTGTGTGTTGTTGCCCAGTCGCTTCTGTAACATATTGTCCAAATTTCCGTCTCATAATTCCGTGTATACAGTATGTTTTCCCTTTGTTTTTTCTTTTTCTTTTAATAGAATTGAGTAAGCAAACCAGTTGACGCCCTAAAATGCAGGTGGAAGTTGAAGAACCTGTTAGGAGTGAGAAAGTGGAGTGGCTTGAGATGGCTTTAGAGAGTAGGGTGACAGGTGCGGGTAAGGGGATGGGGTCCATTATGGTGTGGCAGGGGTCAGGGTAAACCAACTTTGCTGCCGGGCACTGCTGCGGATGTTGCTGATTGCACTGCGCAGTTGACCCTCGTGCGGTGTGGTCCGGTGAGGATCTGTCGCTTCTCCCCTTTGAGCTAAGATGCAAATGAATATGTGTGTGTGTGTGTGTGTGTGTGTGTGTGTGTATGTGTGGATGAGTAAATTGGGAGTGTGTCATCCTGTCTCGGCTACATCCGTTTCTTTGCGGGAAGCAGCGTTGGTATATGAAGAGATAGACAACACGTCCATCAGGGAAGTATTAAGGGAAGCAGGCAGGTGTATATGAGAAATTTAGTCAGCAGTGGCGACAGTCGGGCAGGCATGTGGAAAGGTAGTCTGGCGGGAAGGAAAATAAGTTATGCATGTAGGAAGGGAGGCAGAGTGGTAGAAAGGGAGGCAGGGTGGTAGGAAGGGAGGAAGAGTGGTAGGAAGGTAGGCAGGATGGTAAGAAGGGAGGCAGGATAGTACGAAGGGAGGCAGGACGATAGGAAGGGAGGCAGGACGATAGGTAGGGAGGCAGGACGATAGGAAGGGAGGCAGGGTGGTAGGAAGGGCGGCAGGATGGTAGGAAGGTAGGCAGGATGGTAAGAAGGGAGGCCGGATAGTAGGAAGAGAGGCAAAATGATAGGAATGGAAGCAGGGTGGTAGGAAGGGAGGCAGAATGGTAGGAAGGAAGGCAGGATAGTAGCAAGGGAGGCATTGTGTTGGGAAGGGAGGCAGGATAGTAGGAACTTGGGAAGGGCGGCAGGGTGGTAGGAAGGGAAGCAGGTTCTTAGGAAGGGAGGCAGGTTGCAAGGAAGGTAGGCAGGGTCGTAGGAAGGGGGGACCGGATAGTGGGAAGGGAGGCAGGGTGGTAGGTAGGGAGGGGGGGTGATAGGAAGGTAAACAAGTTGGTAGGAAGGGAGACAGGGTGGTAGGAAGGGAGGCAGGATGGTAGGAAGAGTGGCAGGGTGGTAGGAAGGGAGGCAGGGTGGTAGGAAGAGTGGCAGGGTGGTAGGAAGAGTGGCAGGGTGGTAGGAAGGGAGACAGGGTGGTAGGAAGGGAGGCAGGGTGGTAGGAAGAGTGGCAGGGTGGTAGGAAGGGAGACAGGGTGGTAGGAAGGGAGGCAGGATGGTAGGAAGACTGGCAGGGTGGTAGGAAGGGAGGCAGGGTGGTAGGAGGGGGAACAGTGAAGTAGGAAGGAACGGGAAAAGAGAGGAAGAAGCATACCAGATGAAAGAATGGAAGAAAGGACTGAGGGAAATGGGAGCAGGAGTAGGAAGGAGGGTGAGGGCAGTGAGGGGAGAGACGAGCAGTGTAGGGAGATGAGGTTTTTGGTCAAAGAGTAAGAAAATGAATAGCCGAGCAGGAAGAAGTAAAGGGTAGCTAGTGGCGGAAGGTAAAGTGAAATGAAGATGAAAGCTATACGGAGTATTAAAGATGTCTTAAGAGACGAAGGAAGAAAGAAAATGCAAATATGACCAGAAGATAGGAAGATTGCAGACGAAATAATTGAAAACGATGTGAGAATGGGTAGAAGAGAACGAAAGCACGAAGAGTGAAAGAGAATGTAAAATCTGTAATGGTCACAAAAGAAACTGGACGAGAGGAAATAGTGGACAGAAAAAAAAAGGGGGGGGGGGAAGCAGAGAATGAAGGGGATGGAGTGTAGCCTAGAGACAGGAGATGAGGTAAGAAAGGTTGAAAAAATAACTAGAGAAGTGTGATTCGAAGAAAAAAAAAAAGAATAAGCCATGAGCGCGAACGGGAGGGAGGAGGCAATGTATATCATTATGCACCAGTGGAAAGAAAATGAAAGTATTAATGTGTTAGTACTAATGACAGGAAGAGATAAGTAGTGAAGCATATATATAAGTACAGAGAAAATGACAAAATGTCAAGCATAACAACAGACAACCAGATAGACAGACAGAAACCTGGTTAAGTGGACGATGGTAATATTTCCCCTCCTTCTGTGGTAATATTTCCCTTCCTTGTCTTTTCCCGTTCATATCCCATACTCACCACAACCGTGCCAACCCCTCCCTCCCTCCACTCCCGTCCAGTTCTTCACTAGACCTTGCATTCTTGCACATCCCTTCCCACCGTCGTGCCCTTTCTGCCGCCCAGCAGTATCTGTCTTTCTTCTCCTCCCCGTCACCTTCTCTTTCTCATCCATCACCACACTTGTGATCAGTGTGTCACGACACACTCATATACTGGTACCGCAGCTTATAACCTAATGATCAGCTCCAGAGAATGACAGTTTGACTCCTGCACAAGTATTGCCCGTCTTTCATACATAACCCAAGCATCACGAATTGAGAGTACAGTAATCCACTTGCATAAGTAATTCTTATCCTTAATAAATAACGATACCATCAGCCCTCATAGTCTGAAGTAAATAATTCCACTAGAGATGTCTCTCCAAAACTCAGAAAATTATTCTGCCGTACCTGAAATATAGTAAAATAGTCACTGAGCCGAATGAGTTAACGTTGCAGATTGATTTTATTATTTGAGTGCACCAGGAAGATCGTTTGTATCTTGACCACTGCTTCGGCTAGTACAGGAGGCCAAGGTCAAGTGAAGTAAAACTCGAGTGTCCATTTATCCTCGTGTCACTTTCAGGGTATTTAGTTGTCCTGCCGCCACCCATTGTCTCTTTCACCATCACCATCGTCGTCACCACCACCAGTCTCCCTGTCTCACCAATCTCTCCCTCTGGCATTACTTTAACCTTATCGACGGTGTGTCTGTGCGCGCGTTTCTCGTGTAAACCGCTGGCCTGGGCTTGACAGACGAACGGAGAGACAGACATTTATCACGGTTAACCCGTTCGCGACAACGAGTTTCTTAAAGTGAATAAAGTGTTGTATGACGGAAGCAAGAATAGTTTACTTGATCAGTGAACGGGTCGGTGATATATATATATATATATATATATATATATATATATATATATATATATATATATATATATAAGATGATGAAAGAGGGAAAGTTGGAAGATACCTTAGGCTGTATATCAGAGAAATAAGAAATTATGGTGATATTCTATAAATATTAAAATATGATTAAAGAAAAACAAGGGAATAATAAGAGCGAGAAAGAGTTTTAAAAGAGTAAGACAGTGCGGGACAGACGAAGGAATTGAAGGGAGTTAAGTTGACGGGGAGTGAGGGTCGGAATGACTGGAGAAAGTTAGAGGGAGTGAGGAAGGAAGAACTTGAGAGAGTGAGGACAAGGAGTGAGGCACAGAGGGAGGAATTAGAGAGAGTGAAGACAGGAAGTGAGGCACAGAGGGAGGAGCTGGAGAGAGTGAGGACAAGGAGTAAGGGACAGAGAGAGGAACTAGAGAGAGAGTGAGGACAAAGAATGAGAAACAGAGGGAGGAACTAGAGAGGATGAGAACAGGGAGTGAGGGACTGAGGGAGGAACTGGAGAGAGTTATGACTGGGAGTGAGGGATGGAGGAACGAGAATGCTAGAAAAAAAACAAAAAAACATAAAGCCTACTTACTTCCCCAACTTGGAATGACTAGGAACCAGGAAAATGGAACGACAGGGAGAGGAAGAGCAAAGTTAAATGAGCATATAAGAAGGAAGACAGTGAGTAGAAGGGTTGGGTATTTAGAAAGGAATATATTGCAGAGGTGAATAATATATTGCTAGTAGGTCAGGAGAATCAGCCTGAGATTATAGACGCAGGGTGAGGGTAGGGGTGAGAAGATGGAGTGCGAGTGAAAGATTAGAACCAAGATTAAACTTACCAGTATGTGAGAATGGTCATATCAGGGAAAGGTAAGGGAGTATGTGTGTCAGGGAATGTAAGGAATGCACACACACACACACACACACACACACACACACACACACACACACACACACACACACACACACACACACACACACACACACACACACACACACACACACACACACACACACACACACACACACCGATCAAAACATAACGCTGGCTCTGTCTTTGCTAATGCAGGCATCAAAATGATTGGAAGCAGGGAGGACGAAGAGCACAGAGGGAGTGGAGGTATAGGCATGTACTGTACACCCTCCCAAAATAGTATCGGCACCCGTACAGTACGTATTATTCTGAAACATGTATGAAGCATTGTGATATGGGGCATCCTTTAATTGTATGTGCAAATATTATCTTTGGTAATTATTAGAACTCAAAATTGCCAAAAGATTCACTTACTGGGTGGTATATGCTTTGAGGCATCACATTTATAAACTCGTGTGTCTGCGGAAGTTGCTCATTTTCACAACCATTATACCCAAAGGTGCCGATACTTTTTGGGGAAGGGTGTACAAGTGAAGGTGTATATATGTACGAATCAAAATTGTGAATTAGAGTGAAAATGAGAGGAATTTGACGCTGTAAAGAAGGATCAATACCAGTTTATATTTCACAAAGAAATATCGCCTTATGCATCGCCGTTCTTTTTATAGCTCATAGAACGACCTAGGCAAATCTTAAAACCAAGAGAAGAAACAAACTTGGAAACAGCCGCTGAAAGACGGAGACAATTACGACTAACTGAACAGCGAGGCAGCAAGTTTCCTGGGTGTTGTTATGTGACCGTCAGGTCCAAGTTCCTGACTCGCTAACAGCTGTAATTAGAGACGCAGGGAAAGAAAGCGGGGTGCAAGGAGAGTTAAAAAAGAAAAATCGATGTGGAGCGAGAATGGAGACATATGACGAATGATTTGAACGGGTAGGGAATGGCGAAGGAGTTTATGGAGATGGGGGAACGAAAGATGAACAGCGAGGATGAAAGCAGATTGTAAATAGAGGGAAAATGAATTTGAGAAGGGGGAAACTAAACACAGTGTCAAAAACAAAATGAGAAATGTCGAACGAAAGGAAGAGGGACGATGATGTTTCTGGGAAAAAAAAGAGAAAGAAAAAAAGAGAAAAGAATGAGGAGCAAGCTGGAAGAAGTGTAAAGAGTTGGGTGAAAATGTGCAATAGACTGAACGGTGACATTGTAGGAGAGCGAAGAGTAAAAGGGCTCAAAGAAATAATGATGTGGCAGAAGAAGAAGGGGTTAGTGAAGGTTAGGGGGAGAAATTAGTTATAAAAGAAAGGTCATACGTGCAAGAGGATGCTTCATGGTTAATCCCTTCATTTCGTTGATGTATTTTTCCGTTTTATTTTTGTTACCACCAGATGGTTTCATTTAACTTATTACGGACGTCTAATCAGTGGGATATCGAACCACTTCAGTCCACCAGTTTGAAAATCTATCCTAAACTGAATGGAGTGATCTGTAGATAATAAGATAAAATAAACGTCATTAGAGTGGTGAGGTTTAAAGAAGATCAGACAAAACCACACAAGCCGGACATTCACTCAGTCTTTCACCACACATGCCACGATGACACTCATCACTGTATACACTCCTCTCCCATTGTTTCATTTATATCGCCTGATACTTCCCTTTTTCCCTCATTCACCCCACTTCCTCTTCTCCATTATCTCCTCTTTGCCGTCCACTCTCTTCCACTTCCATCCCTCTCAAATCTCTCCTTTTTTTTCCTCTCTCTCCTTTTCTTCTCTTTTTTATAATTTCGTCTTGCCTTCTACCCTTTCTCATACTACACTGTTTCTTCTGTTGACATGTAGCTACAATTTGCACCCTATTTTTATCAGCTGTCTTCCTTCAGCCACTTTGTCCCCTGTCATATCCTTACTTCATTTCCGTTTCCCTTTCCTCTCTTGTTCTCTTTCCTGCCACCAATAGATCTTCGTCTTTAACCATTCTTTTATTATTTTCATTACTCGTCCGTGTCAGACTGTGCTGTTCCATGTATTTAAGATTATCTGCATGATTCTCTCTCTCTCTCTCTCTCTCTCTCTCTCTCTCTCTCTCTCTCTCTCTCTCTCTCTCTCACACACACACACACACACACACACACACACACACACACACACACACACACACACACACACACACACACACACACACACACACACACACACACACACACACAACTAACATTTCATGTAATCGACTCCTTTTGCACTACTTTAGTCCCGGAAAGTTGTCACGTTTGTATTCTTTTTTCCCATTTACTTCTTCCTTGCCTCACTACTCCTCATTTTCCTTCCCATTTTGCTTTCCACTCACGGTCTTTACGGTTTCGCTTCACTATCCTCGCCTCAGATATCCCGTTCCATGACATCAACATTTTCCTTCATAAGTGTGTTTTTTGTTCGCACTCGTTCGTGGATCGAGTGCGAAATGATGAAGTGCGAAGGAGAACTGGAGTTGTTCGGGAGATGGCTGGTAGAGTTGAGCAGAGGGTGTTGCAATGGTTTGGGCATATGGAGAGAATGGATAATGAGCGATTGGTGAAAAAGATAACTAGATCTGATGTGAGAGGTGTAAGACTGAGAGGAAGACCACGAATAGGATGGATGGACAGTGTGAAGAGAGCGCTGGATGCGAGAGGGATGTCTGTTGAGCAAGGAAGAGTGGCTGTGCGTGACAGAAATAAATGGAGAGAAATTGTGAATGAATAAGTGATGACGCAGCCCTGAGGGGATATTCTCCCGCTTTTGGTCTGATCAGCTAGTCAGGTCAGGTGCGGGTAAGGGGATGGGTCTGTTATGATGTGGCAGGGGTAAACCAGTTCTGCTGTCGGGCCCTGCTGTGGATGTCACTGATTGCATTGCGCAGTTGACCCTTGTGCGTTGTGATGCAGTGAGGATCTGTCCGTTCTCCCCTTTGGGGCTAAGATGCGAATAAATGTGTTTGAATGGATGAGTAAATGGAGAGTGAGTCGTCCTGTCTCGGCTACCTCCCTTTCCTTGGGGGAAGCAGCCTAGGTATATAGATAGATAGATAGGTATTATGATGTTGTTGTCATATTTATTCGGGGTGCTACCTTCATCCTCCCTCTCCTGTATGAAGTATGCTCTCTGTTTTCAAATACTTCCTTGTTACTGTATATCGCTGCTGTAGAATAACGGAAAAAATATTGGACCGTTGAAGTTGGGTTTCAGTGATGACTGGAAAACTGAAATGCAGAGCAGAAAACCATGCAGTGTTATTTTCCATAGGGAGAAAGAAGTTTTGTCTCTGTTCTTCATTTAGTGGTTTTCCTTTAAGAGTACCGATATATAAGCTGGAGTGCTTTATAGTACAGCGGCTGCTTTATCACCCTAGGTCATCAGCAGTGTAGTTGGCTTCAGTCCTAACAAGGTTCAGTTTCATTACATGGCCGTTACTTGTGTAAATTTTGTAAGAGCCTCGAAAATGTAAAGAATCTCTCGCCATTTGTGTCAGGTAGCATTTGTGTGTGTCTGGCACCTGTGTTGTTGACCTTGATAAACATTGCAACTTCATTGCTGTGTATCAGGTCACCGAACCGTAGTAGGACGTAGACTTTCCATAACAGATGCCAATAACATTAGCAGTGTTGAATTGTTATAGAAGTTTTTCTTACAAAACCACCAAAAACAATATGTTGTTTATTTCGTTCACCCACACCAGAGTTGTGCAGCAATGATCCCCTCTCTGTCTTTCCAGGTACCTTCACCTGTCCTTCCTTACGACTCTATTCAAGTATTCTGACAATAGTTCTTCCTATCGCCCTCCCCAGTCCAGCCCGACCCGCCACTGTACCGTAAGTGTAATACACACACATGCAGATGCTGTAATTTAGCACCAGAGAAAATGATATCCTGTAGTGTTTTCCAGAATTAGTTTCAGATAAAAATTAAGAAATATGTATTAGTTTGCGCAAAACAGTCGTTCTGTCAGTCTCTCAGAGTGGATGGTAAGGTATGATATTGGCAGAGTGGTGGTTGGGTATTGAAGTGTTGGCAAGGTGGTTGAGGGTTGGTGAAGGATTGGCATGGCGGTGAATGGCTGGTGAAGTGTTGGGTGGGTGGTTGATAAAACTTTGGATGGATGGATGGTGGGGTGTTGAGTGGATAGTTGGTGAGGTGCTAGGTGGACGGCTGGCGAGCTGATGGGTGCGTGGTTATTGATGTGTTGGATGAATGGTTAGTGAGATGTTGAGTGGATGGGTAGTTAGGAGGTGGATGGATGGATGGATGGATGAATGGTTTATGTGTCGGGAGGGTTGTGGATGATGGATGGTTGGTGAAGTGATGGGTGGATGGTTGGTGGTGTGTTGGGAGGATGATGGGTGATGGTTGGTTGGTTGGGAGGATTATGGATGGTTGATAAAGTGATTGATGGATGGTTTGTGGTGTGTTCGGAGGACTGTGGATGATGGTTATCGATGGTCCGCAGGAGAAATGTTTGGAGAAGAAAGCTTGTACATAAAATACAGCAGTGTGAGTGAATTATAAATGATAGGCATTATATAGGAACCGACAGACTTAAAAGGACTATTTACATGTTCGACAGAAAGACACTGGTTGTAATAAAACAGGCATCACAAATGAGGTGAAGTGATCCACAAACAAGGGCAAGAGAGAGAACTGACTGACGAAGTAAAGCAAAAATATGTAATCGAAACAGACAATTTATCCTAAGGTAAAAAATGTAAGGAAACCAACAGGGCGAGAGAAAGCTTCCATCAGTTGAGGCGATAGGTAGACACATATAGACTGGTAGGCAAATATCCAGATAGACAGGCAAACCGAGGCAGACGTATATACAGGTAGACAGACACACAGACTGAGGCAGGCGGATACACAGGCATGTCAGGAAGCCCTTGAGGTGCTTTCGCTCGTTGATAAAACAGGCGCAGCTTTTGATCTGTTTTCTCGTCTCCTCTCCTTTGACTCACACTTCCCTCTCAGAAAACTTCTCCAGTATTTTTTCAGGCTGCACTCCTGTTTCACCCACCACCTTCCTCTGTATTTTTAGGGGGGATCAGCGTAATCTCTTATTATTTTTCCCTTAACTTCATTTATTTCAGACTTAAAGGATGGCAAAAATTGTTGCTTGTGTCACTCTCTCGTCCATCCAACGTCCCATCCTCTTATTTCTTGCAGTTCCCACCTCTCACTGTTTCTTCACGTTTAGTTCAGCATTTGTCATTCAGTTTCTACTGCTATTTTTTTTTTTTCAGATTCTTATATTGTTTCTAATGTTATCCCGACTGTAGGTGTTTATTTAATTAAATGCCTTTTTAGGTAATGGTTGTTTTATAGTTTTCTTGTTTTCTCTCTACAAGCTTTTTAATTTCTTCCCGTTCCCATAGTTTCTTCATTAAGTTTTGCACTTTTTTCAATTTTTCTTTCGCATCCTCACTCCTGTCATTTCTCTGTCTTATTTTCTACTTTCCCCCTTCTTTCTTTTTCTTTTTTTTTTCTGCCCTTTTCAAGCATAGGCTGGCTCGTCAGGCTGCTAAATAAGACAATTATTGTAACACGACGATCAGTGGTTATGGAAGTTTCCACACACACACACACACACACACACACACACACACACACACACACACACACACACACACACACACACACACACACACACACACACACACACACACACACACACACACCAGTCAAGCTGAGGAGTCCTCTGGGATTACACCTATGTGTCTCCCCATAGTTTCTTCACGTGCCTCTGTACAACTGTTTTATACATTGTGAACACAGAGAAATGACCAATCGGTAATATCCTCGACAAAGTATATTTGAATCCAACTAGCAAAGCCCACTATAGGAGCACCAAGCCATGAAGACCTTACCAATGGAGTCTAACAAAAAAGAATCAAAGGCAGACCAAACACAGTTACCCCATCAGTGCTTGGCCATCAGAGACACACTACAAAGGTAAGTTGCGACGAATTCTCCGGAACTCAGTGGTGAGGATGGGTACCGTCTGAAGACCTGGTGAACGATGTCCAGCAAAGTGCAGCCAGCAGAAAAATGTGCTAGTTTTGGCATATTATGATGGATCTATACATCAACAGAAATAGAACATGGGGATCTTGACTCACGTAACACAACAAAGGTAGATCGGCTAAAGAGAACTTATCAGTGGCATACAGGAGAGAGCACCAAGTGAAATTTCCCCAAATATGACTCGCTGAGAAGTCCCCAGCATTGGACACCAAAAAATAATAATTTTTAGTATGACCCAGTGTGAGGTCTTAAGGAGCAGACACCAAGTAATATCTCCTAGTATGGCCAGTGTGAGGTCCCCAGCAGTGGACACCGTGTTATGACCCCAACTTAACGCAGTGTGAAGTCCATGGTAATGGCAACGCAGCATTGAATGTCCATTAATATCAACCTCAAGTGATTGAGCTAGATAAATCCAACAGTGAACAGCAAGGAAAATGATCCTAAAATGAACAAATAAAATATCATCAGTAGCAAAGACTCAGTGAGGGGAATGCAGTTAAGCTAGAACCATCTAAAGAGATTGCTACATCACTGACAAATACATCACAAGCTTAGTCGCGAATTTCAGCTAATTACACTGCCAATCAAAGTGACAGGAGATAACGTGGAGTTTTAATCACAGTTTATTGATATTATAGTTGGACTGAGATTTGGTAGTGCGGGGAAGCGTGGTGGCGTGGGAGCGCCACCATACTCTGTGCCTCCACAACCACACACACAGCCTCTCCATCGCCACTTCAGCACGTACACACATCCTCCACCGCCCCCCTCTCACTACACAGTCTCTCCCAAACCACACACACACACACACACACACACACACACACACACACACACACACACACACACACACACACACACACACACACACACACACACACACACACACACACACACCTCATTTTCGTCTGGGATTCAATAATAAAGTTGTTTTGATCACCTGAGAACACCACAGTATATCCACAGCAGTTTCTACGTCACTCCAGCTCCAGTATTAATATTCTTGCCCTGGTTTGTGTGGTTTCTGACCAGCAAGTTTGGCTCACGAAAACATAGTAATAAAATCCTAATTTTTGTTGGCGCGAGACACGAGTGATATGATGCCGGGACGTTAGGGACATTTGCCACGGCGGGGACATGCTGACAGCACTTCAGGGACATTTGACACGGCGGGAACATAGTGGCAACACGTATGGGACATTGACACAGCGGAAACAGAAACATGGTGGCAGCACATAAGGAACATTTGGCACGGTGGGTAATGATGGGAACACGTAAGGGACAGGTGACTCGGTGAGGACAGAATGGCGACGACGAGCTGTGGAAGCGAAAGCGAAGAAAAGTGAAAGAGGATGGAGCTTGGGGAATGTAAGCGTTGAGAGAAAATAATTTAGATTGTCGGTAGTGAGGTGGAAGGAGGAGAAATGTTCGAGTCGAGAAAAAGAAAGCATACTGTACAGAAACGACAGGACCAGGAAGAGGAAGGACGACTGTAAAGTTCTCGGGTCAAGCGGGCGGAAGGCCAGACAAAGATGGGGAAAAAGGAAGCCTTGGAGAAATTCTGTAGACATAGAACACTGCAGTAAGAGAGAAAGACAAAGGCGACCAAAGAAAATAACAATGCCACAAGCGAGTCAGTGAGAGCAGTCCAGCAAGCGAGGAAGACAAGCATACCAGTCGACTGAGAAAATTACAGCAAAATGGATAGTGTATATATATATCTATATTAATAATAATAATTTTTATTCATTAATTTATTTTTTGCATTCAGTGTCTGATTATACACACAAGTGCCTAATTTAGTATCCCAATACTATATAAGAGGGACAACAGGCTGACCCTGACTGCTCCTGAGCAGCGTTGATACTGTATTAAGCCTCACCAAGGCTGGTGTGAGGCGTAGGCACAAGGTGACAAATCACCTACCTCAACAGCGCCGAGTTTCGAACCCTTGCAGGCCTTCTACCACAACGCGCCTTGCGGTGAACATGACGGGGGAAAGCTCAACTCCGTGCAAGTAGCTCAGCTAGAGTGGGGCAACAACTTGAATCACCTGGATAAGGAGTCGAGGGTTCTGTCGACCGCGCCACCGAATATGTGTGTGTGTGTGTGTGTGTGTGTGTGTGTGTGTGTGTTATTGCGGTAACAATCTGGTTTGCCCTATCATTTTTATTTTTTCAGTTTTTTCCTCGTTATGGTACATAAATTCTCTTTTCTTTTTTTCGATATGGTTTCTGGTATATATTGCCGGCTGTGTGGTCATCAGTGTGTGCACATACCGGTATGGTAATGTTGCTGTATTTGCATACCAAGCTGTGTAGTTGTCACCCCATGTGTTGACTCATAATTCGTCACAGTATATTTAAGCAGGACTCACGTTCCGTTGAATGATGGTGGCCGTAAATTGTGTGTGTGTGTGTGTGTGTGTGTGTGTGTGTGTGTGTGTGTGTGTGTGTGTGTGTGTGTGTGCTTTAGTTCGTGCGTGCGGGCGCCGTTCCCATTACAACTTGTTTTTCTACATGAATTATTGCTATATAGCGGTTTCAGTACCTAAATGGTGGTAACACTACGTCGAGTATCTGTAATTTAACAAGTTCACTTTTTATTTGGCGTTGTTTATTGTTTTGTTTTGAAGCGCGTCTCAATTCTTCTGAGGAGGTGGATGTTATGGTGGTGCTAATGCGTTTCTTGAGGGCTCTCTGGAAGTCTCCCACCCTCCTTCATCTCTCTCTCTCTCTCTCTCTCTCTCTCTCATCATGATCATCATCATCATCATCATCATCATCATTATTATTATTATTATTATTATTATTATTATTATTACTATTCTTCTTCTTCTTCTTCTTCTTATTATTATTATTATTATTATTTATTATTATTATTATTATTATTTTAGTAGAAGTTCTTGTGCTTGCAGATGTTTTTGGTGAATGTTTTCGTACTGACATGAAGGAGAGCAAATTTTTTAAAAATCTCTTTACCACTTCTTAACACATTTATGATTATTCTTTGCTTTCATTTGTTCACTCTCAGTTACTCCTCCTTGCATTCAGTACTTCTTACTCTTTCTGTATTCTGCTGCTACCGTGTCATTAGTCTCTGTTATTTCTTGTTTCGGTTTACATATTTTCTTCCCGTGTCATGGTAGTTGGTGATGACTATCATCCACTCATTCGATGCAGTGCTGACTGCTTCTCCCTTCACCTGTATTTTTATATTTCTCTCTCTGTTCTCCTCTTTTCTTATTTCTCACATCTTTCATGCCAATTTTTATTACTCTTGTTTCCTCCTTAGGTGGCTGTACACTTAGTGACAAGCCTAACTGTTTCCTGAAACCCGGAAAACCATTTACAACTCTGAATGGTACCCAGATAACAAAAGAAAAAAAAAAGCGGAATGATTTGGAGCCAGCTGTGGTGCCCCTGTTAACTTTGTGGAGAGACGCAAATGCAGCATCCATCCAGGAACCAAACCTTCACACTTCCGCACCGCTTACCACATAGCAGCATCACAGGATGGTCCTACAAAGGCTGTTGCTTGCTTTTGGTTGGTGGGTCTGGTCGGCCAGACAGACTGGGGTTACTCAGCAACAGCTGCAGCAACAACTGCTCATGTATATCTTAATCTGATCCCTTTCCCTACACTCTCCCCATCCTCCCAGTCCAGTCCTTGCCTTTCTCGACTCCCTCAGCCCCACATAATGAGCAGCCAGTGTTCCCTCCACTCCCTCAGACCCACATAATGAGCAGCCAGTGTTCCCTCCACTTCCTCAGCCCCACATAATGAGCAGCCAGTGTTATCTCCACTCCCTGAGACCCACATAATGAGCAGCCAGTGTTCCCTCCACTTCCTCAGCCCCACATAATGAGCAGCCAGTGTTCCCTGCACTCCCTGAGACCCACATAATGAGCAGCCAGTGTTCCCTCCACTCCCTCAGCCCCACATAATGAGCAGCCAGTGTTCCCTCCACTCCCTCAGGCCCCACATAATGAGCAGCCAGTGTTCCCTCCACTCCCTCAGACCCACATATTAAGCAACCTGTGTTCCTTTGTTCCCTCGTATCCATTATATCGTATGAACACAGCGATGGTTTGGAAAAGTTCGTATATTGAAAACCATCTGAAAACTTTTCTAGCATTAATGATTTATAAGTACATTTTATCAGTAGTAGGGTGATGGTAACTGAAACGTACATTTAGTGTGGAAATGAAATGTTTAGTTGATACAGATAACACAAAGAAACCATCTGTATACACGAATGGTGTGTCTAATTATGTTTCTTTTGTTGTTTCAGATGAGGAAAAAATCAACTCCAGGAACAGTGAGCGAGTGAGGCAGGTAAGACAGAAAGTTGTGACCACGTACAGCATTGTAAGAAATAGTTTTCCATACTTCTTGTTCATAATGGACAGTGTGCGATGAGCCCGTAAGAGGTCCTGGAGAGCTGTTACGGGACATTGGTGCCTGCCTTCCATGAGTGCTTTTATGGTGTGTGTGTGTGTGTGTGTGTGTGTGTGTGTGTGTGTGTGTGTGTGTGTGTGTGTGCATTTTATCTGATATTAAAATAGCTCTGTTGCTGTAGTGTGTGTAATCGTATGGTGAGGCATTTTTAACAATATTACACATACCAATTTCATTTCTCGACGGTTTACATTTTCACAATTTCCGTGACATTAATGGTCTCACACCCAAATTTTAATAGTCCCAAACTCAGACTGATTTGTAATTAAACTATTCTTCCATAATGGACACTCTCAAGCCCGAACTTTTCTCTTATTCGAACTATCAACATGACTGAACCACAATACAGGCGTGCGTCTTGCCTTTATGTGCATTTCCAGCCAAGATATTGTTCCCGCAGTTGGAGTAAACTTTCTTTCACAACCCTTCTCCAGCGCTATCTTTCTCCTCTCTTTTCCTGTTGTGTCTTATTCTTTCATCTCATATTTCTCCTGTCTGTGACCCTTATTTCCGGACTTTCTTATACGCTAGTCTCCCACACATCCAGTCTCTTCTGCTCACTGTCTCACTCTTGTACTCTGACTCTCTCACTGTCTTCTGCTCTCACTCTGCCTCTGCCATTCTGCGCTCCGCCACCCTTCATAATTTTTTTCACTCTTCCATTTTATCTTTTACTCTTGTTCGTTTTCTTTGTCACCTCATATGTTCCCTTAGCTTTTTCCCACTCACTCTGTCACTACTTTTCTTGCACTGACCCACACATGTGTTGTTTCAGATTTTATATGTACCCTTTATAGAGATATTTTTTCCCTATTAGGCTCCAATTCGTTATAGACTTTTCCCTTCCGAAATGTAAAATATGTGCGCCTAGCATATGAGCAGAAAGAAAAGTCTGCCTCAGTCTTATCATGGCTACGTGAATAGGTACTATTTGCGTTGGAGGTTCTGTTACAAAGCCATGTCCAAACTGCAGATGGATATCGCACAGATTCTCAGATTTCAAGTACCGCTTCAGTAACAATTTTCTCTGCATATGTGTTAGGTGTACACGCTAACAAAAAAGCATCTTTACTCGGGTGCTTGATGGCATCTGAACGAGTGTTGTTGCTGTTGGCATTTTCTGTCAAAGGCAGATGTTCAGAGAGAAAGTGTATTTCACATTTATAAACATCACGATTTTTGAGGCTTTGGTATTGCTATCAGGCTTACATATAAATGACTGAAGAGCATTTGATAATGGTTCATCCTCTGTTTCAAATGGTAAAGGTAATTTTTTTTGAGAGAGAGAGAGAGAGAGTATTGTTGTTTTATTTTGTGCTTCTCTGTTAACCTTCCTCCCCAGTCGACTCCGATATCGTTGCTCGTTCATCTTCTTTTTTAAAACAGATTCTTCCCTCCCTTCCTCACTACGACAGTCCTGCCCAGCACTCTTTCCCTCCCTCCATCCCTCTCTCCGCTATCTCCAACACTCCGCTCCCTTTCCATATCGAGAAACTTTTCGTTGCCACTCAGTCACCTTTCGTCTTTCTTCTAATGACCTACTCTCTGCCCCTGCCTGTCCTGTCATGTCCTCCCCCAACCAGCCCACTTTCTGCCTCTTCCCTGTCCCCGATCACTCCACATTTCACTTAAGTATACATCCTTTCAGTCCTTGACCAAAAGATAGTAAATGTTAATCGATATATTACCGAAAAATGTGTGTGTGTGTGTGTGTGTGTGTGTGTGTGTGTGTGTGTGTGTGTGTGTGTGTGTGTGTGTGTGTGATTTAAAATGTGGTAATTGCAGACGACCCACATTTTGCTAAACACAAGACATACTTCAGCTATTCTTTTTTATAATACTCCTTTACCCACACCCATACAGGTATTTCTATTTCTATCACTGATGGAAGCATCGCTGGAATTGTTTCTCGATGCTTTTCAGGATACTCGTTCTTTGAGAGTGGATGTCTTGAGTCAGGTGGATAAAATGGATGTTAGACTAATGAAATTGTCTTTGCCAAAAGCTGCTGAATAACGAGCACTGCGCAGCTGGGCACGGTTGCGGTGAAGCAGCCAATCGCATCACATCGTTTATATCTCTGCCATGTGCAAAACATTTCAGAATTTGAAGGTAGAAGGATACATTAACAGTCAAACGTATGGCGGGAAATTCAGAGTACAGGTCCTGCTAGGTCAGAAAATTGCAGCCAACATGGCCGCTTGCGATCATGATTGACGAGCTTTTTTCGATCATGGCGGTATTGCTTTCTTCCACTGGGAGCTGTCGTTTGATTTTCGGGTTGTATCTATAAACCCCGAAGGTGTCATCCCATGTTATGACCATAGATGAAATGTTTGAACCATGGCAGATCGGTCATTCAGGCAGGAGAAAGAAAGTTAATGACAGTTTTAGTTTTGGTCACCAGTGAGGATGTACTCGTTCCAAGCGCCGCAAAAATTTACGTGGGTGGGTGACAACCTTAGTCTTGTCATTCCTTTAGTGCACTGGAGTGTGGGGTCATGTCATCTGGTGATGTATAGCAACTAGAAGAATGGCTGATGAATAACGTGCAGTGGCATGAACTTCTAGCCACTCAGTGCAAATTGTTGCCGGTGTGATGTGATTGTGTCAGAATTGCTGGTGTTATGTAGTTATGTCAGGGTTGCTGGTGTTATGTAGTTATGTCAGGGGTGTTGGTGTTATGTAGTTATGTCAGGGTTGCTGGTGTTACGTAGTTATGTCAGGGTTGCTGGTGTTATGTAGTTATGTCAGGGTTTCTGGTGTTATGTGGTTAATTCAGGGTTGCTGGTGTTATGTAGTTATGTCAGGGTTGCTGGTGTTATGTAGTTATGTCAGGGTTGCTGGTGTTATGTAGTTATGTCAGGCTTGCTGGTGTTATGTAGTTATGTCAGGGTCCTGGTGGTACGTAGTTATGTCAGAGTTCCTGGTGTTATTTAGTTATGTCAGGGTTCCTGGTGTTACGTAGTTATGCGAGGGTTCTTGATGTTATGTAGTTATATCAGGGTTCCTAGTGTTATGTAGTTATGCGAGGGTTCTTGGTGTTATGTAGTTATGTCAGGGTTCCTTGTGTTATGTAGTTATGCGAGGGTTCTTGGTGTTATGTAGTTATATCAGGCTTCCTGGTGTTATGTAGTTATGTCGGGATTCCTGGTGCTAAGTGGTTTATACTCATGCTGCTAATGTGATGTGATTGTGAAGGTTCCTAATGTGTTGGTGGCCAGTGTTGGTGGCCGGATGCAATGAAGTAATATGGTATGGTGTGTACTGTACCTGTGTTGCTGATAATTATGTTTTGGTGATGTTCATGCCAGTGCTGCTGGTAAGGTCTGGTTTTGATTTTGCCGGTGTTGGGGAAAGAATATAGAGATACGGTGGTTAGGTTTATACCAGTGTATTGATGTTTGTGTTGTTATAAACGGCAGTGTTGCTGGTGGGATATAGAGAGGTAACGTGATGTGGTTTATACCACTGTTGCTGGTGTAATGTATTGTGGTTTAGGTCGTCGTTGCTGGTGTGGTGTGGTGTTGTGTTAGTTTTCCTGGTGTGTTGTGGTGGTGTATATGCCCTTTTAAACTTAATAGCGCCACACCAAGCCAGGGTTGCCAGAAGTCATTAGTAATTACCGTGATGTTTGGTTTCAGAGAGTTGCGTTACGCTGCTTCTTTGGAAGAGCAAGAGCAAACACCAAAGCGGGCAAGTTGGCCCACTCTGTTTACTTTAGCATTTTCCCCAGCGGGTGTTTATGCAGCCAGACCTGCCAAATATTGTTGTTGATAATTTTGCACCGATGAGAATTTATATAATTAGACATGCCCGATATTGATGTTGATGATGTTGCACCGCTGGGTGTTATAAACAGGGATGCTAGTTATTGTTGGCTATGTTACATCGTCATATTGTATAACGGTCAGCGATTGTGTCATGATTGGTTCTACGGCCTTGAAAATTTATGCTACCGTGGACGGATGTGTTGCCTGATGTCACCGGTTGCGTTGCCATTACCGATTGTGTTGCCTTGAACGATTGTGTTGTCATCACCGGTTGTGTTGACATTACCGGTTGTGTTGCCATCTGGCCCAGCAATGGCTGTGTCGCCATTACCGGATCTGTTGCCATAACTGGTTTTGCCATTACCGGTTGTGTTGCCATCATTGGTTGTGTTGCCCTTACCGGTTGTTATTAATGGTTGTATTGCCATTACTGGTTATTGCCATTACCGGTTGTCATATGGTAATATTGTCATCACTGGTCGTGTTTCTATCACCGGTTATGTTACCGTTACCAGTTGTCATTATTGGTTGTGTTGCCATCATTGACTGTGTTGCCATCATTGGTTGTGTTGCCATCATTCTTTGTGTAGCCATCACTGGCTGTGTTGCCATTACCGGTTGTGTTGCGATAACTGTTTATGTTGCCATCCCTGGTTTAGTTGCCATTGCCCGTTGTTTTCGTGAATGATTGTGTTGCCACGAATGGTGTTGCCGCGAACGATTGTGATGTCATGAACTGGTGAACGACTGTGTTGCCGTCTCAGATTCTGTTGCCATGATAATTTATAGTGAAAAGCAGTACAGTGTGACAAATTGTATGAGTAGTTCTCAGCGTTACACTTAGCGCTCATGACAGTGTTTAGTCCGGGGGAAACAACAGTATAATATTAATGTGAGGTTTGTTTTTGTCTTTATACTATATATATATATATATATATATATATATATATATATATATATATATAATGATTGAGTCCTATTGGTCGTTAATAGGGGATAAATTATCCTCTAGATAGGACTAACACTTATATATATATATATATATATATATATATATATATAATGATTGAGTCCTATTGGTCGTTAATAGGGGATAAAGTAACCTCTAGATAGGACTAACACTTTGTTAATTGCATTATCCTTCCCAAATATAAAACTATCTAATTGCTACAGGAGTGAAAGGCATTTTTTCATCATGACGTTGGTGTAGCTTAAGTGCTGTTCTGAATACCAAGGCTCGTGGGAGGGCGCTTTTTTCTGCCTCCTCCTCTCCTTTCTCTTCTCTTGCCTCCTCATGCTCCTCTCCTTTCTCTTTTCTTGCCTCCTCTTCCTCCTGTCCTTTTCTCTTCTCTTGCCCTCTCCTCCTCCTCCTCTCTTTTCTGTTCTAGTAATCTTTCCTCAATCATCTTCCCTTGCTTCCTTCTATCCTTCCTCTTCTCATTTCTCTTCCTTTGCCTTCTCCTCCTCTCCTTCGTTTTCTTTTGCCTCCTTTCTCTCCTTATCTCCTGGTTCCACCTCTGTTTCATCACTTGCCTACTTCTCTCCTTTTATTTCCTCTTGTCCTCGTTCCATTCCTTCTCTCCCATCCCCCACCACATTGACTCTTTATCACATACTCTGCTGATACCACGACCACAGTAACTCTCCCTCATCTCCAACTCAACCTCGGTATCTCAATGATGGAAATTGGTTGGACTTTCAAAACACCCCTCCATCACTACACGACACGTCCACACCTTCCGTACCTGGGATGGGGTAGCAGGCAGGCATTTCACCCTTTCTGCCTCACCTGTTTTGTGGTGGCAGGCAGGTAGTCAGATTGGGCTTGGGTGGAGGAATGGAGGGAGGGAGGAGAGGAAGGAAGGGTAAAATGGAAGGAAGGAATGCAGAATCGTGATATTGATGAAGGGAGGGTGGGAGACAGTAGGCATGTATGGCTAGAGTGAAAAGAGGGATATGGAAGAGTAAAGGAATGGAGGGACGGTATGGTTAAGGAAATGAGGAGGGTTCAGTGGAGGAATGGATAGATGTAGGGAAAGAGACAGGCAGGCAGGCAGGGCTAGAGTAAGGGGATGGAGGGTAAGGTGGATAGAGAGGGAGGAGGAAATTGAGCGAGATTCCAGGCAGATCATTAGGGTGGAATATATGGGTGCTGGAGCAGACCGGAAAGTGGAGCGGAAATTGTGGCAGTGGCGCATGAAATGAAAAGTTAATGAATATGTGGAGGCAGTTTTTTTTGCCGGTGTATACATAAAAGAAATACAGATCGATATTTAGGGTATAATTGTTTCAATTTTATTTACGGAGAAAACCTGTGTGTAAGAAGCCTGTAAGAATGGAATAAAACGATTGAGTTGAAGAACAGGACAGCAGGAAAAACTGACAGAGGGAAGAAGGAGGCCTAAAGAACACCGTGCATGGAGGTGAGACAGCTGTGCAGTTATATCGTGTGTGGGTTGAGCGATGGTAGCTTTAGTGTTTAGGAGTTGTGAGTAAAATATGAAGTATAAGAATGACTTTTGGTGGTACGATGACAATCAGACATTACGAGTATATGATAATTACATAATTGGTGCCCTTTCATTTTGTAAGTAGGCTGAAATTTAAAATTTGCAGATTGTGGGGATAAAAATTTGAGAGCAGGGCGAATGATGGACAGATAAGTAAAAAAGGACAGGTCTGTGAGAAAGCTGGGCACTATGGGTATCAAAGATGTAGCGATTAGATATGAAGTAAAGAGAATGACTGAGCTTGGAAATTACACAACCATCACTCTTAGGCAGGCAACTTAATCACAAGTAAACATTGTTCAGGCTGAGACTCACGCTGCTGCGAATACTACAACACATCTGAGATTCCACTGTCTTTCAGTTAACAGCAGCTGTGGAGAAATTATCAGCTGCTTTGGTATTTGGTTAATTTTCCTGTTCATAGATGATGTCAGGTGTACTGCGACCAACCCAAGTGTGGGAGTGCTTTAGGAAGAAGCATGGCGTCACTGAATTAGATTTGGAGGCTGATATATGCAGATAGGGGATAGACGTGGTTGAGGGCGAGGGAAGTGTGTAGGTTTGGACACAAGGAGAAACTATAGATATATTTTTACTTGAGTAGATTTTATTGAAAAAGGGATAGAAGATATATTGGGATCAGGATAGAGAGAGCCCAAGAAAATTTTGAAAAAAAAATTACGTAATTGCGGAGAATGTATTGTTTTATAGAGGAAGGAAACAAAGGAAGCAGTGAGATGAAACTACGCAAAAGAATGTCAGAAGTGGTAGGGAACAGATAGAGGACAGGTAGGGAAGGAGATAGAAGTGAGGTAGCTGTAGACAAGGAAATGAAATATGGAGAAGCCGAGATGGAAGATGATGGTTCTTAAATTTACAGTTATCCAGTCAAAGTACAATATTTCATCTAAAAGTACTGGCCTGATGAAGTTTACTAATGACCCACTTAGTGACTCCTGTAGAGGGAGGGGTATTTAAGTTGGAAGTTGTATATTTCAATATAGAAACATGCAGTTATATAATACAGGGAGATTTTTGAAAGGGAGGGAATTGCTGTGTGGTTTCATGGTGGGGAGGGGTGGAGTGGGGTAGGTGAAGGACTTTTGAAATAATGTGAGCATTATGACAAACTTGTGTAGGAACGGCAGCAGACACAACATAGACTGTATATAAATTATAACTGTTTCAAGATTTTGGCTGCTGTGTTAGTTGTAATTACCTCCGCCAACGAAGTTGGAAGAAGTAATGTATTCACCGATGATATCCTGCCTGTCTGTTTTTGTAGACGTTTTCTGCAAAAGTTCTCAATGAATTTCAGTGAAGTTTGGTGGAAGGGTGAGCCATGGGCCGAGAAAGAATTGATTTAATTTGGGCGGATGTGGATCTGGATCCTATGTATGATATCTCCAAAAGTTGTAAACGAATTTCAGTAAAATTTTGTGGAAGAATGGGCCATGGGTCAAGGAACATTTGATTAAATTTTGGGACGGATCCGGATCCTATGTATTCTACACAATATCTCCACGGATCCGGATCTGAATCGTTTTTAATGGCGATGGCATTGGCTGAGGTATGCGCTTTTTGAGTGCATTTTAGGTGATCCTTTATTTTTTGTGAAGTAACTTACAGAATAATCACACGCCATCCACTAACAGAGTATGTTATTAATGTCACAAAGTTTGTACTGGACCTGTGAGCAAAAATGGCTGAAACTTATTATTGATGGGCTGGTAAATATGGATGAAGTGTTTATGAGCCATGGCGAGTTTGATAGTGGGGGAGGCGGTGGCTGAATCGGTAGAGAGGCGGCCTGCAGTCCTAATGAACTGAGGATCGAATCCCGTCTAGGGCAGGGAACAGTTTGATTATCTGAATTTCATAAAGGCAGACTTTGCTGAACTACCAGAAGGCCTGCCAACATGTAAAAATATCCCTGCTAAAACCAGTACACCCGTCATGTATGAGACAGCCCTAGCATGTATTCAGTGTGAACGGTGGGTGTTAGCGCCGAAGTGGTGGCATGTGGAGGTGAGTAGGAGGCCAACTTGGCTATGGGATAAGCCCTGAAACCTTTTGTTTTCCCTCTACTCCTGCACTTCTGTATAACCTTGGCTTGGTGTTAATTCTTCATTTTTCTTCCTTCACGGTGAAAAGTGGGAGAGATCGCGAGAAGGGAAATGGTACGAGAAAAGCTAGATGAGATGATGACGACCAGAAAAGTATTGTTGGTAATAGGAAAGGAAGTGAGGGGAGGGGGAAGGGGCAAGAAAAAGTACTGTAGGTGTCCCTCATTACCCTCTCCATCCCTGACTTCACTTCCCCTCTTGTAGTACTCTTGTTCCCTTTCTACAGCATACTACCGACCCCTCTCAGCACTACCTACTCCTCTTCCCACTACGCTAATGTAGCTGCCCCTCTTCCCCTACTCCAAATGCTGCTCTTCACACTACGGTCCTGCCACCCTTCCTCCTCCTCCTCCTCCTACTGTCCCAGGCAGCATCTGCACTCATATTAATGTTCACTCACATTCATGTTCTTCCTCCCACTGTGTTCACGGTCTCATTGACGCTTCCATTCTCTCCCTCCTCCCTCACCACCATCACCCCTCTTTCCTGAGTTATCCTTGGCACCTCATTATCTGTCCCTCCATTCCCCTCTCCATCTGCCAGTTCCCTCACCATCCCCTCCCGCTACATCATACGACCCACCTCTCGTTTTGGTTTTCGTTTTCGGGATTTTGATTACTCCATTCCACACACACACACACACACACACACACACACACACACACACACACACACACACACACACACACACACACACACACACACACACACACACACACACACACACACACACACACACACACACACACACACACACACACACACACACACACACACACACACACACACACACACACACACACACACACACACACACACACACACACACACACAAATACACATTAATACTCGTACCTGCTGTAACTCAACACATAACGCTGAATAATACACGAATGATCGGCCAACAAGCAGTATCCTATTTTTGTCAAGTTAGTGTTGTTCTGACCGAAATGACGCAAAACTGATGCCAGACTGTGACAGGTAACAGTTTAGGGATTTAAGTATCTTCCCGTCTGTCTTAAATGGTCTTCCACAAATCTCAGACATTTCATAATCATACCATGTTCATATTGACTACGCTAGTCCTCAGTGAGACAGCACCAGCATGTACTGTACACTATTCAGTATGGTTGGTGGGTGTTCCTCCTGAAGCTGTAACATGTTAAAGGAGCGTGGCTCATAGAGAACCGGTGAGTCTCATGAAACGGACTGTCAGTGTCTGCCTGGAGTCGGAAACAGAAAAATAGGCGCTTGTTACCAGCCTCCATCGTCCAAGGGTTAAGTAATGGTTTTACCTCCACGGGAAATGATTGTACTTATTTTCCGGTTCAGTTAATGTTTTCATCTGTTGCAACGTATGTGTCAAAACATAAATTGTCATTTGTGTGGCCATCGTGGTCTGAGGTAACTTTTATATTTCTTCCTCCCCCTCTCCCTCCGTTCTTGCCTTCCTCAGTGCCACTATCGTTCGCTATTTTGAGGTTATGTTTTAGGTAAAGTACAGGAAGTGTGTAGTGGAAGAAAGAAGGGAGCGGGAGTGACAGAGGGAAGGGAAGTTCACCCAAGGGGATCAATGTATCTTGTGAGTTAGACTGTCGAGGGGAGGAGGAGGATGGGAAGGGAAAAAGGAGGAAAAAGAAGTACTAAGAACATGTGAGGGAGGGAAGGTAAGAAAGAAAGGATTACAAGATGAAGGAGAAGAGGAAGACGTGGTGGGGGGGGGGTGAAGGATCGTAAAGGAAGTGAAGAATGAAATTGAAAATGAGTAAAGCACGGAATGATTAAAGAGGAAGTAGACAGTGAAAAGAGGAAAAGATAAGTAGATAGAACGGAGAGAGAGAGAGAGAGAGAGAGAGAGAGAGAGAGAGAGAGAGAGAGAGAGAGAGAGTAGAGGACACTACGAGTATAAAGGCAAGACACAAAGGCCCTCCGTTAAGGGCGGGAAACAGGAGGGAGAGGGAGGCAGGGGAAGGAGGGGGAGGGAATGCAGGAAGGAAAGAGCCAAGATTGAAGTCAAGGCACTGAGACGAGGAGGTGGAAAAATGGTAACTGACTAAAGTTGAAAGCGTATAAATAGGGTCAAAGAATCACGGATGAGTAAAAAGTGGGTGAACGGGGAGATGATCTGAGAGTGAGAAAAAAAAGGGAAGACTTCAGGATAAAAGAATGACGGATTAGGAACAATGTCAAGAAAAAACGTGATGAGGATACTGGAGAAGTATGAGAGAGAAAAAAAAAAAGTGGGGGGGCGATAGAACATGTAGGTCGAGGAGGAAGCGAGGGGATACACGCAAACAGCTGAAGGGAAGGAGGGAAAGGTGGAGAGAACTGGAGAAAGAAGCAGAGATAAAGAGAGTAGCGTAATAGAGAGAGAGAGATCCCAGACACAGAGGAGATGAGACATTACTGATGGAGATTGTGATTCTGAGAGAGATGGCGATGACCTGGAAACTACAGTATCAGAGCATAACGTAGTCGTAAAAGACAGAGAGATGTGATAATGAATGTGAAGGAGAGAACCAGAGGTAAGTGATAATGAATGGGAAGGGGTGTTGTGATAATGACAGTGGAAAAGACAGGACAATGTAAGAGGTGAGTGGAGGAAGGAAGGAAGGAAGGAAGAAGTAAAATGTAAGGAAAAGCCAGGGAGAAAGGCGGTTACTGGGGCATCAAGCGGAGAAAGAAAAGAAACTGAGAGTGAGGGCGATATATTGCCTGAGTCTCGAGGCTAGAACAGGCAGGCAGGTTGAAGTGAGAAAGTAAGGAGATAGGAAAAATGATGGACTGGGGGATAATTGCATATACTGGGATGAGAGGGTTTTTTATTTTGATTTTAGAGGGAGAGAGGGAGCATAAACCATCCAGGAAGATGATATCGAAAAGAAAACTCTTTTATGGAGTGATGTGGGATGGAGAGAAGACTGGTAGGGAGGAGGGAATCTGTTACGTGCTGTAAATGTAACTAGAGTTTGTTCGGAATTGGAATACTGTATTTTTTGAGGAAAGAAGAGGGGATTGAGTGAGCGACACGAATTGGACGGTAACGTATAGAAACCTTGCAATGTATAAACTTAACAGTTGTGTGGTGGAAACTGTCGGTTATATTGGTATGGTGGAGTTGGTGCACCTGCCCTCCCACTGACCTCGCTGCCACCACACCTGCACACTGACCCACACTTACACCTGCACGCTGCCCCACACTTACACCTACCCACAGTCACAAACTTACACCTACACATTGACACACCCTTAGTTACTTTCACTCTGACCCACACTTAAGCTCCTGTACACCATTAGTGATGCATCGACTGACAGCACCCAGGACACACAGTAAATCGGTCCTCAGTTCTGATATGTACAGTCAAAGAAACAACCATCTTCCCAGTTCCGTGTGATGAGAATTTACAACCGGGCAAAATACAATGAAAACCCACTCTCAGCCGGTGCGAGTTTCAGATAGTTCGATTTTTACGCTAGATATTCGTCAAACTTTGGGGAGATACTTGTGTGTCTGTCTGTACGGCGTGGAATTTAGACAGCAAAAAAGTCTGGCACAAAACAATGGTTATGTTCCAGTAGTAGGAGGGAAGAGGCGGGAATAATTAGGAATGTTAATTATATGCAGTAATTCTGTGGGATACAGTTTGTGGTGATACCTTATTAAGAAATATTACGATTGGTTTCAGAATTGTACCGTTTCAATTAATGCAGATAGTTATAGGGTGGAGTACACACACACACACACACACACACACACACACACACACACACACACACACACACACACACACACACACACACACACACACACACACACACACACACACACACACACACACACACACACACACACACACACACACACACACACACACACACACACACACATGATCGATGACTATGATTACAGTGCTGCATATCGAGAGCATTTTTTTTCCCTTTTTGCATCGACTCAGAAAATTTCCAAGTGGCAGCTTCGTGGCGTGAGAGGCAGTAGTGTGTCTGCCCCGGGGTGGTGTAAGGTATGGGAGTGTTGAACTGGCACGGGAGGAGGGGGGGTGGGATATATGGTGTTACCGTGTATTGCACTGGGAGAAGGAGGTGAGGTGGGAGAATGGGGGAGGGGGATTGGGTTGTGTGAGAGGCAGTAGGGTGTGTCTGCCCTCGGGTGTTGTAGGAACATTAGGTTGGAGTGTTGGACTGTAATTATGGAGAGGGAGGGAGATAGCAGTGTGTGGCGGTGGAAGAATTAAGGGGAGATTGGGAGGGGGACGGATATCGGGGTGCTGTAGGAGGAAGCGGCGTGTGTGTGTGGGGGGGGGGGGTGTTGTACAGTGTATAGGCGAAGGGCAGGCGGTGTGATTATAGGTAGACATGCGTGTCCTGCGAAGGAGAACGCAACTGAGGGGGTGAGTGTAAATCGATTTACTTCATGGGGAGAGTCTGAAGGTATATCGGTGTGTTGCACGGGGAGGGAAGATGTTATGCAGGATGATGGCTGAAGATATTTACCCGTCCCTGTCCCGGAGGGGCTCGGGGACGGGTATAGTTTTCACTCGGCATGTCTGTCTGTCTTCTGTCTGTCTGTCTGTCTGTTAACAAATTTACTTGAGAACTACGGGTGTAATTGTGACTAAAATTACAGGGATGATGGGCAGTGACCTTCTGACACCTGATGAAATTTTGAGCCACGTTGGGCCAAGGCCCAAGCTGTAGACTCAGAAAATGTAAAAGAAAAAATAGATTTTTTTCGCCATAACTCCTTTCAAATTCGTCATATCGACATGAAACCAAAACCTAAAGGTACATCTGTCAAATCTGCATCTTATGACACGCATCATTTCATCAGAGGGTCATAGCGGTAAGGGGGATCATTGTCAGGTGGGTCGAGCCTAAAATTTCAAATGGTTATAAAATCGTCAATTTTCACCCGATTTACTCCGAATTTGACATGTGACTTCTTAGACTAGATATCCTGTTGTGTTTATACGTCAGCACTAAAATGACTCCCGGGGACTGGTTTGCTGTGCCTTGGTACCACTTCTTGTTGGATATTGAAGTGAGAGGGAGAGTGGAAAGGGGCCTGAGGGTGTCTCAGATGTTGCTCGGGGTGGAGGTTGAAAAGGAAGGGGGCTACCAGTTTCTTAAGAAGATGAGGTATCTTGAGGCGTGGGATGTATTATGGTCCAGAAAGCGTGTGAGCCAATACGGCATCCGGGATCACAGTAAATCTATCTATCTATCTATCTATCTATCTATATATCGGTAACTAATTAATGTGTTCACCAGCAGCGGTAATAGTCGGAGAATTATTTTTTAACGGGAAGTGGGAATATATCAGCTGAATAAGTCAAGTTAATGTGAGAGAAAGAAAGAAGAATAAAGTCAAGGAGAGAATTAAGAGCAGTAGAATTGTATTGTGATGAAGACAGAGTTAGAGGGATGCTGGGACGTTGTGGCTTTGGCGCTAGACCCGGATTGTGCTTTTCCCCAGACCCCCAGACTGGCGTGTACAGTAGGTGTTGTCTTGCTCATGGAAAGGAGGTTTTGGCAGTGTGATGCTGTGTTACTGGGAGTCAGGGGTTGAATTATTGAATTAATTCCAGATCGGAATGCTTTGGAGCGAATCTAATCTAATCTAACTGAAAAAGTTTTTAAATTGTAAAAGTTTGAAAACTTTTTATTATCTGTTTGCAAAAAAGTGAAATAATTGTCATTACCACAATCTCTCTAAACATCAGGGCGTCTCTGTAGAGAGGTGGCCTGCAGTCCTACTGGACCCAGGTTCAAAGCCCCGCCGGGGCAGGGAACAGTTTAAGGCTTTGAATTTCATAAAATCAAGGCTTTACCGATCTACCAGAAGACCAGCCGACATATAAAAATACCCCCGCCAATACCAATACACCAGTCCTGTATGAGACAGCCCTAGCATGTATTCAACATGGACGGTGGGTGTTAGCGCCGAAGTGGAGACATGTAGAGGTGTATGGTACGCAGGAGGACTACGGGGCCTTGAGAGCAGGCTAAGAGGCCTATGCCCAGAGTCGGACACATAAAACAAAATATCATAGTCTCATGAGTGACCAGAACTTATTGCATATTTTTTCTTAGTTAAATGTGAAAACACAATGACGTTATAATTTTAACTGAAAATATATTTTATATTTATCAATATAATCGTCTGATATCTGAGCTGTAAGTCCAGGACAGAGAGCACTTTGTGAGCAGTTTCAGAGGAATTATTGCAGTGTAATAAATCATTTATTACTGGAAACTGTCCTGCAGTTTGTCCGTAGAGTAACCATAAGTGTCTTGAATACGGAGTCAAATTCAGCTCACTGATATTTCTAACATATAGAACAGTGTTTTTTATATACTTCATTACATATGTTTTCCAAACAGATTAGGGCTGTTTGTTGGAAGTGGTTTCGCCAGGGTTAAAACCTGTATGGAAGCAAGAATATGGAGTATCTACGAACATTGTTCCATGTTGGAGTAGAGGTGTTTGTGATTGCTAAATAACCCCACTTGATACGACTTTGGTAAATAGCATTCTCTTTGCTGTTTGTGTACAGTAGGTGTGTAACGTAGTTTCTGTTTGTTTTTAGTGTATACAGTAATTGCCAATAACATACTTCTGTAAGCGAAAAATTTCACGTTAACTAACCCAAGATCATCATATTTTACCTATTTTTGCATATACCTGTGTATTTACTAGACCGTATTAAATGATTGTCCCAACCATAGACAGTAAATAAAATGGTGAATTTATAATCTGAATTATACACCCATAGACAGTAAATAAAATTATGAATATACAATGTGAGTAGTGCAGACAATGACGGCAAGTAAAATGTTTTTTTTATAATGTGAATAGTATTATTGTATTTTCATTGCTGTGTAAATTTCTTTCGGTCTAAACCAGTTACCGATAATATATCATAAGTAGTTTAAGCTGTGAATTTTTGTTTCATTGTTTAGACGAGTGAGTTTCCCATATGAAACGGCACAAGGAATATAATTTTGACATTTAAGTTGTTGTGGGCTTAAATTATGCCTACTGAATTTGCCTATGATATTCCGTACAAATTACACACACACACACACACACACACACACACACACACACACACACACACACACACACACACACACACACACACACACACACACACACACACACATATCTATATATCTATCTATCTATCTATATCTATATCTATCTATCTATCTATCTACGGTATCTATCTATCTATTTATCTATATCTATCTATCTATATCTATATCTATCTATCTGTATATATATATATATATATATATATATATATATATATATATATATATATATATACAGTATGTGTGTGTGTGTGTGTGTGTGTGTGTGTGTGTGTGTGTGTGTGTGTGTATAATGATTTGCATTTATGCTACTGTTATTCGTAGCTCAGGCAAATGCATAAATGTTATTTTCAGCAGTAATATCATACCGGTACCACAGGAGAATTATTATGACGTCATGTATAGTGTAGCGGGTGCATGTACTTGATAACGTAATGGAACCAACGTTAGCCTATACATACTATGTAAGGAAAAATAATATTTCAAGCAGCTGCCACAGTCACTGCCCTCCACACTGTATTAAACATGAACTGAGAGTGACATGGAATGTTCGTATACGCGTTTTGTGATTACGCTTACTGAAGTAAGGTCACTCCGTTACAGATATACAGGTTAAGCATATGGAACATACTGATAGTTTGATAACGGACAAGTTACTGACTTGCCTCATGTCTCCACAAAGTTTGCCTGAATTTAGGCTACTGCAGATGTTGCCTCATTTGTCCCTCGTGCATCAGTGTAGGATTGTTATATTATCCACAATCATTGGCTCTGAGCTGCCTGTATGAAGGGGAAGTATCATAGTGTTAATTAAACCAAGCAATGTAGGATTTTTTTTTTTTTTCCAAATACATGGTCACTTCATAACTTCCATCCCGTCCGGGATAAAGGCGTCTAGCTGTAGACAGATAAACAGATAAATAGACAGTATCTGAACTGTCATTAGTCTGAACTCTTCCACACCAGTACTGTATAAGCATCAGGCATCATGTCTTCTGGGGTCGGAAACCTGTAGTTTGTATTTTACCTAACCCCAGACGATTTTATTCAGCTAATATGCCACAGGAGCCTTGGAGTTAACACTCACCAGTAACTTATGTATTGAATTCCTGTCAACGCCAGACGATTTTATGCAGCAGAGAGTGAGTCCTAGTGGCATAAGAATCCTAGAATAACTTCATTAATGACAGGGATTTATGAACTTAGGCTATTGCATGCATGCTCAGTTCTCACACTGGAAAGTATTCAAAACAGTTTGATATAATTAAAATAATTTTGTTGGTGCTTCTCAAAATAAATAAATAAATAAGTTTTTAGTTAAAAGAAATTGAGAAGGATGGAAAAAAAAAAGTTATTCCTCCGTAGAAAAATTGACCAAAAGAGCACGAGGCACAGACGTTCATTTTGAGATACCTGGGCACGTGCGTTTAAGAACAGAAGTCATAAGTAGGGGGAAATAATGCTTTTGACAATGAAAGTATACAAAGAGTCTTAGGGTATGTTACTGTAGGCCAGAAATGACAGAAACTGCAGCAGATTTCGTGGCGTAATTTGTATGAGCAGACGGTAAGAGCTCTGGCATGTTTACAGTTTGTCATTAATGACTGTAGCCCGAGGACGCATTTTTAGTTTGTTCTGGTTGCCACCAAACGATTTTATTTAACATTAGGGAGACTTTTCATGGAGAAGCAGTTCAGTGGAAACAAGCAATGACAGAAGATTGCTTCGTCATCGTAGTGAAGTTGTTAATGTGCTCTCTCTCTCTCTCTCTCTCTCTCTCTCTCTCTCTCTCTCTCTCTCTCTCTCTCTCTCAATGAAATGAAGGGGAGCAGAATATGTTTGGTATAAGCTGAAATTTGTCGTGTGTTTTCACTTACGTAGTTATTAAACAAAGGTGTATGTGGTAATCGTCCTTGTGGTAACCAATTCAACATTACAGAACCCTTTATATATGCATGTTGTTATCATTTCAACAAAGTAAATATTTTCAGTAATAAATTATTTATTTTGCTATATGAAATTTATTTTTCTATTTATATATCAATGATAATACTAACTTTTACTACTGCTTTAGTAAATGGCAGCTGTTAGCTAATGATAAGCAATACTGTACAAAGTTTAATTCTCTTCAAAGGCCAGATGATTATTATCAATTTTTCCATATGCATAATCGCTATGTAAAATTACAGTGGTTAGAGAATACTATGGTACAAAGAGAAGGGGGGATGATTTCAGCCAAGCTGCACATCATCATGATACACTTTGTCCCTTCACTTACACACTTTTACTTGTTTCGAAGATTCATCTTAGGAGTCATAAGCATTCGCAAGTGCTACTAGCGTCACCATTTAATCTCTCTCTCTCTCTCTCTCTCTCTCTCTCTCTCTCTCTCTTTACTTTAATCTATCCCTGGACGACATAATAAAACTTGGGTAACGATGGTGTTTGCGTGTGTGTGTCCGGAAGGTAACGACCCGCGTGTGATGGCTTGCTGAACCTCCCATTGGTATCCTGTGGAGATTACTGGTAGGATTCACATCAGATGCCAGTGTTGTTCGTATGTTAAATTTTTTCAGTTTATATTTGTATATTCTTTTATTATATTATACTATTTATGCAGACTTGTGGAAAAACATACAGATTATTATTATTATTATTATTTTTTTGGGGGGGGGGTAAATTCGTGTCCTCTCCCTCTCCCAAATCTACAAACTGTTGAAAATGTGAATATGGCCTGAATGAGCACTTAAGAAATGAAGTAGCTCATAATGGTTTTGTTGGATAGATAGGTATAGAATTTATTAATGCATCCAAAAACAATGACAGTTCTGTACACACACACACACACACACACACACACACACACACACACACACACACACACACACACACACACACACACACACACACACACACACACACACATTCATGTGTGTCACCTAATAGCGGTCATCATTCCAGGGAACGCTCGGGAAAAAAAATACCAGGATGGTACAAGGAATGAATTACGAACGGCGTCCGTAAAATTCTTCACCATTTCATGTTTGTTACTCTGAGTATTTACAGTAATTACAGCTCTATGAAATCAAAGCTCTTCGAGGTGTTTGCCGTGATGGGTTCAAGCTGTATAAATATAATTGCTGTTCAGCCACCCAGGCCAAACTTCCGAGAATATCTTGGTTAGTCCGTACCCCCCAAAAAAAAACCTTTGATGTGTATCATCAGATATTTGAACGTCTTCGGCAACAGAGTACATAGACATTGTCCTCCTCAGTCCTCTAGAAGAAGAAATCTATGGGAATGTGATTTTTGGTGAAGTTAAGACCTGGTGTGAAAACACTGCATTTTCTCGTGTAATCCACATGCATTGGACAGTTTGTATTCCTGCTACCAGTTAGCGGTCTCAGGTTATTCTGCATTCTTAACGCCAGTTATTTACTTTTGTGTTTTCATCTTAATTGAAATACTATTTTTGTCGTTAATTTGTTATTCAAGCCATGCTTAGCATACATGTGCAGAGACAAAGATAGATTATGGTTGTGCTGGTACGCCATAATTATTCTGCTACTTTGTAATGTAAGAGAGCTGAAATTGCCTGTTAACAGCTGCTGCGCTACATTGTAAGTGTATGGGAAAAACGTCATGAGAACAATGTGAAATCAAGTATGTGGAACGTTAATAAGCTTCGGTCAACATCACCACTATATTGTTCATTTTTTCAGTGTTCGTTCTCATTTTTGCCGTTCTCAGTCCGTACTCTTTTTTTTTTTTTTTTTTTTTTTTTTTTTTTTTACATTCTCAGTCTGGCTTTCCCCTCGTGCTTTCAGCCACTTTGGAATGAACGGAAATGTGACTGTTAATTACTTGTATTTTAACAAAAACGTGCGTGTTATATCCAGGCACAATGCTGCAGTTTAATAATACGCAAGTGGTCTGAAGTCCTTGACACACTCCACTGTTCTGCTGTTGGTTTCTGCACGGACGTCTCTTCGTTTCGTCGTTAGTCAAATCTTTGCCGTTTCAGATTCAGTTCTTGGTTGATTACTGATCGCTCATGACTTTTACAGAGATAAAATATTTGTATTCGTTGACCGCGGCTGTTGTGTTTTTGGAAATTCTTGCCAGTGAACGTCAAATGAGACTGTCCAGGAGTAATAGGTATAATGGTTAACTGTGTTCTCTGTCTTAACTGTGTTGGGCGTTTAGATGTCCTTGTAAGAAGAATTGCTCTTACTCTGATATTCGTTATTGATATGATTTTTTTTTTTAGTTACACAAGTTAAAATAACGTTAGAATTTCATATTAACTGTGCCTATCTAACCTTTGTTAAACTAACAACCCATAATAGAAACGACGAAGTGGTCTGGGCAGGACAGAACGGGGAGGAGGCAGAGAGTTGGTCGTTAGGGAGATGATGAAAGGTGCAAGAGAAAGAATAGCAGAGAAAAGATCCTGGATATGGAGAGGGAGCAGAGAGTTAGAGATACCGGTGAGAGGAATAGATGGAGGGCGCGATGGCAGGAAGAGATTACTGTGGTGCAATGAGGAGGGGAATCTGAGGAAAGAATAGAAGAGGTATCGAATGTAAACAAACAAGTGGCTGAAAAAGGGTAAATGGGTTTGAGAGGGATAATGGCACTTAGAAAAAGTAGGCCTACGGGAAGAGGGAAGGTTCGTGGATTGAACTGAGGTGCACGCACGCACGCACGCACGCACGCACGCACGCACGCACGCACGCACGCACGCACGCACACACACACACACACACACACACACACACACACACACACACACACACACACACACACACACACACACACACACACACACACACACACACACACACACACACACACACACACACACACACTTCAGTCTGTCTTTTTCACTGCCAACTCCCAGTCTCATTAATGTAATATGTCCAAGCATTTTGTATTAAATGGAGCTTGAATTTGACTTTCTTTTTGTCCAGTTTCTCTAAAAGGAAAAAGTTTTGCAGAATCTAAGCCTTGAGTTCTTTGATTGCATAAAGTAATGTAAAAATCCCCCTAATCCGGCCACATCGACAAATTTATCATCAGATCCTTCCAGTCTTAGAACAAATAACAAGCCAGTAGTTGTTCTTGCATGGAATGTACAGTATATAAGAAATAACCCCTTTGGGCCCCCTCCCCGCCGCTTGCATGCAGACTGAGTTATGTGTTGTGCGGCGGAAAATGCTCTTATATTGTGATTAAAAATTCAAGGCAGGACGGCGGGTGTGCAAACATCGCTGGAAAGTTGTGTGGGACGGGAGAAGTGTGTCGGAGGGGACGGGAGGGAGAGGTGAAAAGGGAACGAGTTGGTGGGTTTCTTCGGTCAAGAGTCACTACGGGGGAGTCAGAAGGAGAATGTTGTGTGTAGCGTACTCAAGTGTTCCTAGTAATCCTTATCTGAGCAAGAGTGACTGTTTGTGTGAATGTTTTTTGGCAAAGGGCATGGTATTTGCGGAAGAGAATTCAGAGTCTCCTAACTCATGCCACTCGGTCAGGTTACAAACGTCTGAGCTTGAGAACTATATAATTAAATTGATTGTATAGGAAATGGCCATAAGACAATAGTTAGAACGTATAGTGGGCATATTTGAATTAGAAGAGTAAATGTGAAAGATAAGGAAGTAGCTGGGGAGAGAATAATCGCAGAAGGACACCAAGATGTTTAAATGAGAAAGGAAGCAAAGGAAACTAGTAGAAGGAGGTCACAGAGAGAGAAATATGGCTGCAGGAAGGGGACGGTCGAAAGTACGTGAGAGGTTGAGGAAACCGTAAAGGCAAGAAATAACCATCCCTCGTCACATCCTCAATAGCAGAGATTCCGGACAGTGAAGAGATCATGGAGGCGGCAGAGAGAGTGGGAGGAAGAGAGAGAAGTTGAGGAAAGGAAACAGCAGATGGAAAGCGAGGAGGGAAACGTAGGGAGGGAAAGTAGGAGGTGGAGATAGAGAAGGGAGAAGCAGAGGGAAGGAGGGCATGATGAGGTGGAGGGGGAGATGGAAGAGGAACAAGGGGAAGGAAGAAGTATTTTTTTTTTTTTTTTTTTTTTTATGCGAGGAAGAAGGAACCAAAGGCATGAGCCTGCAGTAATAGTTCCCTCCAAGAGAAAAACAAAATACAATACAGAGCCAAATTCAAGATCCGATCATTTTGAGATGCCTGGACACACTACGTTTGAAAGACTGGAGATCATAGGCAGAAGGAAATACAGACAGAGGGAGACAGTTCCAGAGCTGACCTGTTGCATAAATGAAAGACTGGGAGTAACGGTTAACTCTTGCATTAGAGAGTTGGACAGAAAAGGGATGAGAGTTTGCTGCTAGACGGGTGCTACGCGCCCGTCGTAGAGGTGGAGGAATGCAAGCAGACAGTTCAGAGGAGCAGTGACCATTAAAGTAGCGATAGAAAAGAGATAAAGATTCAACAGTGCGGCGAAGAGACAGAGGTTGAAGGGAGTCAGTAAGAGGAGGAGAGTTAATGAGACGAAAAGCCTTTGACTCCACCCTATTGAGAAGATCTGTATGTGGGGGAGCCTCCCCACACATGAGAGTTGTACTCCACACAGGGGCGGATAAAACCCCTGTATAGAGTCAACAATTGTGCAGGGAGTAAAGAAAGAGCGGAGTCGGCCAGCACACCCAATCTCTTGGAAGCAGATTTTACAAGAGATGTAATATGATCTTTCAAGATAAGTCCCGGGTATATGAAACCCCAAGCATGTTCAAGGATGATGCAGGATTAATCTGAATATTATTAAACATCAGTGGGTATACCTGTGGAAGATTTTGTCGGGTTGATAGGTGTAAGAACTGAGTCTTAGATGCATTAAAGACAACCATATTATTTTTACCCCAGTCAGAGATATGAGTCAAGTCAGACATTAGGTGTGCCATAGCCTCATCCCTTGTTTCTTGAAGTAACTGTTGAGATGGGCGTTGCAGGAACCGAATGGAAAGGTGAAGGGTGGAGTCATCAGCGTATGAGTGGATAGGGTTAGATGTACAGCTTAGAAGATCATTGATGAATAAAAGGAAGAGAGTTGGTGATAGGACAGAGCCCTGAGGAACACCACTGTTGATAGATCTAGGAGAAGAACGATGGCCGTCTACGACAGCAGCTATAGAACGACCAGAAAGGAAGCTAGCGATGAAGGCACAGATAGAAGGATAGAAACCGTAGGAGGGCAGTTTGGAAATTAAAGATTTATGCCAGACTCGATCGAAAGCCTTTGAGATGTCAAGTGCAATGGCAAAGCTTTCGCCAAAGTCCCGAAAGGAGGATGACCAGGAGTCTGAAAGGTAGGTGAGAAGATCGCCAGTGGAGCGTCCCTGACGGAACCCATACTGACGATCGGAAAGAAGGTTGTGATAGGAAAGATGCCTTAAAATTTTTCTATTAAGAATTGACTCGAAAACTTTTGAAATACAGGAAGTTAAAGCAATTGGACGATAGTTGGAGGGTTGGGAGTGGTCACCCTTCTTTGGGACTGGCTGAATGAGAGCAAACTTCCAGCAAGAAGGAAAGGTACAAGTTGACAGACAAAGGCGAAATAGTTTGCCTAGGCAGGGTGTAAGCACAGAAGCACAGTTTTGAGAACAACAGGAGGGACCCCATCAGGCCCATATGCTTTGTTAGTACTGAGGCCAGTAATGGCAGAAAATACATCAACTGAAGAAATTTTAATGTCAGCCATGAGGAAGTCAGAGGGGGAAGTGATGGAGGGAACAGCACCGGAATCGTCTAAGGTGGAATTGGAGGAGAAAGTCTGTGCGAAGAGATCTGCTTTATCAGTAGAAGAAATAGCTACAGAACCATCAGAGTAGAAAAGAGGAGGGAAGGATGATGAGGTAAAGTTGTTAGAAAGATTTTTGGCAAGGTGCCAGAAGGAGCGGGAAGAATTCGAGTTGGAGAGTTGAGAGCATTTAGTATGGATGAAATTATTTTTAGTAGAGTGAAGAACAGACTTAGCACGATTCCGGGCAGAAACGTAAAGATTATGTGATTCAGGGGTGGGTTGGCTCCGGTACCTTTTGTAGGCCTTCTCCTTGTTGCGGACAGCATTAGAACAAGCGTGATTAAACCAAGGCTTTCTTGCGTTAGTCAAAGGATATGAGAAAGGAATGTATGCTTCCATGCCCGAGAGAATAACCTCCGTAATGCGCAAGGCACACTCAGATGGCTCACGGCCATGGAAGCAATAATCATTCCAGGGAAAATCAAAAAGTACTGCCTGAGGGCCTCCCAGTCCAGCGGCTCCAAAATGCCAGAGACGACGTTTCCCTGGAGGGTCCATGAGCCGTACTGGAGGCGATAGGACAGGTTAAGGTAATAAGGTTGTGATCGGAGGAGCCCAACGGAGAGAAAGATTAACAGAGTAAGCAGAAGGATTAGTTGTGAGGAAGAGGTCAAGTATGTTGGAGCTCTCTCCAAGGCGGTCAGGGATACGGGTAGGGTGCTGTACAAGCTGCTCTAGGTCATTAAGGATAGAAAAGATGTAGGCTTGTTCACCAGGTGGATCCGTGAAAGGAGAGGAGAGCCAAAGGTGGTGGTGAACGTTGAAATCTCCAAGAATGGAGATTTCAGAGAAAGGAGAAATGGACAGAATGTGTTCCATCGTAGAAGTAAGATAGTCGAAGAATTTTTTTGATAGTCAGTAGAATTAGGGGATAAGTAAACAGCACAGATATATTTAGTCAGAGAATGACAGGAAAGCCGAAGCCAGAGAGTGGAGAATTCAGAAGAATCAAGTTCAGGAACACGAGAGCAAGATAAGTCGTTGCGTATGTATACACAACAGCCACCTTTGGCTTTGAAATGAGTATAGAGAAAGTAGGAGGATACAGAAAAGGGTTTGCTGTCAGTTGCCTCAGACAGCTGAGTCTCCGTTAGAAAAAGAAGGTGAGGTTTAGAGGAGGAGAGGTGGTGCTCAACAGAGCGAAAGTTAGAGGAAAGGCCGCGAATGTTGCAGAAATGAAGAAGAAGAGAGTCAGACAGTGGTTCCAGGCACCTCGAGTCGTCACCGGGAGAGGGGCAGATGGCGGGGGCATTTATGGTCCCCCCCCCTGGGGACTCCGAGGCTGGGTGAATTGATGCCATTTTGGTGAATTTTGGATAGGAAGTGTAGTGTGTACTGTGCATGTAGTTTGGTGAAGATAGATAGAGAAATTTGTACTGGAGAGCATGCTGGCCTACTCTCTGTGTAACTGAGACACTGAAAAAGTTCAGCAAAGGGGGATGGTCAGGAACTAGTCCTGAGGGCTGATGAAACGGGAGATCCAGCACTCCCTGTCATCAGCTTTCCATCCACCTCGGGAGTACTGCCCTGCTCGACTGGTGCTACAGTCTACTCCTGTAGGAAGACAGGTAAGAAAAGCAGGGGGAAGGAAGGGAGGAGGCGGTGAAGGGAGAGAGGGCAGAGAAGCAGGCGAAAGGAAGAAGTAGGAGGAGGGAGACAAGGTTGGGAAGCAGAGGGAAGGAAAGAGGATGTGAAGGAACCTGAATGATAAAGAGAACGGTGAGTAAATCGAGGCAAATAAAGATGAGAGAGAATGATTAAAAGGCATGACTGAAAGAAAGAAGCTCTGAAGAAAAAGTTAAAGGTCAGATAACGAAAAGGAAACAAAAGAGGGGGTGGTTAAATTTAAAATAGGTAGCGAGAGAGAGAATAACAGGAAGGGAAGATGGGAGAGTGTGCGTATGAGGCAGGGAGGAAAGAAAGAAAGGAGGGAGGGAGGGAGACTATAAAATAGTCGATTTAATGTTAACATTCGATGAGAGTCAGAGAAATACTGTGGAGGTGAATATAGGGACAGCGAAAAGTCGGAACTGTGGGTGAAGGAGCGAAGAAGGCAGGAAAGGAGGTGGAGGGTAAGAGGACAGGAGCGGAGGGTAATAGCCAAACTTTTATAGTTCCTTTAGAGGCTAGGCTACTGTAGCAGCTACTTTCCCCACTTCCCTTGGTGGTGGTACCCAAGGGAAATTTAATTCACACTTGCAAGTCTGCTTCACTGCAATCGTTATGGGCACCTAATACAACTTCCCACATACTCACCAAGCTACTTTACCGATCATCCTACCCATAAGTGGGTAACTAATACGCCTAATGTATGGGTAACTAATATAGTATCGTGTATAACTAATATAGTATCATGTATAAGGATAACTAATATAGCTAGCGTTTATATCTATGGATAGCAAATAAATTTTCCTGTGTATATAAGTAACTAAGCACCTTCCTAATTATTGGTAAGTAATGCACCTTTCTGTATATTGATGACTAATGTACCTTCCTGTATGTTGATAAGTAATACACCTCTATGTAAGTGGATAACTAATTCACGTTCCTGTATAGGGATAACTAATTCACGTTCCAGCATAGGGATAACTAGTACACCATCTTGTAACCTATATGGATAACCAACAGCTACTTGCATATGGTTAGCTAACTTCGCTATATGGATTACTATTATACCATGTGTGTCTGCAGTCCATCGCGTTTGTCAGTGGAGCACCCGTTCTGCTTGTTGTCAACTATTCAGCCCATCCCTCTCATATCCCACAATCAGTCGCTGTTTAAGCTTAGGCGGCTTTGTGAGATAGTTGGCTAATTGTCTCTCATTCATAATTGCGCTTCACTCCAGGTGTTTGAGTATTGAGCTGGTCGGTGATTGGTTACCTGGGGATGATGGTGGGTTGGACTAAGGAGCAGTTGAAGCTGGCTCAACAGATTAACATTCCAAACAGTATTGAATATAATAAGTTGCACTCCTAGGTGGAATGCTTGTATGAGTTTGTCAGTAAAGTTTTAATATAGTAGCTGCCGCCACACTACTTCACCAAAATCCACATCGTCTTAAATTTCATTTTTTTTTTTTTTTTAATCTGCCAACCACAGTATTATTTTATTTTGTATATTCTTGTCTAGTCCACTCGCTCGATATGCAGGAGAGACTGTTTGATCCCTCACGTCCTCTCCTCTCAGTCACCTTTTTTGTCTCCTAATAAATGCTTAATATTGTCCTTAATTTCTAGGGAAAGGACTGTCAATTTCAGTAAAGAGAATCCAACTTTCCCACCCGATGGGAGAATTCCATTCCTGTACGCAGCTGTCAGTTAATTAAATTGCTAACAGTGCCACTGACGTGTTTAAATGTGTGTGTGTGTGTGTGTGTGTGTGTGTGTGTGTGTGTGTGTGTGTGTGTGTGTGTGTGCATTGCCGATGTAGCTATGCAACCCATCTACATGACATCCACCACTTAAACTTTTTTCTTCCACCAAACGACCTGAACCATTTCCATCCCAGACTCTCGGCTCCTGCCCTTCTTCCTCTCCCCTCTACCTCCACCACCTCCCCTGAACCTCTGAACCACCGCTTATTCCACCACCACCACCACCACCACCACCACCACCACCACCTCACCTCCCCCGAATCCCTGAGTCTCTGGTCGGTAAAATCGCAATTAAGATGATCGGAGAATTTCCAGATGACATCCATACCCCTGGGACCTGGCCCTGCCCACGAAATAATAAGCCCTTTTACCACATTTAATTTTTTATGACGAGATAAATAATCCTCGGTCGGTAAAGTGAATGCAGTATAAAAGACGCCATTCTGCTGAAAGAGTTACTGGTATTTATTCATAACCACTTTGTTGGAAGAGGCTTCTGCTAGGCTCAAGAAAATCTCCTGGCGATAGCAGAAATACTCTAAAAAAGAAATACTCTAAAAATACTCTAAAAGATACGTTAATGTGCTGCAGGAGTTGATAAGGTGTGGAATGAGGAAACGGTTAGAAGAGTGTGCTTATACGGAAAGAATGGCTTTGTATAGAGTGGTGAAAGGCTGCCGACAGTATACCTGAAGAATGAGTTTGAGGGTAAGAGGAGGAGGAGGGTTGAGGGAGGGTGGGGTTGGACGAATATAGTCAGAGGCTGTTTGATTTAACGGAATTTGGTTAAGGAAGCAAAAGAATGACGAAGGATAGAAATGGATGGAGGACGAATGTGCGGAGAAGCTAATGACAAGGACTGCACCCCTTCCTTACTTGGCAGTTGGCGGAATGATCTTTGTTCTGCAGACTCTGTAAAGCATATCGTTGAGCGGATCGATTTGCCTTTGAGGTTGATCCGGGAATATCGAAGGCTGAACTGACTATACCCCTTTTACTTTAGCTTGACCAAAATTTACCAGCTCTCCATCGTGGATGCTGCGTTGTAACAATAGATTAACAATAAATTATGTTGCTGGTAGCGAGGAAATGCTTTGGAAAGGATGTGGAGCCGTAGCATGGTTTTTCTGTCATTAAGCTACGTAAATAAGCTGAAGAACGAGATCCTGGGCCCAGTAAAGGTGAAAGAGCTGTAGTGAGTAGATGGATAGGCTGTGCAGCTTGGCTTTCTGTTTCTGTTTCATTTTCTTCTTACATGTTCGTACTTAATTATCTTGCCAACCTCATGTATTACTGGAAAAAAAGATATGGTAATGGTAATAAATATAATGATTTATAATGAATATAATGATGTACTCATGATCTACACCTAATTAAATGAGAGAGAGAGAGAGAGAGTTAGTTGTTTGTATCACTGTTGCATTATAATTAATTATCGACTGTTTTATAACTGCAGCCTGAACTTTAACAAGAATCACATATTCTGTACACGTTTCTGTCCAGTGTTGCTTATCAGCTGAAAACGACTCCTTTGCTGATGGACTTATATATCAGTTTTATGTCATGTATGAAACAATTTCAGTTTCAGTGAAGTTCATTTTGCGCCATGCACCTTGAATATGATTTTCCGGTTCCAGCAATTAATATCTGGCCCTTACTTCCGCGAACAAAACTTCAGTCCTCGTCCACGGCACTTCATTTCACAGTTAATCATAATCAGTGGGCCTATTTCATCCCTCTTGTCAGAACACATACCAGCTTGACGCAGTCAGTCTACCCATTGAAACAGAAATCTTCAGATCGAGGACACTTGCACATCTCTGTGGCAAATTTTAATTATTTTCACTTCATTGACCATATCTATCTGTCTATCTATATCTATCTATCTACCTATCTATCTATCTATATATATATATAATTCTCGTGAAGCAGCAGATCTGATTCTGCTTGCAGGGCAAGTGCTAAATGGTGGGTTTCTCACTAGCCAGTGCCAGTAGAAGGGATTCTTTTCCCCACAGGATTTCGGGCCTGCTCATTACTATGTGCTCTACTCTTATTGCTTTACCACTCTCTTTTATGAGGATCATTGATAGCGAGTCGTCCCTCCATGTACTTTATTCCAGTTTGCTTTGTTGCGCACATATCCGTTGCTGTCTCGGAGACGTAATACGAAAATAATTGATCCAGGGAGACGAAGTCGGTGGTCATTATTTATGTACGAAATGTATCTGTGTGTGTCTGTGTCGAAAACTCAAATCTCTGAAAATTTTGATTGTCGACGGAAAAGTTATTAATAAAAGTTGTTTAGAATCACAGCTTGAGTTCACATGTCACTCAACCAGCATTGGGAGTCACCCAGGATGATACATAATAGTCAAGTTTTCATCAGACAGTATTATTACAGTCTACCTGGCTCACAGATGACGGGCAGTCTTGTAATTTCTGAATTTTTCTTTCGACTCTGCTGTCTGGCAGCCTGTCACTTTGTCCTTCATTTGTAGAACCTAAAAGTGTTTTATGCCAATCGGCTTTGCCCACATTTTTAGTATCTTTTCAGTCGCCATGTTATCCACAGGTGCAGTGGCTTGATGTACCGTAGGTGTCGTGAATCATCTGACTTTAGAACCATTCGTGTGTATTTTGTGTGGACTGCTACCACAAGGAAGAAAACAGTCCAGGCATCTAGACCAGAATTTGTGTGCATATTGGCACTATACCCGGTGGCGGTGGCTGAATCGGTAGAGAGGCGGCCTGCAGTCCTGATGGACCCAGGTTCGAATCCCGGCTGGGGCAGGGAACAGTTTAAGGATTTGAATTTCATTGAAGCAGACTTTCCTGATCTACCAGATGACCCGCCGACATGTCATAAAAGTACCCCCGCTAATACCAATACACCAGTCCTGTATGAGACAGCCCTAGCATGTATTCAGTATGGACGGTGGGTGTTAGCGCCGAAGTGGTGACATGTGGAGGTGTAGGAGGACTACTGGGCCTTGGGATAGGCTACTGCCCCCGAGATATAGGCCCTGAAGCCTTTGCCCAGAGTCGGACACATAAAAAAAAAAAAAAAAAAAAAAAACTGTGCATTGGCTGTGTTGGTGTCTGTGTGGTCATTTTAATAGATTGTTCATTAAAATAACACATGAATCTGTGTCGAAATTTGTTTGTTTGGATTATATCGCACGTGATTGTTTATTAAGTGACATTAGGATGTTTTGGACCTCGGTTGCCGTCTCTCTCTCTCTCTCTCTATCTATCTATCTGTCTCTCATGATATATATATATATATATATATATATATATATATATATAAAATCACTTGTTTCACCATTAACGTTTTTAGGGGCATTACAAGAACTTAATCTTTCATGTCTTCCACTGGCTGGCACTGCCACCGTTCCCTCCTTACCACATACCACATTCCCACCTTCACTCCTTCCTTCCTGATGCATCTCTTCCTCCTTTTCTTCTGTCTTTTTTCCTTACTGCTGCGGTTTCTTACACTTCTTCCTACTTTTTATTCTTCCCTCCTTCATTCCTCCATCTTTCCACATTCATCTCGCTTGGACGCTTTCGTCAGCCTTCATTTTTTTTTTTTTTTTTTTTTTTTTTGGTCCCACTGCACCTCTTCCTATGTCTCTTCGCTCCATTCCTCCCTCCCTTTCTCCTGCCTTGTTCATTCCTCCTTGTCCACATTTTTTTCAAATCGTCGCTATTTCTCACTGGTTTGTTTCCCGTCTTTCATTTTCCTAATGAGTCATGGTTAAGCTTAATTATATTTGTTTGAGTCTGCCTCTTTTTCCCTGTAGCTGCATTGTGCTGGCAGTTGGGAGGACCTGTTACACCACACGAGAGAGGGCAGTGGACACAAAAGACTGGGAGGAGTTTCTTGACCGTGTTTGACCTGTGGCTCTGGTGCTCCTGTTACAGAGAAAAGATGGGAGAGAGAATAAAGGTGAAAGGAGAGGCAGAAGGGTGGTGGTGGGGGTTGAGGGAGGGGATAGTGGGGAAGGGATGAAAGGCTGGAGAGGAGTGAGAACTCAGTGTAGCCTAGATCAAAGCAGAGGGGGAGATGAACTTGCAGGCGATGTATAGTAAAGATGCTGCTGGATGCATGTTGTGAAGGAGAGGAAAGGGGAGAGTGAGATTTAGCTTTCAGTTGATGTGAAGTGTCCTCATAGCAGAATGAATGAGATGAATGAAGGTGGCTGGAGGTGGGATGACAAGGAAGGGGTGCAGGAGGGGGGAAGAACAACATGAAAAGAAGTGGACCGAGGCAAGATGAGTAAATACAAGAAAACAGTGGAGAGCGGAATGTCTTGAAGGCTGGATGCAATGACGTTTGATACTGAAGGAGATGAGGCGGTGGATGGAGGGGAAAAGTGAGTTCGGAAGAGAGAGAGAGAGAGAGAGAGAGAGAGAGAGAGAAAGGCATAACGAAATGTACAAAGGTATATAGGGAAACAAAAATAAAAATAACAATATACAGACATTTTTAAATTCGAAGAAAGAAAGGGGAGCATAGGTGACGCTGATGACGATACGAAAACAAGAAATTACGATTTCCGCGCCAAAATGGCTACGCTGCCAGTTACACACTACGGAGTACTCACACCTAGGGTTCATGTTCAAAATGGCTTTGGGTTCTTTCGTAACACTTCATAGACAGCGATGTATTCTACAGATTACACATCAACATCCTCGTTTATAACTTTTATTAAAACTATGTTAATACTTAAAACCTTTAAGTGCCGTAAAAACAGTGATAATCAATAAAAGTAATTGCTCATTTAGCGGTGATATGAAGCCTCCTATGCCACTGTGAATACTGGCCTAAGACTTGAGATCAGGGATACCAACGTGGCACCTAAACTCAGGAGTTTGTTTTCAGATCACTCGTCCATGTGTCGTATTTTATCACACTAAAAGAGTGCCGATATTTTTTTTTAGTGAGTGTTCATCAAAAGGATTTCACTTTATGTACTTGCCAGTCACAAAAGAATTTCACTTTACTTGCCAGTCACCGCATTAGTTTTATCATATTATAATGAAGAACAGTTATGTGTGAATCGTTTTTTCCTATGAGGTGGAGCGGAAAGTTGGAAGGCTTGAAAGATGACTAAATGAATCTGTGGGCCATTTCACTGGACATTGGTTGATCGGTCCCCAGCTTTTCTCCTTTCTTGTTCCTGTATCTTTGACACATCGTTGCTTGTGTTTTATATTTTTTGCTTTTGTATCTAGGTGTATGTAACTTGGATTGCAGAATTGGTTTTTAAGTTAGCAGTCTGAGTAAGGTTGTAAAGTGCATGAAATTTTTGGTTAAGGTTGGTTTCCACCGAAGAGAAACTTCAGCTCGTTCTACTTTGTTAATCAAGTTGTGTGAATTCCGTGGTTCGGTTAGTCATGTCATTTTTCGTATACAGCATGTTTATTCATTTATTAAATTTTCTGACATGTTCAGTCACGCCGTACTCTTGAGCTGCATCTTGTTGCTAGATATACTGTGCTGCCAGTATTGTGAATGTTGTATGAAGAAATTTACCAAAATTCTTTGCATACAAGGGAACATTTTACGACAAAAATATCAAGGATAATTAGAAAACTACCTTTCACATCAAGTAAGCGAGAAAAGAAACAGGATGCACACTTGCGGTACCGGTGCAGTAAGTCGACATAATTCTCAGCTTGACTGAAAAGCATTGAAGAATTCTAGGTCAACTTCTGATCCCTGGCGCCTTACTGACTCGAGTTTCTGGGCTCAACTTTGCCAGTGGGTCGGTGAAACTCGTTGTAACTCTTCGGCCCAGAAGCATGATACCTCCCCCACCCCCCACTCCCCTCTCCCCTTCCCATCGTCCGACTCACTGACAATTGAAAAGCATTGGTTCGCGAGTGACGGGGCTGATCTATGGTATATTACCATGTGATGAAATACCCCGGAAAGCCATGGTAGAACCACTGTTGGTGAGTCTTTGAGTATATCGTTATCCTCGTATCATCAGATTCGGCTTGCTGTCACTTATTAGACAAAACGGCCTTGAGTTGCACTGATGATGGATAATGAGGAAGTAACATATACTGGTATTACGTACTGTTGACTTGGAGAGATTAAAGTCCATGGATAGTGTAATGGATCTTTTAGTTTGTGTGTGTGTGTGTGTGTGTGTGTGTGCATGTGTGTGTGTGTGTGTGTGTGTGTGTGTGTGTGTGTGTGTGTGTGTGTGTGTGTGAGACTTGTGATTCTTATCTCGTATTAGTTACGTAGGTCTCAGCACCAACCAGGGTCACGTAGCTAATGAAGATTACAGTTGCTACTATGCTGTCATAGTCGTCATGCCGGGTCACCATCACGACCTAATCTTCATGATCCACATCTCCATTATCCCTGCATATCCCAACTGTCTGTCATCATCATCACCACTCAGGATAATTTGTGGCGTCATATCACCACACAAGTGAAACTAAATGTATATTGTATTGCAGTAAAGTTAGTGTATCAGAAGGAAACTACACAAAAAAGAAGTGATTGTAAGGACCGTTCAGTAAGGGATGCCCGAACACGTAATTTTGAAGGCTTGGGGTCGCCTTAGGAGAAAAGTCGAGTAAGGAAGACTCATGGTGTATGCGTAAGAAATGTATATTAGTTTGTTGATATAATAGTGAGCTACACGGAAAGGCTGACAGTGTGCGACTTTCAGTGACTGGAATGGGTTAATGGTATGATGTAATATAGATTAGGGAGATAGTACCGGTATTTAGTGGGGGGGAGGAGGTTTACAAGATAGATGGAAAATGTTGAAAGGAAAAGTGGATAACAGGGAAGTCGAAATATAAATTAAAGGTTGCCAGTGCGATGTATCGAACATATTACGGACAAGAGTGTACCGAACATATTAAGGACAAGAGTGGTGTGAGAAGGGATGATATTGAAGTAGAAAGATGATTAATGAAGTATGAGAAAGCTGAGGAACACTGCGGTATTGATAATAAATTATTAATGAATTATTAGTAATGATGACACAAGAATATCTTGAGGAAAACTAGTAAGGGAAGGAGGTGAACGCAGTGAGAACAAGACTTGAGAAAATTGAGGAGTGACAGGCTGAATATTACCGAGGAAGGGAAGAGATCGAAATTATTTGGCGAAAAAGAGGAATTGCAAGAGTTTGCAAAGAGGATGGTGAAGGAACGATGTAGTAGTAATGCTGGGAATGAGCAACGCATGAGGATGTCAATTTCTGACAGCGCATACCGGTATCAGTATATATTTTTTGCGCGTCAATGTAACTAAAACGTTTTACACAAATCAAGATCTCCAAAATGTAAAACAATCTGATCAGTGGTTTTACGAACACTCGTAAATTACCGGGTTATATGAAGGCGCCAGATAAATGATGTAGACTCACTGGCACTGAGTCAGTAAACTCTGGGATTGACAGACACCTGGACTTTGTGAACAATGGCAGTGCCATGTGATCGAGCGTGGTGGCAGGTCACCTGGGACTGACATCATAAAGGATATACCCATAACTACTGATACTGCTGCACATGTCGTCATTTATAATAGCATCTCCTTCCAGATGGGTGTACTGGTGGCTACCAAAGAGAGCTGATGAGCTGAGGAAGTGAAGAGCAGTGGTGACAGAGGTAGGTGACCAGGTTTATAAAGCGATGGGAGACAGTGTGGGCAGGCGGAAGGCTGATGGGAATAATAGACACACCTCATCTTCCCTACATCCTGTTAAGGAGGAAGTGGAATGTCACATAATTGAATGGTATATGTTCAAAACCTAAACCACATTTTGGTGCATCATCCCACAGTTTCACTGTTATTTGGAGCTGTAGTTATCGTATCAACAGTAAGATTCTAACAGTATAATGGAAACAATAAAACTGCATGCGGTTTAGGATTGTGTGGCTCAGAGGATGAGAGTGGGTCCAGCTTTTGAGAAATCCGTCCTTATAGTTGATTGTGATCTATAGTACACCGCCAGCACCACAGCCCATCACAGAGCACGAGAATATGCAGAAGTTTTTGTTATACTAAATGAAAAATGGAAAAACAAAGACGAGAAAAAGGATAATTCACTTTTACAAAATGTCAAGGATAATAATGGGTAAAAGTTGAGAGAGAGAGAGAGAGAGAGAGAGAGAGAGAGAGAGAGAGAGAGAGAGAGATACCATGGCACGTGTTTATCTGTGACCACGTTTCATACTGGTTATGGGAGGTTAAGTGACGGTTACAAGGTGGAACACTCAAGCTGAACCTAGTTACAGTTGCTACTGCAGAAAGTAATATGTTTTCACAAACACAGCAGTGCTGGCTCAGGTTTTGATTCTCAAAATTATCTAGCTGAAGGTTTTCGTGGCTGGACCAGCGCGGAGTGGGAAACCGGCCAGGATTATCAGTGGTCAGGGGACTGGTTAGAGAGATGGTCAGGATTATCAGTGGTCAGGGGACTGGTTAGAGAGAGAGTCAGGATTATCAGTGGTCAGGGGACGGGTTAGAGAGATAGTCAGGATTATCAGTGGTCAGGGGACGGGTTAGAGAGATGGTCAGGATTATCAGTGGTCAGGGGACGGGTTAGAGAGATGGTCAGGATTATCAGTGGTCAGGGGACGGGTTAGAGAGATGGTCAGGATTATCAGTGGTCAGGGGACGGGTTAGAGAGATGGTCAGGATTATCAGTGGTCAGGGGACGGGTTAGAGAGATAGTCGGGATTATCAGTGGTCAGGGGACGGATTACAGAGATGGTTGGGGTTATCAGTGGTCAAGGGACGGGTTAAAAGATGGTTGGGGTTATCAGTGGTCAGGGGACGGGTTAGAGAGATGGTCAGGATTATCTGTGGTCAAGGGACTGATGAGAGGGACGGCAAGGATTATCAGTGGTCAAGGGACTGGGCAGAGGGACGGCCAGGTATTGGTATGAATACATTAGCACCTTATTTGTTGTTTATGCAGATAATGGAATTTCATTAGTGATCGTATATGATAAACCCATTAATGAGGTCGTGTTACCTGTAATATCTTGAAGCAAGTTTAACAAGAACAAGGCCCCTTATTAATTATTCATAATATACTATTAGTGGAACCCTCGAAGTTCAGAGGTGAAACATCATCATCTAGAGGTTTCATAATTATAGATCCACTTACGACGAGACCATGATCTACATACACCCTCATTCAGTGAGACTGTTTGTAAATTTGTTCTACCATATCACTTAACTTTAGAAGCTTTCCCTATGTACCGTACTTCAGCTTGAACACTTATCATTGTATACAGTAATTCCAGTTGTAAGTAACATACCGATACTTTGATAAATTTGTGTTATCACATTAGCTTTTGTACTGAGTGTGTCTGATTACATTCAATTAAATAACGCCGAAGGACGTAACAGCAGACGGTGATTTTTTTTCTTGGCAATGTCTTGTTTTTTTCCAGCCATTATTACACAAATTAATACCATGAGGAGGAATGCAGTAGTGAGAAGTATTGCCTCCTTACATATCTCTAGTCGCATGGCGGAAATCTAGTGATGCAATACTGATGATTGAGCAGCTTTTTCAGTATTATAGATAAGTGAAAGGTGATAATATCATTGGGCTATGCATCAGAGTATTTTAGTGGTCACTGGATGTATTTGTATGTGTGTGTGTGTGTGTGTGTGTGTGTAATTCAAGAATGGGAACACATGTGCTGTGTTGCATCCTGGAGACACTGTGCAGTAAACCAGTGCAATGCATGATAAGTGTAATGATGATAGCAGAGAAAGGAAAGCAATCTGTTTAGTGTTTTCGAATGGTACTGTAATGATAATCATAGTGATCATATACAAGAGGGATATAAATCTGTCCAGTGTTTTGGAATAATGATGATGATGATGTTATGTTGATGCTGACATTGATTTTACATGGAAGCAGTGAGCATGTCCACTGTGTTGCGAAAATGATGGTGATGATGATAATACTGCTTCTGCTGCCGCTGAAGATGATGATGATGATGATGGCATGAGATTAGTTCGTCAGTGTGGATTGAATTATCATTTTCCCTCGCAGATTTCATGTTTTCTTCTAATCTTAAAGATTTTCTCTGGTTTTGTTTGAATGCTTCTTTCACTCTCACGTCACGTTCCGTTCAGTTGTTTGTCTGTTTATGACTAGTGTCTGTCGTACCTTAGTATCATCTTCCTCGTTTTCTTCCGCCTCATCTTTACCATCTTCCTCTCCTTTCATTTCTGTTCCAACAAGAGAAACAAAATTATATGTAGATTTGGACAGTCGAAATTCCTCTGATTTCTCCCTTTTTCTTTTTTTATTTTATTTTAACAGCAAATGCATTTCAGCTTGACATTATTATTTTTTTTTTTCACCGCCTCATATATGATTCTGTTATCTCAGTGTAATCCTTCACCACCACTGATAATCCTCCATTACTCCAGACATTTCTGCACCACTACCGTTGATAATATTTCCACGACCAAAAACCATTTCATCATCACCGACTCACTAATACTCTTGATTTTCTGGAGCAGACTTTCTGTCCAATACTTCTCGAACATATATCTATATCTATCTGTCTGTCTATCTATCTATCTATCTATCTATCTATCTATATATATATATATATATACAGTATATATATATATATATATATATATACACATGAGAGAGAAAGAGAGAGAGAGGGGGGGGGTTGTATCACATTAAGGAGTAGGAATAGAGGAGGATTAATACAAGTAACAGAACATAGTGCTTTATCTTATTCACTAACACCAGTAGTGTGCTTTGTGTGCGCGTGACGCGCGAGCGAACGTTTATACAAGCTCTTGTCACAATTTCGTCTTGGTGTAAACTTTCACCATGTCTGGTGAGGTAGTTGAACAATAACAGAAGAATAACTGAGCTAAAATATTTACTTTCTCACGTTTTCTCTCTTTGGATTTCTCTCTGGATGGGCATATAGCAAGGTGCCGTAGCAGTTATCACACGCGCAATGTTCATTTCTCAGCTCTTGATTTGCCGTGTCAACGAACTGCGCCAGTAAACGCTTGGCTATTGATCGAATAATAAAACTCAGATATGGGACGATTACCTTTGCAGATTTCACCCCGTAAACATAGAAAAAAAACGTTCATGTATAATTATGAGCGTAATATCCGATATTTAAATGCAACAATTCATACAAGAAAACATGGTGTTACAACAGGAAATGTTTTTTAAATCGATTTCTTAGTGAGCATGTCAGTTGAAGCTCTCGGTACCTTCCCCTGGAAGCTGGGATTCGAAGGGGTTTGTTTGGTCTCTTGAGTAAATATATAACTAAGAACAAAATTTGTTGAATGTATTTGCTACCTGCTGAAAGAATCTCTTCTCTGTCTCGTAGAAAAGCTATAAGCCCCTGAACACCATCGCAGTCGGGCCGTGTCGTTTTGGGCCGGGGCAAGGCCTTCTATTTTTAGAAGGCCTTGGCCGGGGCGGGTCGTGTCGGGTCGCTCTGCGAAACATAGCCGTGTCGTATCGGGCCGGGCCGGATTGTGTCGGGTCGCTCATCTAATCGTAGCGAAAAAATCACTTTGCTCGCTGCGCCTGCTCGCTAGTAATAACTTCCCACCATCATCGCTCCCTCCCCTCTCTTGCCAGTCACATCATCCCACCAGTAGTTGTATCCGTCATCACCCACATTACTCTGCAGAAGAACTTTCATCTGCACTCTCTCTGATTATAAAATTTTTTTTATGCTGTTAATTTCCGCGCCAAATAGTTTTTCTAGCCTTCATTCTCTCTGGCAATAAAACTCCCCCAAAAGGGTACTTTCCTCTCTCTGTCGACGTCTAATATTCCTCCTCAGCTGTACCACCCCCTGCCTATATAACTCCTGCCTGCAATACCTCTCCCCCTCCTCTAATACAGGGTGGTTCATGAACAATACTCATCTTCCTCGCTTTCCTCTGCCTCATCTCTACGACTGAAAACTCCCCTTTTTATGGTATATGGTGTTGGAATGGCTTGGTATGTTGGTGTGGGCGGGGTTGTGGCAGTGTGAGTATAAAATGAATAAATAATGCAGGGTAGACATCAAAAACGCTGACCAAGCAGACCCAGCAACACGCGAGAAATCGTCCGGCGGGGTAAAAACGGAGCATTATACATGGACCATGCTGTATTTCCCCTCTTACCCCTCCCCAACCCTCCGCCACAGTTTTGTATTTTCCTTCATGCTTGCAGGAAGAAACTTGAGCTTCGTAACTCAGAGAGAGAGAGAGAGAGAGAGAGAGAGAGAGAATATTTTTGGCAGACGGTAGTGATTCTCAGTTTGATGGCCTTGAAATAAAGCCAAGAGGAAAATGAGGTGATGGTGAGGAGAAAGGGCTTGATATACGGCGACTGAACTGCGTGTGGAGAAATGAAGTTAAATGAAATGTAAACGAGTTAAGTGGGCTAAATGCAGCTGGGGAGAATGAGGAGAGGAGGGAGTGAGGGGCGGAAATAAACTAGGGTGAAAATATGGAAATGCTATGTCATTCCATCAGGATGTGGGGCAGAGGAGGAAGCGAGAGGCAGAAATAGCCTAAGAAAGTAATCTGGAAAAAAGAATATACCAGCTCAGTTGAAAAATTGCAATAGACAGTTATACAACAATTTTAATAAAAATGTGAGTTAAGTTCGTCATTAGAAATTGTAGAAAATATTAGAATTTTGATTAAGTATGAGGCAAAATAACAGCTTGACATTAATTAGTAGTTCAAACTCTTCAGTCATCCGTATTTCCCAGACTTGGTGCTTAGACTGTAATGAAGGCGAAAATTGTTGACTAGGATGAAACAGATTAATATACTACTGGTTAAAGTGAGATGACAGAATAATGAAAAATGGTTAACCTAAAGTGAAATATAAAAACTAGGCCTGAAGGAAGTGAATAGAAATTTAAACATAGATGAGTGAGTGAGGTGAGACGGAGACTGCGAGGAAGATGGAGTTGCAATTACGTGACTTTTATCCCTTTCCTCCTTCATTTTCTCTCCCTTCCCGCCTTGCTCCTTCCTCTCACATGCCTTTGCCAGACCTCATTATTCTCTCCAATTTTCTTCATCTGCCTGCATATCTTTAGTATCCTTATTCTTCGTTCTTCCCTTTGCATACCTGTTTTCCTACTGCATTTTCTTCTCACTTCTTTTCCACGATTCTCCTCCCTGATTCCTATCTTTCTATCCATTTCCATCCTTGACTTTCCATCTGGATAAAAGTGATTAGACCCAAAACAGACTTGGTCAAAGAAAATTGGAAGGAAGAAATCCTGCCGTGGGTAAATCACTATTTGCCGGAGGAAGTTGAGATGCTGAGGGAGTAATTTGATATCTCGAGATGGTGGTGGTGGAAGCCAAGAGCTGCACCAGCAGCTGGAATTGGTCGACTTCAGTGATAATTTCCTTTCTTGTGGTATCGTAAATTTAAGAACTACGATACCTCACTGAGGCAGTCATCTGAACGAATTTTGCATTTTTCTATCATTGCTTGGTCTTCCTGTGCCATGCATCCCGTTTGTATTTACTTCCTTTGTTTTAAATAACGCAGCCTCATGTAGCTTGTCATCTTCTTTTGTGCTCCATTTTTTCTTTTTCCATTCTCATCATGCACACTGTACGATATGCCATAATCAAATAATTGTCCATCATACTCGGATCTTATGTCAGCCTCATATGATCCAAGGTTCCCGCATGGTGTTTAGCATATTCCCCTTCGCTATACCGACTCATAGTCATGAAACTCATACTGTAGGGTTCTTTCCATATTTAACCTTTGAAAATGCCCCATATCGTACCGCGTTTTTTAGCTAATGTATCTCTTCACTGGTTTCCACAGTTATTTAAGCCCCTCCCCTCATCCATCTTCAAGTTCGTTCCAAAGGCTTGATTGGGGAGTGAATGTAGTTGTAACTCACTCAATTGTTTTGCGGATCTCTTCTTATACTTGCTAGTTTTCTCCCCTAGTTACTGGAGTGAACCCATCCATGTATGGAATGTAAAACTGGGCAGATATGACGATGATGATGATGATGATGATTGAGTTTTCTCACGTTGTTTTATCCCCTCATAAAGGTCCATCCCGCATGAACGTTACAGAGCTTGCCGCATGTTTCATTGTTAAATCGCACGTTCTCAGTCCTCCACTCTACCTGCCTGCCATCCGTATTCCTGGTCACCGCCACGACACAATCCCTGATGGCTCAGTTGAGCTGCCATAACGCTTTGTTATACTCAGAACGGCTTGCCATACCGAGAGAGAGAGAGAGAGAGAGAGAGAGAGAGAGAGAGAGAGAGCATGTAAAACGTTAGATTTATAAATGTGAGTCGAATTCCTTAATGGTTATGTGACCCAAAGTTGCTTAATTTATGTTTCATATTTTCTGTTCTGATGACTCAAACAATCTTTGAATATATCATTCATTCACTTATCTCTACAGTAGTTCATACTTTCCTACACTGTCTCACTACAGGCCACCGATTCCAACCACTTTGGCTACCAAATTCTTCTTTAGGTAATTTCCAGCGTATGTATTGTCGTCCATCTGAAGTAGTAAAAATTATCATATGAGCTTAGTGTACTTAAATGATAATAACAGACTCGTTAACTGCAGTGAAAAAAAATAAAGCAGCGTAAATACCTTGTACATTTCTGGTTGATCCACTTGGCGATGGTTGTGGTGGTGTGGTACCGTGAGGAGGCTGCAGTGTGGCTGGTGGGGTTGGTAATGTGGGGTTGTACTGGTGTTGTGGATATTGATATTGCAATTTAGTACAACCCAACTGTATTACCACTTGGGCCACATCTCACCAGCGTTATATTGTTGGGTTACTAGGAAGCTGATACCAAGTGTGTGTGTGTGTGTGTGTGTGTGTGTGTGTGTGTGTGTGTGTGTGTGTGTGTGTGCGTGCAGTGACCATGTAGATGGTGTATGGCCATTGTGGCTCACTGGGGTGATGTCACGGGTCATATTTCACAGTTTCACTGATTACAGTAACCTTATTCCTACACCTACTCTCTGTCTGTCTGTCTGTCTGTCTGTCTGTCTGTCTGTCTGTCTGTCTGTCTCTCTCTCTCTCTCTCTCTCTCTCTCTCTCTCTCTCTCTCTCTCTCTCTCTCTCTCTCTCTCTCTCTCTCTCTCTCTCTCTCTCTCTCTCTTATTGTGTTTATTGTAGTTTACAGTATATTTGTTTATATTACATACCCTATGTAGTATATACAATTCATCCCATGGCTAGAGAGAGAGAGAGAGGAGAGAGAGAGAGAGAGAGAGAGAGAGAGAGAGAGAGAGAGAGAGAGTTCCCACTGCTCAGTATGCTTGCGTATGTCCCTCCGCCTCTCACCTCAGAATATCTGTTTATAAATTCTCTTCCTTTCCGGGTTCGAAAATGGCTACTGCTGTGAGACTTTTAAGGTGCCTTGCAAGAAGTGTATGTTTTAGAAATTTATTTATCCGTCTGTCGTACACTTCAGTTACGTGTCGGGGTAAATTTTCAAACTTAAGCTCTTTTCTTAGCATGTATATCGTTGTTATTAAATTTTAGATGCACATTTACAGTGAGCAGAATAACTGTGCGTATTGCTGGGATGGCATGGCAGAGTTGGATTATGGGAGAAGTGTGTTGCAGGTCGGATGGTGTCGGAAGCACTTAGACTAAGGCAACAAGTAGTAATTGATGGTAGAACTGTGTGTGTGGGGGGGGGGGTGCTGATACTGAGAGTGCTGAGTACTGGGCGGCCACACCAGGAGCGAGCGAGTCAGGTAGGCAGAGAAGAAATAGAGGCGAAAAGGTTAATGAATTAATAATAAGCGAAGGCCGGGTGTAGGAGAGAAAGGAGTGCAGGGCAAAGACAAAACGCGCGAAGTGCGGAGTCAGGTAAGGTGGAAAACAAACCAGGAAGTTGGTTAGGAGAAAGGAGATTTGGTGAAGGAAGGAAGGAAGATGTTTAGAGAGCAGGAAAAGGAAGGTAAAGAGGATTAGGGAGATAAGAAGAAGGAACTGGAGAGGGTCACAGGAGGCAGACGAGGAGATAAAGTGAGGATGGAGAAGGAGGAGGAGTATGAAAATGCAAGGAGAGAGAGGAGGAATATCAGGTCAGGAACATGGTGGTGGCATGAAAGAGGAAGGTTACTGGAGGGGAAGAAATGAAGGAGAGGGAAAGAGGGCGAGAGATGGGAAAGAGGAATGTGTAGAGAAAGATGGAGAAGAGGAAGAGGGAAGTGGGTGGAATCTAGTAGTGCGAAATAGCAAGATAGAGAAAACGGAGTCAGATGGGGAGGAGTAAGATGGGTGACACGGAAAATGGGGAGGAGGCAGATGGGGACGAAAAGGGAAATGGAGAAGCTGAGAAAATGAGAGACGAGAGGTGAGGAAGGAAGGAAACGAAAGAAACAGGAAGGTGGAAGAGGTTGGGAAAACGTGGAAATTGTGGGATGCCGGAAACAGGAAGAGTTGGTGAGGAGGAGGAGGTAAGGAGATGGGAAGTAAAGAAAAAAAAAATGGGTATGGAGTTTGTGGAGAAATAGAGGAAGTGGAGATAAGGGGAGACTGGGGAGAAATGACTAGGGGAAAAGAGGAAGTAGGAAGGAGACTATGTGGAAAGTGAGGATATCGGGAGGAGAGATGTGGGAGGTGAAATGAGGAAGCAGCAGTGAGCAGAAAATGAGGAAGAGGGAGGTAGAAAGAATGTCTGAGTTGAAGAAAAGGGATGTTGAAAAAATTGAAAAGAAAAGAAACAAAGAAGATAATAATGTCATGACTTGGAATTAGCTTGCAGTTAGAATGATCGCTGGGAAATTGAGCGAAGAGCGAGGAAATGTAATTAGATAATAAGGAAGAAGGGGAGGGAAAGTTGAATGGGTTAAAAACAAGGAAAGAAAATAATTGGAACGAGAGGAAGACGTCAGATGGGCTAATGAGAATTAACCTGATGATTTATAATAAAAGATTATGCACGTTGGTAGGAGAGAGTAATAACGAAGACGAGGATGCATTGTTTGAGGGAGAGGAAGGTAATAACGAGGACGAAAAAGTATTGTTTGAGGGAGAGGAAGGACAATGTGGAGGATGGACGAGTGGGAAGGTGAGAAGGAGGACGGGTAAGGAAAGTAAGGAGGTTGGACGAGTAAGGAAGGTGAGAAGAGGGACGAGTAAGGAACGTGAGAAGGGGAGCAAGTAAAGAAGGTAGGAAGAAGGGCGAGTAGGGAAGGTGAGAGGAGGAAGGATTAAGGGAGGTGAGAAGAGATACGAGTAAGGAACGTGAGAAGGGAAGCAAGTAAAGAAGGTAGGAAGAAGGGCGAGTAGGGGAGGTGAGAGGAGGAAGGATTAAGGGAGGTGAGAAGAGAGACGAGTAAGGGAGATGATAAGGATGAATGAATAAGCAAGGATAGGAGTGCGGACGACTAAGGGAGGTTAGGTGGGTGAGCGAATAAGCAAGGTGAGGAAGGTAGACGAGCAAGGAAGGTGAGGAGGGTGGACGAGTAAGGGGGGGAGCACCGAGTAAGGAGAGGTAAATAATACCCGAAAAAATGTACCAAAATTATAAATGAAACCACAAAGAACAAGAGCGTCCAGTTTAAAAGCTGACATGAAAATTAGCCGATGGATTTTATTAGGAGACAGGAGAAACGATAAAAAGGGATGGAACATAATAAAGGACTAGACACAAGCAGAAAAAAGATTCACTTTTTCTTTCAGCAGACTAATTGTGTAGAGGAATGTAATTAACTTTGTATATACCTGCGAATGGAAACACATACAAATATTTCAGTGCAGATCAGGATAAGGACATTTACAAGTTGCTTCAGTGAAGTGAATCATAATGTTTTATATCTGCTTATTCGTTATAATTCGATTAGTCTATCAGTCTAATGCCGGTCGCCTTAGTCATGTAAGGGGTGGCTGCAAACAAAACGCCTCCATGTTGCCGTATCCCCCACCATTTCACTGGCCTTCCCCCAGCTCTCACATCCCTCTTTCATATACCTCTTGACTCCATCCCTCCATATCCTCGGCTTCCCCCTCCATCTCCGCCCCTCCACCTCACTAACATACACTCTCCCCGTTAGTCCCTCGCTCTCCATCCTCTCCACACGGCCAGACCACCTCAGTGTATTTCTCCTAACGCATTCTATCACATCCACATCCACACCACAACGTCCCTTCACTTCCTCATTTGCCAGGCTGTCTTTCCATGTAACTCCACATACTCCTCTCAGATAACTAATTTCCACTACTTTCATTCTTGGCTTGTGTCCTTCCAAGAAGGTCCAAGCTTCAGTTCCATACGTTTGAGCTGGTATCACAATACTGTCATGCAGCGACCTTTTTACATTCATGCTCCCTTCCCTGTTTCTTATTAGTGCATTCAAAGAACTAGCAACCTTTCTTCCTTGTTGTACCCTTTCAAGTACTTCATTCTCCAAACTTCCATCCTTAATCATCACACTGTCCAAGTACTTAAAATGCACTCACATTTTCCATTTCCTCATTATCCAGCCTCACTGTACATAAAGTGACTTCATTTCTATCGAAGACCATAACTTGACTCTTCCCTACATTCACCTTTACTGTAGATTCCGTTTCTTACACACTCTCCCAAACTCATTCACCAAGCCTTGCAGTTCCCCTTCGTCTTCACTTAACAATTCAGTATCATGTGCAATTGGATTTGTGTTTTGAGATTATTTAGTGCACTGAAGGTAAGACCGTGGCTGGGGTGGAGGGTGGGGTGTGCATGTGAGAGGGTCAGGAGTGGATGGTGTTCTGCCAGCTGTGCTGTCATAATTATATCATATACCTGCTCACACACCCTCTGTGAATGGTGCTACTCTCCTTTCCTGTCCACTTTTATATTTTCTTCCTTTTTATAATCTTTTCCATATCACTGCTGTCATTACTTATACACTCCTCCCTCCCATCACTTCTGCCGTCTCGCCCTCCACTTGAACACCGTGCACTCTTTCCTTGTCGAGGTGTTTTTCCCTCCCAGTACTCTTCTACTCATCTCGGACTCTATGCCGCTACTCTCTCCTCCAGCACACCTCTCTCCCACAGCTCTCCACAACTCTCACGCCCGACACTACACCATTCCCCACCTCTCCTGCCCCTACCTCCACCACTCCTCGCCTCCTCATCACTCCTACAGCCTACAGTATCTACCCCCCACCACTCCTCCATATAGGACTGGTGTGGTTGTGGTATACGGGCACTGAGGAACCGAGGAGCTGTAATAACACCATGAACATAAAGTGTTATAGTTTATGTGTCTTGGGACGTTTAGTGTGTGTGTGTGTGTGTGTGTGTGTGTGTGTGTGTGTGTGTGTGTGTGTGTGTGTGTGTGTGTGTGTTGTTGGTACGAGCGAGACTGTACGTGTGATTGTTATTGTAGTGATATTGTTAAATGATGGAAATGATGTTAGAGATGATTGCTTGTGTGGTGCGGCTGTGTATGTGTAGTGGCTGTATTAGTGTGTGCGTCTGTTTGTGTATTCTGAGATGTTTGTGTGTTGGGTTTGTGTATGTGTAGTGGTGGTGGCACTGTGCACTATTGTTTATGTTGGTGTACTATGACATGTTCGTGTTGTACGGCTGTGTATTGATCTGGTGGTGGTAGTGTGTGCTTATTTAAATGCTTGGGTGTAAAGGTTAGCAGATGTGGCCCCATTACATAGAACAGTGTTAATTCTTGCTCAACGATTGGCTTAATGTTGTTTTGTTGCCATTTACAAATAGTTTGTAATTCTTGGATGTTTTGTATTAATGCCTTAATTAGTAAGGTGCTGGTGAGAGCCCATTACGGAGGTGTAATGAGTGAAGAAAGTGTCGTCACTGTGTTGCCTTTTTTTTTTTTTTTCCGTCGTGGGTGCATGTGGGAGAAATAGTAACGTATGCTCAGCCTTCTTGTATGTAAGAGTTATATCATTGATAGTACCATTTCATTCATTTTCGCCCGTGCAGATTCTGACAAGATTCTTAAATAATCATCTAGATTTAAAGTAACTCTTTGTAACAGTTCCATCACTGATGAACTGGAGTTGCTTGACATAGCTGTTAGCAGCGGCAACTGAACAACCTCGCCGTAAATAACTGCACCAAGGGTTTGTGTTCAGTGTTAAAGGTTCATAAATTAGGTTGGAGCAACAGGCGAACATTCAGTAAACATGCCTACTTTATTTTCCGAGCCCTATATTTTCCCTGTTGATGCTTAGACGCAGTTACATCTGTAACGATCATTAGCTTCATCTTTATCATCATCACCACCATCATCACCGTCATTACCGGTACTATCACCACCATCATCATCACAACCATCATCACCATCATTTCTGGTACTATCACCACCATCATCAATCACCACCACCATCATCACCACCATCATCACCGTCATTGCCGTCACTATCACCACCATCATCGACATCACCATTCGTATCACAGCAATCACCATCACCACCATTGCCATCACTGTCGCCACGATCATCATTGCAATCTGTATCACCGCAATCACCATCGCCGCCACCACCACCACTCACCCTAACCCGGCCCGCGTGCAACCAGCCCTGAATAATTTTGCCGTCGTAAATATGCTCTAATTTTGACGGGTTGCGCTGCTAATTGTTTTGGCCTGAACGGATGTGTTGCCTCATATTATTTGCAACCGTTAACATGTTTGCTGCATATCGTATATTGGCAAGAATTATGGCTGGGTTGACTTAATTAACGACAGGCTTCCTGTACTGTACATCTTGCTGTGCCATTAACTGTGTGATTTTTTTAGCCTTATATCTTCGTTTAGTCTTGCCTGACACAAGAAAAAGTGCAAAATAACAATACCGTGATATACCAATGATACTGTGGAAATGATAATCGTTTACAAGAATCAGGAAATTGGCAGGGTAGGTAGAGAGAGGTCATGATACGAAGGGGCATTGATACGTTGAAAAAAACCGAGAGAAGAGGATTTGAAAGGAATGGAACGAATAACTGAGTCGTTAATGAAGGGGGCAGCGGAGAAGGGAGAGACAGAGTTGGGAATGGAAGTCATTAGAGATGAGAAAAAGAAAAGTAAAGATATTAAGATGGAATGCGATAAAAGGATGAGCTTTGTACTAATCAGGTTTGTGTTCTCTCTCATTTCGCACCATTGTGATACTCGGTGAAATTAGTTTACTCTTTATTCTTGATCATTCGTGGTTCTTCTTTCACAAATTATATATTTTCCATCCGTCGCCCTATACCCTGTCCTGCTTTCCCCCCACCCCCCGTCACTTGTATCCTTCATCCTGTACCCCGTCCTTCTGTCCCCCCCCCTCCCCCACCTATCACATATTGGTTCACCTTCACCCTGTACCCAGTTCTGCTTCCCCCTCATCACTTATATTGATGCCTCGTCACTCTAAACTCAGTCCTTATCAAAAATGTTGCAAAGCACGGTGTATTTCTTCTCTCCAGGACATCTTCCATGCCATCCAGTTCTAAGACAGGCCGGTGAGGTGTGGCTTATCCCATCCCTAAACCAGATTGATGTGGTATGGCTTATCCCATCCCTAAACCAGATTGATGTGGTATGGCTTATCCCATCCCTAAACCGGTTTAATATGGTATGACTTATCCCATCCCTAAGCCACGCAGGTGAGGTATGGCCTATCACATCCCTGTAGGCTAAACTGGTGAGATGTGGCCCTTCCCATCCCTGGTGATGTCAGACAGGCAGTTACTCGTATGGACCGATCCTGGTTGTGAAGATAATGATGAATGAGTTATGAATTTTTTTATAATTTTGTTTCTTCACAGACAGACGTTTTGACAAAATATATACCGGTAATCATTATTGCTGAGTTTGAGCTCGAGTATATGCCGTCAGAAGTACTTTGGTCATAGTTGAAAAAAAAAAAAAAAAAAAAAAAAAAAATCTTACAGGGGTGTCGCTAGGAACAGGATTTCTTTTTTATATGTCCTATTGTTAGCATAGGCTTAACATCTCGTTCCTTTAGGTCCAGCAGTTCTCACTTGTGTCGTACACTTTCATAATTATGTCGGCACTAATAACCACCGTCAATATTGAATACTCCATAGAGCTGTTTAATTCAGTGCTGGTGCATCGTTATTTTGGGGGACGTTTTTATAACCTGCCGGTAAGTCAGACTGTGAAGGATCAATAACATCTATTTCAACAAAATGCAGTTCATCAGACTGTTCTTTGTCCCAGCTTAAGATCGACTTTGTCTTATTTAAGACAACACACGACCCCTCTGGCCACCTTAAAGCAAGTGACAGACAGACACAGAACTGTGATGCGATATATTGGAGTAGACAAACAAAGTAATTGACCAACCACTAAGAGAGATTGCAGAGGACGAGGAGGTGACGAAGCGGAGGCGGTGAAGAAGTTCCTTTGATTAATGCCTGCACTCCCTCGTCGCCACTGCGCCTTTATGAGTGATTATGGCCATTGGTAAGGGGAAGTGTGGCATATTCAATCTTTGCTTCTGTAGACAGGGAGGTAATTTGGTTTTGAGGAAATAACATCATAAAGACATTTGTCCCGGTTATATGGTTACCGGTACGTTGTTATGAAGTTGTTCCTTATTAAAGTATTGCCATTATTAGCTCATTTATTTGTTCACTAGCATGTTAGCTACACGTTCTTTAATATATTTTATTTTGCTTGTATGATAAGGGTTATCGTCCCTGTGGTGGCGGCCATCTCATGCAAATGTTTACCTGTCAACTTATGCGGCAGTAACTCCATCAAGCCAGCGGCAAGTGTGTCAGAGTATGTGACGGTCTTCTGAGGAGAGTTAACAGAGGCGGAGGTTGAGTCACATTAAGGCCTTGGTGGGGTGAGTTGAGGTGGAGTAGGTTGATGGCCACTTGGTGGTTTAACACCTTTGACTGCCAGAGATTTCCTTCAGATGATTAAAATAGCCTGGCATTTAACAAAATGTAACGTGTGAATACGATCGTAGCATAGCTTGTAGTTAGACAGAGTACATAATCTAAGAGGATCTTTGCAGTGAGAGGATCATGGCCGTTAGATTAAGCTAATTGTGGTTGTTGCATAGGCAAATGGTATAGAAAGAGAATGTTCTTTCGGCTTGTTTATATGGATCTGCTTGACAGGATTGCCAAAACTGGGTAAGATCCATTTTATGGTCGACTAGCACTATAGCAAACGGGCAACGAATATAATGAGTGCCGGTATAATTAAATTTATTTTCATATCAAGCACTCTTATCGTTCTGTAGTTTGGTACAAATAACAGTGAATCAATTTGTTAATAATGGATGGGTAACGATTATCTTTAAAATACCCTAATTAACCTCGCAAGTACTAACCAGAAATTGTGTGTGTGTGTGTGTGTGTGTGTGTGTGTGTGTGTGTGTGTGTGTATTATCATGTTCACTCCCAGATTTTCTTACAGCTTTCTTACCAGTGCAGTTCATAGACTCATTGTTCTCTTTTCTGGTCTGTTCTTATTCTTTTAAAATGGATGTTCGTAAACCCGAACCTTACTTATATCCAAACTATCAACATAACTGAGCTACAGTACAGGCGGGCATGTTGCCTTTATGTGCATTCCTTAATTTCCTTTCCAACATATTTTATTTGATGCTGGGCTAAAGTTTCTTCCTCACGCTTATCACACGTTCTTTCACCCCTGCTTCTGCTATCTCTTCGAGTACTCTGCTGCTTTGAGTATCTCATTCTGGTATTTTTTGTCTCCCACTCTACTCTTTCTCTCTTGCTGGCTCTTCTCCTTTCATTCTCCTACCGGTACTTACTCTTTTGCTCCCGCATCCCAGTTTACCATCCCACTTTCTTGCGTAGTCTCACTTCCCCAGTCTGTTCTACTGCCACTGCCCTCTGTTTTCTTCCACAGCCACACCCCCGTAGCACATTCTTCTGCTTACTCCTCATTGTTTCGTCTGCTCTTCGTCGCCAGTACTCGCTTCTTCATACTCTCCTGTAGTCTCTTCTCAGTTTTTCACACGTTTCTCCATTCTCACTGCCCTGTTGTCTCTTCTGCCATCCATTCTTAGCACACATTTCTGCTCCCTGTCCTATTGTCTCTTCTGTTCTCACTCTCCCACACTCAGTTCTTACATCACCCCCTTATTGTTTCATCTGCTCTCATTTTCTGACAGTCTCTTCTACTATCACTTTGTCTCATCTCTCATTCTCCAGCCATCTCTTCTACTTTCATTCATCGACTGCACCTTCTTTTACTGTCTTGTTAATACTGTCCCTTATTTTCTCATTTAGCTGCCACGCTTTTCATGCTTCCAATGTCAGTTTGTTCTTTCCCACAGTGTTTCTCGCCTCTTTTTTTCCTCTCTGCTTTTTCTCATTATTTTCTACACTTCCACTCAGCTTCCGCTTAATTTCCCGCGTCCCTTCTCTCTCTCTCTCTCTCTCTCTCTCTCGTGTGTGTGTGTGTGTGTGTGTGTGTGTGTGTGTGTGTGTGTGTGTGTGCGTCAGTCACTTCTTGAAAAAGAGATAAAAAGGTTGTCCTAAACAGACTTCAATTGAAATGGTTTGATCAGAGCTTAAAGATGGAGGGAAGGAAATCACAGAGTCTGGAGAGAAAATCGTTGAGGATCATAAGGAGAAAAATTGCCTTGAAGTGTAATGGGGAAGGGGAGGAGGACGACGCTAGATGATCCGCGGGGTTGAGGAAGGACGCAGAGGAGGATGGGGATGATGGAGGGAGATGATAGCAGGAAGGAGAGAATAATTTTAAGACCTGTTGAAGAAGGAGATAGCCCGGCAGAGTGAACAGGGAGAGAAGGATTGATGGAGAGGAGGCGAATGGCTAAGCGAGAGAACACTGGAGCGAGGAAGGGACGTGATCAGAAATGAACAGTTAGAATTTTGTGAGGAGGAGCAAATATGAATAGAGAAAATACAAAGTAGAGGAGGATTAAGATGAAAGAATTTTTTTATCAATATCATCATCCTCATCCTCATCGTCATCGAATTTTCTATAATTGCTAGAGGTTGGAAGATGCAGAATAATGTCCTTTATTTATTTATTTACTTATTTACTTTCGTGAATTGGGGTCTTTAAATAGAGAAGGATGTAAACCTTAAGTGCCGTAAAATGTTCGACTCTTCTCGTAGCACAAGTGCTGGGAAATGTGGTCGTCACATCCCTGTGCTAGAACAGAGGGAGAATTAATTAGAAGAGGATAGATTCGATCCCACAGACCAGACTCATCTTGTTGCCTTTTACAACACTCGGGAAGTAGGCTGAGTGAGTTGTAGTGTGCTTCCCTTGTCCCCAGTGATAGTGAACAATTAGCAGCGTAGGTTCAGAACGACCAGAATCAATACTGATGCAAGACAAGACTCAGTAGTGAGAGAGAGAGAGCGAGAGAGAGAGAGATTTTTATATACCGTATAAACTCACATACTGATATAATTCTGTCTGTCTGTCTGTCTGTCTGTCTGTCTGTCTGTCTGTCTCTCTCTCTCTCTCTCTCTCTCTCTCTCTCTCTCTCTCTTTTGTTATTCATAATACACACTTTGTATGACTCTCCAGGCCCTTATACACTGCACCAGGGTTATCTTCTCATGTTATTGTGTATGGCTGACATCCTTATGCATATTCCCTTCCCTCCCTTATTATTGAGACATCGTTTTTGTCAATTACGCTGTCTGGCACAATTGTTTTCCTGTCTTTTTCTCAGTCTCTTTTGTTGCTATCTGTTTGTTGGTTCACCTGGTTTGTAATAATTTCATTTTTATTTTACAGTATATCTTCTCTTTTGATCCCTATCCCTCTTCTTCCGTTTCATGACCTCGTTGGACCGTTTTTTCCTTCGCCTCACAGTTTACTTTTGTCTAAATAGTCTCCTAACATACATTAATATCATTTATCAACCGAATCTGTAAAATTTAGGAAGATAATACGTAAGCGTTGAGTTCACTTTACCCTGAGGTTCCTTGTTCCGGATGTCGCGTGGGGGCCTCCCAGTCCGGCTTCGGTCCGGTTGGCTGATTCCTGCGAAGTTCTTTCCGGTCTTAGCTCAGAAGTGGAGAGAAGGAAGGAGAGCAGAATGGAGAAATGGAAAGAGTGAGGAGAGGAGAGGGCCGACGGGCTCGGCTTGAGTGAAACGATTGTGGGAGTAGAGTTCAGGAAAGGAGAGGATAGAGTTTAGGACTGGAGGGAGGGAGAGAGAGGTAGGACTAAAGTGAGCGGAGGGAGGCCAAGGTGAATGGAGAGAAAGGAGGAGGAAATCAGTCGGGATCTCTGGCAGGTCGTTGGTGTGGTATACATTAGAGCATGACCAGAGGAGAAAGTGAAGCGGACATTTCATCAGAGGAGCACGAAATGTAAAGTTAATGGGTATGTGAATGTTCTTTAAAGAACCAAAATGGCATTGCATAAGCAGATGAAGTACAACAGATACAAAAGTATGGTTCAATGAGTTCATTATCATTGTTATTTATGGAGACGAAACAGCAATGGAATATATCGCACTGTCATGGACGATGATAGCATCAATGTCTTGTAATTAGGGTTAAAATAATCATTTTTTATCCAGTTCTTTATTGACGCACCTGAGCATATAGGCTTGGCAGAAGACAATTTAGTTCAGACATTTGGGGCGAAAGTGATTAGTCACTCATCCGTAAGCAGCATTATGTAAACAATAAATCCCAGTCACACAGCTGATGTATACGATGTATGCCCTCATAAAAGAGTGCCAGTGACACATGGAAAAGTAGATACAGCAATTAAATGAACAGTTAGGAAAAAAGCTGAAATCTGGGAGAAAAGTAAAAAAACAAAAAAAAGAGAGAGATAATGTAGTAAGAGTGTTGGAAACAGCATGACTGGAAGAAGGATTGAGTAAGATGTAAAGAGGACAGGCCAGGGAGAAAGCCAGGTAATGGGACATCGACGGAGAAATGAAGAGATGGGGAGTAAAGCAGAAATATTGGCTGGTTCAGGCTGGCAGGGAAAGATGGTGGGGAGGGAGAGGAAAATGTGAAGTGATGGAGAAGAGAAATTTTTAGAATGGTGTGAAAGGAGAGGATTTTACCATTGTGGCGGGAGGAAAGGTGTATGTGAAGAGGAAGAAAGCGAGATCATCTAAAATGGAGCAGATGTAACTGTGGGGAAGAGGAATGAAATGTATATGTGCAGGCCAATAATATGGGAAGAAGGGGAAAGGGAAAGAGGAAGGAAAGAAACTGTGAAAGAAGATCAGCAGGGTAAGGCAGTTGTAGGGGAGTGATATAGCGAGGGAGGGAATAACGGGAGAATATATGTATTAGATAAAGAGGGATATGAAGTTTGAGGAGTCGAGTGCTGAAGCATGGGGTTGCTTAAATTTCCAGGTACCCGGTGGAAGTAATGCTTGGGGTAAATCTACTGAAGTTATTGATGCACACATTTATTCCACCATGACTTGTTCTGTAAACGGATGTGTGTGTGTGTGTGTGTGTGTGTGTGTGTGTGTGTGTGTGTGTGTGTGTGTGTGTGTGTGTGTGTGTGTGTGTGTGAAAGCAAAGGAGAGAGGTGGCAGTTGGAGGAGGAAAAACCTTGTGAGGTAATGGGAGAGAAGAAAGAGGAGAGAAGGAACAAGTCAACTATTTTAAAGATAAGGTAGGTCTAAAATGATGTCGAGATGGAAAGAGAAGAATTACCGAAGAATGGAGACATGGGGAAGAATCAGGAATGGTCAAAGGAACTGATAAGAACAAAGGCAGCAAAAGAGGAGCAAAATGAGGAAAGATATCGGGGAGGAGAGTGGTAGTGCTACTAGAAGGAGAGAGATTACCTGTCCAGGGGCACGAGAGGCAAGAGAAGCAAAGTTACTGGAGAGAATGAAACGGGGAAAGGATGTTGGGGTCTGTGAGGGGGCAGGAAATGTGGAGTTGAAAAATGTGGCACTAAAAGAATGTTACGAATGACTGGACTTCAAAGTTATCGGTTAGAATTTAATGGAGGGAAGAAAGCTGGAAAATATGAGTGCTAATTGGAGGTTAGTGGGGAGATGGACATTGGGAGGGGGAATCTGAAAGAATTAGAAAAGGCATATAATCAGGTACTGCTAATGGGATATAGTGCAGTTGATAGATAGGGGTTAAAAAAAAGTACTCATAGAGATTGAACTGTAAAAATGAACAGAAATAGTCGGATATGGTTTGCCTTTAGCCGGAGTCAAATTTTGGGTGAGGTGATAACTGTGATAGGTTTACGGGGTATTGAGTAGATATAATGATGACAGTGCTTACTTTGAGACGTGTCATGACCCAGGACATCACACAGAACGGCACAGCACTGTCTGCACGACAGTCAGTTGTTCTAAAATATTGCTAAAATTTTCCTCTTGTCAAAAAATCATACACATTTCTGTTTACTACTAGTAAAAAATCTCTCTCTCTCTCTCTCTCTCTCTCTCTCTCTCTCTCTCTCTCTCTCTCTGTCTCTCTCTCTCTCTCTCTCTCTTAACTGGTTGGCATTATATTTTTTTTTTTTTTTTTTTCTGGAGGGCGGGATAAAGTGGAAGAGACCATAAGTAGGCATTTGTCAGGGTTCCACGTTCATAGTTGCCCTTTTTTCATTCTTTATTTTTTCTGCTTCCGTTTTTCCCTTTCCTCTGCTAAATCTTATTTTTTTCCACTTTTTTTCATACATGGGAAGAATAATACGATCCACGTATTTACTGCGTGCCGTAAAATGGTAACAGATGGTTTAGGGGTGAGGTCTGGAAACCCCGTCTGTTTCTAGGGGAGGTGGGGTGGCCATGAGGCTCCATACACAATCAGTGGCCGAGCACGGTTTTGAGTCAGGGTCCCGAAGCCATGCTTAGGCAGGGATCATGTAGACGAAAGCACTGCACTACCAATCCTTCCCGGCAGTGACGTGTGGGAAATTCCTTGTGACATACGCGGGGCCCAGCCACACCGCACTGTGGTTCATTATTTACATTTTCACCCAAACAAACCGATTTTTTTTTTTTTTTTTTTTTTTTTTTTTTATCATCTCAGCGGCCAGCACATTCAGTAGTGCGGGCGTCCTTCGCCGATTAGTGCCACGACCAAACTGCCCAGCGTTCTACCCCACAGTGACCGGTAACGACGGAATAGTAAATCTATGTAAACACACTATGCACTGAATCGCGGTTGATTACCTGTTTTGTCACCAAACTCCGCCACATATCCGATATGTGCTTTACCACCGTGTTGGAAAGCTGATAGTATAAAAGTGGCCTTACTGAACAGCGCTTTTATTGCAAGTAACCTCGTACCTCCTGTGGCATAGTAGGCGTAGATTGTACCCGGGGTAACGTTCTTCTCTGATTCACATCCCTGGTTCAGGTACTATAAAGAACAACGTCTGGACTTTGCCTGATGGACACCTAATCTTTTGGGCGTAGAGACCGCACTGTCACAGAAGACCTGCTTTCACCCAAGCTCCACACTAGATTTCCTGTTTAGTAAATGTTGCGAAATGCATGTAAGAGTGTGATTAGTTAGAGTGGCAGTGTTCATAAGCAAAATGTATACACTATGTCAAGGGAACCTCAAGAGGGTATAATTATATGATAACATTGTAACACACATTTCAATGCCCGCCCCCGGTTGGGATCAGACTGCAGTCCACCTGAGCGCCTGATGAGTGTGAGCTGCACTTGACCACTGGAAAATGCATATTATTTGTGAAGGGTGAGGTGTACTGCAGCAAAGAACTGACCAGAAAAAAGCTGAAATAAACGAGGGTAGAAAGAACTAGTTACTGAGGGTCAGCACAACTAGTAGAGTGTGTTTGAATGAGGAGGGGAACGGGAAGTAGGGAGGACGAGGTAAGGAGAGGGCAACTGAGGAAATATAGAAGGAAAAAGGAAATATTGCCGACGAGAGACAGAGGGAGGAAAGTCTAGAAGACAAGTAAAGTACAGGGATGTGGATAAAAACGGAGAGATAGAAGAGTGAAGCTTGGACTATTAATGGAAAAAGAGTACCAGAGAAAAACGAACAACAGAAAAAATCAGTGAGAGATGGAGGCAGTGGAGAAACAGGATCGGGAGAGGTAGAGGTGACTAAAAAAAAAAAAAGAAAAAAAAAAAAAGTGACATTTCTCCGTCACGCCCCCAGTGTAAGTGGCTGGTGGCTGGGGAGCTGGAGGGGGCGAAACGAGGTTGAGAGGAACGAGGGGAGAGGGAAAGAGAGCGGGAGTAGAATAAGGGAGTAGGAAGGAAAGTAGGAGGAGAACGGAGAAAAGGACAAGGAAGAGGAGAAGGAAGAGGAGGAGGGGGAGAGGGAGGAGAGAAGATAGAACATGAGAGAGGGTAGAGAGAGGCCAAGGAGGTAAGGGAGCAGGATGAGGAGGGGGAGAGAGTGAGAATGAAGGAACAGGCATTAGTGAGGGAATAGGAGGGCAAGGTCTAAATACAAACAAGGTTAATGAAGGAGAGTGATGGAGAAATAATGACTGAGGGAAAATAAAGGTGAAGAATTAGGTTGGAAAAGTGGAGAACGAGAGTATGGGAAGAGTGCCAGAGGGTGGAACAATAAAGGCAGAAAAGTATGCCGGAGGAAACGCATGAAGAAGTAAGAATAAAATGTGCGAGAAAGAGGGAAGACACAAGAGAGATTATGAGAAATGATGAGAGGTGAGGAGAAAATAGAATGAGGTGGAAATGAATGGTGCGAGATGATGGACAGAGATAATTTGGAGACAGAGATGTGAAATTGAGAAGGAAATTGTATGCGAACGAAAATTATGACCAGAGAATTTCCAGGGTGAAACATAAGAGGTGGCTATTGAAGTTAAGTGTAAACTGTTGGTGAATTATTGAGTCAAATCAAGAAGTTATTTTTGTTAGTTTTTTTAATACGTGCGTAATTTTTTCCTAAGTTATTTTGTTTTACAGATATATATACGATAAAATGCGAACTCAGTAGTGCTGGACTGTCAATTCCATTTTTTCCAATAAATTTTTTTTATGAGACTGGGGTGCATATGTTGGAGGTTTGGGGTTTCACAAGCTGACAAAGGTTAGACAGCTCTGAAGTAGAAAAACGGATATGTGTCAGTACAGTGTGGCACCAGAGGAGTGTAAAAGCAAGTCGTCAGTATGGTCAACAAGCGCTCACGTTCGCACCAAATCCCAGCATTCACTGTCTGGCCATAATTTTTCCTCCCAACCTTGTGTGTGTCGCACCTGCCATCACACACCCTCCGTAGTACCATCACAAATCGTCCCTCCTGCACCAGTCCATTACCTCCACATGACTCCTTAATAGCTGACTTTGGGTTGGTTATGTCAGGCGGGATTGTGGCTAATGTATAGACAGCTGTGCCACAGGTAACAATGAACTGCCTCTGCACGCTGGCTGATGGTGGGCTGGCAGAGTGTGGTGAGGAACACCTGTTAATGTGTCTGCTATGGTCGACTCTGTTTCCGTTTATATAAGTATCCAGAGTGTAGGTACGGAATGTTCTGCCGAGGCACGAAGATTGTCACTCACACACTTTTCATTTGGCCATATTATCCCCACTTCGTTGTGCCCCTGATGCCACAGTCCACTGCGGCCACACCGTAATTTCATTACCTCAGTGTATTGTAGGACTGTTATGTTAAAATCACTTGTGATCAGCCAACATGACCAACACTGGAGATGCACTGTAAGTATTGGCGATCAGTCACGAGTATGGAATGTGTATCATTTCTACCATCATCGTCTTGTTCAGTAGTCATTTCCATTTTTCCCCACTATCTGGATTTCATAATTTGTTTTTCTTGATCTTCTGTATCCTGTGAGCTTACATTATTTCAGTTAGAGTCACATAGCCACATTCATTCGAAAATCTCCATTCCTTGAACCTCCATTCCTTGCCCTGTAATCATACCGCTTGCCCAGCTCCCCGTGTCCCTCTTTACCTGCCACCACTCTCCCTCATGATCATACCGCACCCCCACCTCTCTCCCTGTCCTGTCACTGCCACCATTAACACTTCCACCCCCCCCCATGATAACGCACCCCCACCTCCTCCTGGCCCCTCTCACTCTTTCACCAACTCGCTTCACCAAAGCAGATTGGCTCGCTTCCTGGCCACATTACGATGTTCGTAATCTTATCCTTTCTCCACCGCTTGTCCCTAAAAGCTTGCAGAATGTATCACGCTTAACGGCGTTTAGTCTTGCCACCTTTCAGTTTCGATTATGACTAGCATTGACTGTTGGTGATGGCAGCCGCGAGAGGAAGACAGTTAGTGAATAAAACTGAATATGTAGGCAAGCTCCCTGTAATGTGGAAAGGTTAATCTGAAGAGTCTTCTGAATCCAGTATAGGTTTTGAATCTTAATAAGGTGTAAATATTGTAAATGGAAGGAAGTGAAATAATAGACAGGCATTGAGAGATACATGCCTATACTGAACTAGTGGGTCCACTGCAGGCGTCTCCCATAGCTCTCTGTACTTTTACCTTGTAACTGTCAGCCTCTTCCATCACTGGTCCGCGCATCTACGAACATTCCACTTCATCAGCTTCTCTGCCTACATCTCTTTCTCAGTCCTTTCAGTTGCCACTTTCTTAACTTAATTGAATTTCTTGTATGTTCTGTGACAGATGTTGCTTTTCATGAGCATTCCTTTTTCGCATGCGGTGATTATGTCTTCCGTCTTTATAGGTGAGGATGAATTAGTGTGTAGTGTGACTGCGGACAGAGAGGGCGTGTACGCAACAGTTACGATAATCCATTTTCTTAACACCAGAGCGTGTGTTTATTTGATTACAGGTAACTCTGCAGTGGACATCATAGGGGATAATACAAATGTAGATGTTGCCATTGTATGTAATCAGTTGTGTTTTTGCTGCATTTTTGTTCGGCATTGTGACTGCATTTTATAATCAAGTCGGGATATACGATAATGCGAGTATCGGTATACATGCCTGTGCACAATTTTTGGAGGCAGAGTTGGGTGTACAGTTGTGATTGTCAGTATACCTGTGTCTGTGTGGCAGTACAGAGTTTTCAGCTTTGGTAATGTCTTGATATAATGCGAGTGACAGTATACCATTGTCAGGGCAGGACAGTTCAGAGTGTAAAGCATCTCTGGCATCTGGGATCAGCCCGTTAGTGTGGCCAAAATTAATAACGCTTCTACTCATACCCCTCAACCTGTACATCATCTTCCCCACACCTTCCACACCGTCTCATCATTTCACCTCACCATTTTTTCACCGTCTCTTCCCTTACTTTATATCGCTGAGTAATTTCCTGTGATATTTTCCGTCTTCTTAAAGCTACTGCATATTGTTTAATCTCTGTGTCTCTTCTCTTGATTAGGTTTAAACTTTTCTTTATGTTTGTTGCCTCTGTTTTCCTTTCCCCTTCTTGTCCTTCCTCTTAATTAACATCACCATCATCAGTGTTTCCTGTTGTCTTCTTATAGGTTTCCTCCTCCTCCTCCTCCTCCCTCCTCCTCCTCCTCCTCCCTCTCCTCTCCTCCTCCCTCTCCTCCTCCTCCTCCCTCTCCTCCTCCTCCTTCTCCTCCTCCTCCTCCTCCTCCTCCTCCTCCTCCTCCTCCTCCTCCCATCACCATATTTTAAACGCGGTTATGTAGATCACATCTGATATGACAGTTTCCTGTGAATATAATGTATCTGAATTGTAACTGTACAGGTATAATTACTCAAATGTTTCCTTGTTTTTACAGGTAAGACTGAGAGCGAAAGGAGCAGAGGGAGTGTCATTGTCCTGTGAGTACAAGTATCGATTCCTTTTCATACCTAAATTTCTTTGCATTGTCTTTTTCAGTACCATCATCCACCCACTTGATGTAGCGCTTCCTACTTTTTCCTTCACTTTTATCATTCTTTTCTATGTCTGCCCTCTTCTGTTCCTATTTCATCGATCTCCTCTTACTCTTCATTCCTTTTCAGGTGGCTTTACATTGAATCACAAGTCAAATGGTGTCCTGTAAGCCAAGTGAAATAGTTTCCTGTAAGCCAGGAAACCATTTACAACGCTGGGCGGTAACCATATGACCAACACATACATGTTCCCTAATATGACAACAAGTGGGTTGGTGGGGGGTTAGTGCCTCTTCCCGTAAAACAGTTGTTGTGCCTTACTCTCCCTCAGTAACCAGTGGTATACTTCGCACTCATTCTCACTGAGCACAGTGAATGACTGCCATTAATTAATAGTGGTAGCGTAAACAATAGCAGTTGGGGTGCGGAGACAAGTTCAGAGGGAGTGTGTAACATGAAAGGTAGGACAGCAAGATACTGTATCTCATATTGTCCCTGTTCCTTCCCGGACTACAACAAATAACTGTTCCACACACAAAGGTTTTAAAACACAAAGACAACTTCCGTTTTAATAGTAACACTTGTACACAGAATATCTACACTGCTTTAACAAACAAATTATACAAGTTAGTTACGTTGATACGAATTATGACAAATTACTTAATAGAGTTTCAACTCGACGCAAGGGAAATATCTTGACGTAACTATCGGTTATGTACGACTCAGGTGCAACTCAGTTACTTAAATCACTCGTTGAGTATATTATGTTCACTTATATACTGTAAAATCTATCACTGAGTTAATTCTACTATATAATCTATCCTACGACCAGGTACAAACGCGACAAAGATATATTGCTGGTTTCTGGGCAGAAGTATATTGTTGCTTCACGTCACGCTTTGGGCACTCATATGCCTTGCCTTACAATTTTGCAAGACTTCTAGCTTCAAACACTTCTACTCACCAGAACCGCGAAGCCCATGATCGTGTCTGTCTGCTTCCCTCAGCAGAATGGCTGTGCCTGTGGTCCTGTTAGGACAAGGTACTAGCTATTTCAAACTGTCACCCCTTTTGAGCATGCATTTATACACCTTGCCCTTGAGTCATCGACACGAACATTGACTACTTCAACCCTGTCCCATGAGAATTTGCTCTAATGGGTCTGTACATGAACCCTTGTAGATATCAGTCGTTTACTCAGGCACCCTAAGGCTTTTTATATAACTACGCCGTGAGTGCTCTTGCCCATTATCCAATCGTCCTCCTTCTCCCATTATTTTTTTATTCGTCTCACCTATCACGATATTTCACCTTCTTCCTCTAAAATCCTCTCCATCCCTCGTTGTCTTCTAGCTTCCTCTGCTCGATGCATACTCCGGAGAGCTTTATACGCTGCCTTCAGCAACCTGCGACGCTCTCTGTCCATGGCCACCGCGCTCTCCTCTCCATTTCCTCCTTCTGCCTCACTTCTCCTTTCTCCACCTTCGTCTTCTCCTCCTCTACTCCCGCTCAGCCCTGGTTTCTGTTTGAAGGGGCCGAGTGGGTAGGATGACAGCGTGGAGATAACGTCATGAGTTAACGGCATTAAGGACGTCATTGCGGTCGGCGGCCACGTCACCTGATAGTTGACTATTGCCGTCACGACAGAGTCAAATGGCCACCGCTTACGGGATATTGGCGTATGGCTGTAGATATATATATAGATTTGGCTGCATAATTTTCCGCATTGTCTCTGTCTTGCATTTTTTTTTTTTTCGTGTCATGTCACTACCTTTGCCTTCATTGGTATGCTTTCAGAGAATAATTTTTCTGCTCACATTCATTTCAGTATTGCTATTGTCTTGTGCCCTATTATGAAACGTCCCACGCTCTGTATGTATTCTCTCCTTTCATTTCTGATGTTTTGTCTGAAGTATATCCTTCCCCACCTTCTCTTTCCATATGCCTTTTGTTTCTGCTTTTCTGTCCTCCCTTTTCTTCAGTCAGCTATCCCCTTTCCTATCCTTTCAAATCTCTATATCCTCCCTTCCTTCCCTTTGTCTCGGTTGGCCCTTTCCTCCTCCTTCCCTCTTTCCATTTTGTGCTTCATTTCTCCCTTCTGACTCTTCTTTTGCTTGTTCTTTGCCATCTTTCCTTTTCTCACAAGTCCAGGTCGTTCTGTATCAGGTAACTACTGACCTTTTGATGCGATTGCCAGGAAGGGAGAGTTGAGTTAGCCAGGAAGGGAAGTTCGTCGAGTTCTGTACCGTAGGGAAAATTATTCGTGACTCAGGATGGAAATGCAAAGTTTAAGAAAGGGAAAACAACTGCTCTGAGATAAACTGATAAATTTAGTTGTGCCGAAGATATAAATGAATTGGGAGAGGGAGGAAGATAAGGAGGGTGAAATTTAGTAGCACGATGGAAGGTGAGGAGAAGAGGAGAGAGGATAGTCGAGAGTAAAGGATGAAGTACAAATAAGAGAATACGTGTTGGTGCAGCTTGTGAAGGATGTTGTGGGTGTGAGATAGTGATCTCTGGCTGGAGGAAGCTGAGGCTGGGGTCGTTGCCAGGCTGGTGTGAGTGTGAGATGGATTATGTGATAAGCCGCTGTGATGTCAGGCGTGATGGCGGTTTCCTCACTGGGGATGACAGTCCATCCAACATACACGTGTACAAATACACATATCACCAACACAGAGATATACAGTACATCCCCACAGTACGCGAGTTCTGAGTACGCGTTCCCTCTTGCACGCAAGGACGTATTTTCTTTTTTATTTTAGTGTATTTTTTATTAGTACGCAAATTGAACTCCTTGTAAGCGAGACGGGCAGTGAAGAGTGGCCCAAATCCGGGAGTTACCCCAAGTACGCGACATTGCCCCCCCCCCAAGAAGCGATAACAGGTAAAGGTGAGCAGCCATATTCTTGTTGGTTTAGTTAAGCCATATCCTTGTTGATTTACCTAGAAAGCATTTTCTTGCTTCCTTTTTCTCTCTTTCACTTTCCATGTTCCATCATTCCCCTTCACCACTCACTCTGATCCCCACTTCCACTCTCCCACAGCTTCTCCTCCCCCCTCCCTCCACACTCAACATCTCCCCCTTTCACCATTCCTCCTCTCACCTACTCCCTCTTTACCCCCACTTCCTACCTCCCCTCTATCCCTCCATTATCTTAGGTAATATGTCTTAGTTTCCCTGTATAGTACAAGTCATAGGTCTGAAAGGCGTCTCAAGGGTTGCCCATGAAAGGGGGTGCCGCCCATATATAATTTTTCCCATAAGTTTATGTATTCACAGTACGCGAATTCCTAGTACGCGACATCCTTTGCCGCCCATATACTGTAGGCACGTACTAGGGGGATGTACTGTAGTACACACAAACTGGGGTGTTCTCTTTCAACCATGGTTACGCATCAGTGTTTGTAAATACTTAAGTGAAGAGACACAAAACATTCTAAACATCCTTTTGTGGCCTTGACGAACTTGTAGCCAACATGCTCAAATCCATCCATATTTTCAGTTTTTGTATTGTGTGGCTACATTCATTATATGCACTCAGGCCTCACTCAGGTAACACGCTGTTGTTAACATCACCTTCGTTATGGAAAAAACGATTCACACTAAAGAGTCTGAGGGTGTGGAGAAGGAGAATCATCACCACTGTGGTCTCATTCCTATTTTCAGCAAACTTCTGTCGTTTCCCATACAATACTCACATCCCAGCAGCAATGCATACCCAAGTGCCTCTGCTTTATTAGACGATGCCGAGGTGCCGTTAATGTCAGTTTGTCGATCTAGGGTCCAGGACACAAGCAACCACACTGATACCACACTAATGTCATACCTTTTTATACGTTCATACCAACACAACACTCTTCACAGTAACACTATACTTTTCTAAACTAACACCATACTAACATCACACTAAAATCATGACTTCTGTCTGTGGCCTCCCTTCTGTTAAAGCAGTGTTTCCAGGCATCTCGAAATACACGGATCTTGGTTGTGGATTTGTTTGTCTCAGCACTCTTCGGACCGAACATATTTTAAAATATTTCGTAAACTTTTATTTTCCAAATAAAATAAAGCACTGCTTTCACATTATTTTTTTTCACACTGTCACCACATTTGACACCGACTTTACACATGCAAGGCACCACTAACACCACATAAAGCTGACTGTATTGTAATCAGTGCCACCCCGCCTTGGTGTGGCCTCAGGACACTGAGCCAGCCGCGACTGGGAGGCGGGAATAACATTGAACCCTGTGAGGGAACACCCTGCTCCCTCAGATTGGTAATGGCCTGGCCCGCCCTGGCCTGGTCTGGCATGATTTCTTAATGCGATTTCACACACATGACCATACGATGTAACTTAATAAAACCTTGTACTAACCTTGTATTAACCGTTGGTGTACTCTTAATCTTTCACCTTTTTCTTTCCTTGTCTCTCTAATATGCATTCACCGTTGACCGGTGGAGCAGATGTTACGTCCCAGTCCCTGGTGGGGGGGAGGGGTTTGAAGTTCTTTAAAATCCTGTTATGCCCATAGTGACATACTCAGAGAGAGAGAGAGAGAGAGAGAGAGAGAGAGAGAATATACACAATTATCATCTCCTTACGTAGCAACATTCATCAAAAAAAAAAAAAATCAATACGTCTCGTAGCTCTTCTACCTACAGTATATCGTTGGACTAATGTTGCTGCGTGAGGAGATATAATTATGTATAGTCTCTCTCTCTTTTTCTCTCTCTCTCTCTCTCGCTCTCTTTCTCTGAAGAATTATTTATAGCCCAGTAAAATCTGTATGCACCGTGGGCTGCTGCGAATTTTTGCTATGCGCTTATGTTTCCCTTTCGTTTTCCTCTCCTCCCCGCTTCTGCCGATCTTCTCTCTCCTCCCCTGCTCAGTTAAGCTGCACGAGGGTCATAATTGCCACCATACAATGCACCCATAAATCCGTTAGGTTAATGCGTCAGTGTAGTATTTACTGAACCTTGACCTGAAGGGCATAAGACAAGAGGATAACAGCAATAGCCATGTTGGGCTATACAAGGCAGCTGCTGCCATAAAGCATCTAGCAAGACTACAAGAATAAAACAAGGATATCAAGAAGGTTCCCTGTTGTCGGTGCGGTTTAGTGGCTTTAAACCTTCCTCCCTCCCTCCCTACGACCATGGTAAAACTTTTACTGGCATGGGTTTCCCCAAACTAGATATAATCCTTTGGTGTTACCCAGAGGATCATTGCCCAGAATGAAAAACAACTCGTAGCGATAGAAATTCTGGTATATATAGCACCATGTCATATCTGTCACAGCTCGTTTATGTGTGCATGCCTGTGTTTGTGTGCAACATCAGTAACAACACCAGCATCAGCAGCAATACCATTACTACTACAACAGTAGTGATGGTAATAATAATAATAATAATAATAATAATAATAATATTAATAACAGTAATTAATCATGATGAGTATAATAGTAGTTAATACACAAACTAGAATACTGTACAGGATCTTATGATTGAAGGATGGTACCTAGAACAGATTATTGGAGTGGCCAGTAACATCAGAAGTAGTAGCCAACTGCCAGTATCTATACGCAGGTTGAGCAGAGAATTTGAGTGAAACATTGTACAGTGAAAAAAATCCGTAGTGTCATCCGAGTTAGTCCGTGCATTGGTCCAACATTACCACTCTTCATTACTTCTCATAGCTGTTCATTACTGACGATATTGGTTATAGATGGCATAGCACTGTTTTTGCACCGATGTGTTCTTGCTTTTATGGAATGGATTTTGTAGTAGCGTGGAGCCACTCAGGGTGGATAGGGATTGGCGGTACAGGTGGTGGAGGTTGTGGTGGTGTGGGTGGATGATACCGTCTTACACCAAACAGCTGTAGTCTCGTGGACGGCCCTGAGGCAGAGGACTTGTTACATGGCGTGCAGTCGCCTCGTTTGGGTTAGGATATGTGTGACGATCCTAGAGTTTTGGACACAACCTCTTTCGTACCCTGCCTAACCCATGCTGTGAGGTATTGAGAGAGGAGGTCCAAGCTGGGGATGCATAGGTTAACAGTGTGTGTGTGTGTGTGTGTGTGTGTGTGTGTGTGTGTGTGTGTGTGTTTTGGAAATGGTGGAAGTGCATGGGCAAATTGAGGGGACAGTGGAGGAAGAAATGAAAAAGAGAAGCAAATGTGGAATCGGGTAAAGGAGAGGATTTGGATTTGGGAATATCAGATATTTAGGCCGTTTTAATGAGACTTTAAGTCTTTACAATAACGATATATTAATTAATTTTCTTCTATTATTTCCTTCCATTGGGTATCTTCCTATCGCTTCATCTTTCTCTTCATTGTTATTCTGTTTTAATTATATATTCCTGTATCGCTTTATGCAGTGTTAATTTAGTTTTCTGTAACACAGACAAACACGAATAGATATTCCTTTCCCAGCATTTACCTTGGTCCCCTCTCCCTGCTCCTTCCACATGTTGTCCCACCACCCACCTCTTCCCTCTTTGAGCCTCTCTCCTCCCCTCAATAAAACATACACCAGTTTACTTCTGTTCCCTCTTGCAGCTTCACTATGGACACTCTTCCCACTCACTTCACTATGGACACTCTTCCCACTCACACACTCAATAGCTTCATGTAATATTTTGAATTCCTTTTCCTTCTTAGGGTGCGCATCCCCACTTTACGCACACGCCAGTCTTCGACCAGACAATCCCCCCCCCCACACACACACACGTGGTGGTGGTGGTGGTGGTGGCTGGTGATAATGAACAGATGAAGGTAATGAGTCGGTCAAAGTGGACCAGGAGACATTTAGCTGTCATAATGAGAGACTAATGAAGTACAAAGAGGAAGCAGAGCAGTGTGATAGATAAACAGAGGTGACGTGGATGGTGCAAGAACAAGATAAATTGTTCTGTCAGGAAGGTGAGAGGGAAACAGGAAAGAGCATAATGATAATCTGATACCGTTGCATTTTTTATTGTTGTAGTTTGAATAATAAGGAACAGCATGCATATGTGTGGATTGAATTTCACATATAGATTTGTACAGACAGAGAGAAAAAAATGAGTTGTGATTACGAGGATGTAGACTTAGGTGATACAGCAACATAGCAATAGATGGCAGTAAGTATCATGACGCAGCATAACTGTGGATTTTTAAACAACTTTTTCTTATGTCATACAGGTCATATAGTTTCTGCAGAAGTCGCACGTTGTGAACCAGTCAGCTGGACAGAATAAATTTATGATATTTACGTCTTCAAACACTTCTCATATTTGAAGTATTCGAAGTCTACCTTGTGAGCAAGGTCTTAACTAAACCATTTCCTTAAATGGGTCACAATAAAGGCGACGGGTCTGCTTTTAAGTGTACTGTATTGCACGGCTCGTTCTGTATTATAACTTCTTCCTTGCAACCATTATCACATCGACTCCTCCACTTTGTTTTTCCTTACGCAGTTTAATGCACCTCTTTTTCTCTTTTGTGCCCATCATATTTCATTTTCATTCCTCTTAATGCTCTCTCTCTCTCTCTCTCTCTCTCTCTCTCTCTCTCTCTCTCTCTCTCTCACCCAACCTGCAATACTGTAACTCCTTATTGTGTTCTTCGTGCTCCTCTTTTATCCCCTTCCTCTCATGACCATCTTCGTCTTGGCCCTCCTGATTGACTCGTGTTAAGTTTATCGGCCATCAGATCTTCTCCCCTCACCACTGATGCTGCCCGTGTAATCTTATCCCGACATCTTTATTTCCCTTCATCGCGTCCTTGATTTACTCGGGTCGTATTTGTTTCGTATCGTGTCGTTTCCTTTTCTGCATCTCCCTTCTCTCCCTTTACTAAGCAGAATGATGAAATTTGGTGGAAAAGATAATTATAGTCATTATTAATATCAGAGAGAGAGAGAGAATAATAAAGTCTGCCTCGTTGGCCTGATTAATGTTTTCCATTTTCTTTTTCAAATTATATTTCATTACGTTTCACCTTGTCATAACTTCTCTCTCTTTCTGTTTGTCTGTCTCCTTCATAGCGCTATTACTCTCTCTTTACACTCACAGTCGTATTGCACTTTTCCTGCACCCAGCCCCTTCCTCTACGGTCATCCTATCTTCTCTTGCTCTGCTTTTCCTTCTTCATCTCTTACATCCTCATTCCTACCTCCACGCCCACCTCCTACTCCATCACTTCCCTATTCTTACCGTCCGCCTCTCTTTCCTCCTACTGTCACTCTCTTTCCTCCTGCTTCACCTCTTCCCTCCTCTTGCCCACCTCCACCCTGTCTCCTCTTTCTCTGCTCTCTTCCCTCTTCCCCTTCATGTGCTTGTAACTTCCCACCTGACAGCCTTCCTCATTCACAGTCTCTCGTGCTTTTCTCTCTCTCTCTCTCTCTCTCTCTCTCTCTCTCTCTCTCTCTCTCTCTCTCTCTCTCATTATTATATACCTTTCTTTTCGACTCCCATATTCTCTCACTTCCTTCATGCATTCATTCTCCTTTCTCATGTGCCCTTCATTGTCTGTCCATTTCTCTTTCATTTTCTTTTCCTTCGCCCTCCTTCCTTTCCCCTCTGTTTACTCCTTCCCCCTTGTTTCACGCTTCCTTCTCCCTTCCCTCTCTTCCTTTCCTTCTTCCTCTTCACATCTTCTTTCTCCCCCTTGTTTTTCACATGTCGCACCTACTTCATCTCTTCGACTTCCCAGTCTTTCTCCTCCCTCTTCCATTGCTTCCTCTTTCTCTTTCATCCCCTCCTTTCTCTTATGCTGTCTTCATCTTCATTCTCCCTTCCTGTATTTCCCATTCTCCCCCTTTTACCTGTTTTTCTCCCCTTCTTGTCTTCCTCCTTCCCCTCTTTCCTTGTTTTCCTCTCCTTCGTCCATCCTATTCTGCCCCTCCCTTTTCCTTCTTTGTCTTTCTCTCCTTTTTGCTCCCCCTTCTTCCCGTTCTTTCTCCCTCCCCGTTTGCCTCATACCTTACATTCTTGTCTCCCCCCCCACCCTTCATTCCCTGTCTGCTCCCCATTCTCCCCCTCTCTCTTTCCTCCTTCCACGTTCTCTTGTCCTTCCTTCCTTCCTTCCTTCCCGTCATCTTCCTACCTCACTGTATCTCCCGTCCTCCTCCACCTTACCCTCCCATGCACACAGTCGGCTGATTCGCAGGACATTCATGCATCATTTTAATCAGCAGGTGTGAATATAGCATTATTTCAGAGTAATCTATATATCGACAACCTTCTCCATGTGTGAACGTTATACCTCATACCAATTAATCTGGCCAGGCATGTATGGAAACACTGTTCCCGTCGAGATTCTGATTGGCTAGAGGTGTTTGTTCGATTTCGTTGTTGCTTAAACCGATACTCTCTCTATTTTCAGATGTGATAACTTGAGTTTGTCGACGATACAATCGTCAAAAGCAGTAAGAAATCCGTTATATTCTTAACAACAATGAAATTTGCGTAGGAAGATAGAAATATGAGTCAACAAAGTACCGTATTATAATAGTCCAAGTCAAGGTCAGCATTCGAACAATTCTTTTAAATCTCCGACACTCGATAATGTAACAGAAAATTAAGGAAACCTGCTTAATCTAAGCGTTGGTGTAACACACATTTAAATTTTAAGATCAGTCCTTACTGTGATAATAGAGGAGATATAATGAAATAGTTTTCCTTTAGCCTACTTTGATTTTCGCAATTTTTTCAAACTCCCCTCCCCGCACAACTCGTCTTTTCATTAGAATTTTTAATTATTCAGAGTTGTGGCACGATTTAAGGATGTGGACTGATCTTAAAATATAAAAGTGTGTTACACCAGCGCTTAGATTAAGCAGGTTTCCTTAATTTTCTGTTACATTATCGAGTGTCGGAGATTTAAAGGAATTGTTCGAATGCTGACCTTGACCTGAACTGTTATAATACTTTGTTGACTCATATTTCTGTGTTCCCACGCAAATTTCATTGTTGTAAAGTATATAACGGATTTCTTATTGCTTTTGAGATTGTATTGTCGACAAACTCAGTATCATATCTGATAATAAAGAGAGTATCGGTTTAAACAACGAAATCGAACAAACACCTCCAGCCAATCAGAATCTCGGCTGGAACAGTGTTGCCATACATGCCTGGCCAGAGTAATCGGTATGAGGTATAGTAGACGCTTTGTAGGACGTTTACGGAGATGGAAGTCAGTCATTTTTAAGGATCATGTATTGTGATATGTCTTGTTATCTTTATTATGTTTTGATGTCTCTTCAGTCTGACTCTCCCTTCATCTTATCTTTCTCCATATAGTTATTGTTCTTCAGTGTAGCTCTTTCTTCGCCTTACCTTTCTTCATAGCTTATTGTTCTTCCCTTTGTCTCTGTCTTAATCTTACCTCTCTCCCAGTGCTCTTCAATTTAATCCTGTCTACAGCTTACTTTTCTGCCCAGTTTATTATTCTTCAGTTTAGCGTTCTCTTCAGCTTTCAGTAGGTTTCCCAGTGTAGCCTATTTAAGTTGAACATTTACTTCAGTTTTGCTTTCCCTATCATTTTCACTTCATTATAGCTATCTCATACTATTTCTCGTTGTGTGTAGGTGTCTTTAAATCAGCCTAGTGTTATTTTTACCGTTCTCCTCGGTAAAGTGTTTATAGATAACTTTCTTCATAGTTGAGCGGTCTCTCCCGTTTAGTACTATCCTAAAACTTCTCTTTACACCATTTCAAGTTTATTGTTTAGTTTCTCGATAGTTCCACCGCATACAGCTATTTTCCTTTATATTATCTCATACCTTCAACTTAATTTCACCTTAGTTTTACAGTAGCTCATACTAGTTTCAGTTCGCGCTCATCTCATTTTTCCCATCAGTTTCAGCACACACACCTCATACTCCCTCATGCTCAGCTCACATTCACCTGATTTCCTCTCACGTTCATCTCGACTCACCTAATTTCCCCCACATGTTCAGCTCTCACTCACTTCATACACCGTCACGTTCACCTCACAGTCAACTCAGACTCCATCTTCGTATGTGCCGTGTCACAACGCAACACCACCGCAGTTCCTCATACGCATGGCTGTCTCATTCTGTCATGCCTAATTGTGTACTCAACGTCCCGCTCCTCCCTTTTTCCCGTCCCACTTGCCTCTTAGTCCTTCCGCCTCCTCAATGTTCTCAAGTCCTTCAGTGTTCCTGCATATGCTATAATATTTACTTACGTCTCGCTCTGTTACGTGGCATAGTTTGGTAGTTGGGGCGGTTTTCCTTTTTTCTTTTGCTTATCTTGTTTCTCGTGATGCTGTAAAGTTTTATCCTCTGGTCTGTTTTCCATCCCCTCTCATTTGCTTTCAGTTGTTTCCGTAACTTGTTCCGCTTCCTTAACTTTTCCGTAGTCATTTATCGTTTTTCATTTATCCAGTTTTACATTGCTTGTTGTGAGCTCCCGTAAGAGTTAAGGCAGCTCGGGTATTCATGTCCGCTAACCCCAAGTGATATTATTCGACTGAGAGTGAATCGTAAGAGCCTAAGTGGTTAGTGACCGTTCCTTTCCAAGCTCCTTATTGAAGAAATATTTATTCTTCCTCTTCCACCTTTCTCATCTGTCGGAATATCGGTTTGGGGAAATAGAATCGACAAAAACATTTTTCTCCGACAAAAGGGGCGTGTTTTCACCCCTGTTTGTTTGTCTGTTTGTTTGTTAGTTTGTCTGTCAGCAGGATTACCAAAAAACTAAGAAAGATTAGGACCAAATTTGTTGGGTAGAGAGCCCATATCTTAGGGAACAATCGATTAACTTTTGGGACCGACTCGGACCGTATTACAGATTCTGGTACTGGAAAACATTTTTTTTTTTTTTTCGTTTGTGAAACCCTAATCAGTGATGAGAAAACCTAACCCATTTTGAAGAGTGGTTTGGAAATTACGTTGCCCTAGTCGGAGAGATGCGCTTCACTGAGTGCCCCTTTAGTTTAGTTGTGCATTTTTATTTTGCAAATAATGTCCACTTCACCCTCTTGCCTGAAGCCGGCCAGATTAAACTGAATGACCGTTGCTTTTGATGCCCAGTTTATGGCCATCAACTCATTCAGGTGGATCCCAGCCACAGTTTTCAGTGAATAATCCAAGCCAGACAGTGGTTTGTGTTCTGGTGCGACATGGCTGAGGGTGCGAGTTGATTCAAGGTGCGAATCGGCTGAGGGTGCGAGGTGGTTAAAGATGCGAGTTCATTCAGGTTGCTGTTTCAAGGTTCAGTGTCCGAGGTGGCTCAGGGTGCGGGGTAGGTAAATGGGAAGAGTTGAATCACAGACGCGATTTGTTATTATTTATTTTTTAATGGGCTCTTTAAGGTTAATCTAATGGGTGCTTCTGTAGGGTTTGTATTAATGTCCTGGAAGACGCACGCGTTAGAATTTATGTAATCACTATTGTGCAGTGGCCGGTATCATGGCTGTCAGTAGCTGTTTATTCACATATTCACTTGCATTACCCATCCTCCTTCTTCTTGGCCTTCCACACCTTCTCCTGCCTTAAGCTCATTCACATAAGCCCATATAATTACCTTTCTTGCATCCATACTGTCTTCTAATATTTCATTATGCTCACATACTTAGTAATAGGATGCATTAATTAGGATATGGAGAGTACAGTAGTTAGTGGATAATGACTGTGTGTAAATTAATGCGTATGACTGATGGGACGTTGGTATTACTCATTATTTCAGCCGATCACAGTCGAATGATAGTTTTTTTTTTTTCTCTGTAGATTTGAAACTATAATTATACCGATAATTGCATATGTGGATAACCCTCTTGGCAATTACGTAGATGGAAAGAGTGAGAAGACTGATGTCAGGGAGAGGGATAAATGTGTAGGTGTATAGATGCAGTTTGAGTTGAATTGTGACTGTGCATATCAGCGTGTGTGTGTGTGTGTGTGTGTGTGTGTGTGTGTGTGTGTGTATTAGTTTTACAGACAGCATGCTATTGTCTCTTCATCATTTGGTATTCCTTCCTCCATAGTTTTCTGTCTCCATTTTCTCTTTTCATGAGAGAGAGAGAGAGAGAGAGATTGTTTCCAAACATCTGATATTCCTTCCGCCATGGTTTTCATTTCCCTCTTCCTCTCCTCGTTTATATTATCGTTTCCTCCTGTTCCTGGGCTTCCGTCCTCCACTGCGGCCTGCCTTTACCCTCCTAACTAACCTATCCATCATCTGTTTCCTGCCTCATAGCCACAGCTAACCAGGCACAGGGTGTACACCTTCCTATAAATCCTTGCACTTTTAGCTAATTAACAAAAGTGGTGAAAAACTTTAGTAGTGGTTAGACTTTTGTGTTGAGGGTAGAGTTATTAGGCGTAGGGGAGTGATATTGGTGTGGCTGGATATATTTCTTTGGGAAAATGCGATCCCGTGAAGAAAGGCCACGGGGAGCTATTAATTTCACACAGATTATAAGATGACTGGTTATCTTGACTGAGGAACTTTTAAGATGGCGATGAAGCAGAGTCTTGGTGAAAGAGTTGTGTTTGTAGAGGATAGAGAGAGAGATTTACGATGTTTGTTTGCTTGATGGTGGTGGTGGTGGTGGTGGAAGAGGTTAGGGTGATGGAGAGGAAAGGGGGAAGGTGTGGTGGTAGAGAGGAGACGGGGAGGGTTTAGTAATGGAAAGGAAGAGAGAAATATATGATGGTGGAGAGGAGGAAAGGGAGGAGAGAGGGAGGGTGTAGTGAAATTGAGAGGGAGGATACGGTGATAGAGTGGTGGAAAATATATTTATTGAGGGAAGGAGTGAAGAAGGGAGCATGTGTAGGGGTGTATGGAAGGGGAGGGAGAAGGTGTGGCGGTGGAGGGACGAAGAGGAGGAGGGTATGATTTTAAAAGGCTGTATAATGGTGGTGTTGATGGTAAAGGGTTAGGTAGTAAATTGGGAGAGGGTGAAGATGTCAGGGTGAGGAGGGGAAAGTTTGGTGGTTAAGGGAAGGAGGAATGGAGGGTATGGCAGTGACGGGGAGAACAGGAAGGGGGAGTGTGGCGGTGGAGGTTAGGGTGATGAGGATGAAGGTTTGGTGGTGGTGGGTGGTGGTGGCGGTGATGGTGGTGGTGGCGTGGATTTGACAGCATAAAAGGAGGAGTAGAGAATAATTAGGAACCAGTGTTGAGGTTCAAAGGCCGAGGAGAGAGAGCAGTGGCAGAGAGGCGGATGCAGGGCTGTCACTCCAATTTCCCTTTCTCTGACGGTCCAGCCGCATTATTTGTCAGTCCAGCCTGTGTGATAAATTTATAACATCGTCATTGTATAATGCCTGTATGTCCCCCAGCTGTGACACACAGCAAATTAATCTAGTGCATGATCTCGTAGGCAACGTATTAGAGAACCCTTTTTTTGAATTCCTTCGTGTTGTCTGGTGAAATGAGAAGTTTACCGAGTTGTGTGACGGATGATGCTTATTCTAGTAATGGAATGCACAAAGAAAATTTACAGGTGAGCAAACATTGGTAGTAAATTTGTGAGAAGGGATGGAGGGACAGGAATGCAATTGGATAAAGACCAGTACTGTACAGGGAATTGAGTGGATGGTGTCTGATATAGAGAAGAAAAAATAAATCGAATTTGTATTGTACACCAGCGTCCCGTTGTTTCTCTCTTACTCTTCAGGTACTGCACCTGTGGGAAAGTACCGTGGAGAATGGGAATATAGGGAGCATAAAGGAGGATAGGGAAGTGTGTGGCGTGTCGGCAAAGGAGGCAGGAAGGAGTGGTGGTGACAGTAGCGGGAAGATGAGTGATGGCCGTGAGTGATGATGTGAGGGAGGCTGGCTGTGTTAAGATAAAGGGGAGTCTAGGAGGGAGTGATGCTAGGGAAGTATTTGGGAAGGCAGTGGCTGAATCGATAGAGAGGTGGTCTGCAGTCCTAATGAACCTAGGTTCGAATTCCGGCTGGGACAGGGAACAGTTTAAGGATTTGAATTTCATAAGCAGACTATACTGATCTGCCAGAAGACTCGCCGACATGTAAAAATACCCCCGGCAATACCGGTACACAAGTCCTGGATGAGGTAGCGTGTCATGTATTCAGTATACAGTGGGTGTTAGCGCCGAAGTGGTGACATGTGGAGATGTATGGCATGTAGCAGGACTACTGGGCCATGGGAAGCCAGTGCCCAGTGTCGGAAAAAAAAAAAAAAAAAAAAAAAAAGAGAGAGAGAGAGAGAGAGAGAGAGAGAGAGAGATAATGTTCACAGTGAGATAAAAGGAGTTGATGAGGCAAAAAGTCTGGACTCCAGCTTGTTTAGTGGCATATGTGATGAACCTACACACATGGGAGCTGTACCATACGCAGGAACAAGTAAGGCCTGTACGGAGCCGTAACTGTTCGGGATTTGTACCTCCTTTGAAATGTTGGATGCCAAGGCAAGGCTACTGTAGTTCAGAATAAGTAGCATTCAGCTGAGGGTTGGTAATCATCCTACTGTATAAGCGTGACAGGGGGTCACTTCGACTCAGGTGTTTTGACCGATAGACGTATAAGTTAATGAAATGGTGAAGACAATTTTTTGAGGCTTAGTCCGCAGAAATTTTTATGTCTCTGTGTGATCTGGGGTTTATATACAGTACATTGTTGCCTTTTCTTCCCGCTTGGAAAATTGTTATATATATATATATATATATATATATATATATATATATATATATATATATATATATATATATATATATATATATATATATATATATATATATATATATATATATATATATATATATAATATATATTATATTATATATTATGTAGATAGATTGACAGATATGTGTGTATGTGTGTGTGTGTGTGTGTGTGTGTGTGTGTGTGTGTGTGTGTGTGAGAGAGAGAGAGAGAGAGGGAGAGAGTTTGGTGAGTTGTAAATGTATGCCTTTTCATGGCTCCTTTGACATTAAGGTCGAAATCTGTAAAACTGGGCAATAACACAAGAAGGTACTCTTACTATTAACACAAAGGACACAATATGTGCATTGCCCTGTACACACCAGTACACTTAAACTTAACACAGCTATGTATTCAAAATTGCTCTTCGCCTACACACACCCAGGTACACACCGACACTGTACTGTACACACAGCCATGTACAGTACACACCGACATAGCGTATTGTACACACAGCCATGTACACACCGACACAAAGTGTACACACAGCCATGACACAAGAGCAAAGGACGCGGTGGCGAGACATTGATCATTCCCTCTAATGTGGCTGGGTCATAATTGCTTTTTAACTCTTGACGGTGCTGAGGGGAAATGAGAGAATGCCCAGAGTATTGCAGAAAATTAGTGTTGGAGATCAGTTGTGATGAAGGTCAGGTGTGACGAAAGTCAGTTGTGGTGAAGGTCAGTTGTGGTGGAGGCCAGCCGTGGTGAAGTCAGTTGTGGTGTAGGTCACTTGTGGAGGTCAGTTGTGGTGGAGGTCACTTGTGGTGGTGGTGTAGATCAGCTGTGATGAAGGTCAGTTGTGGTGAAAGTCAGTTGTCGTGGTTAGCTGGGTGAAGGTCATTTGTGACGAAAGTCATTTGTGGTGAAGATCAACTGTGGTGAAGGTCAGCTGTGGTGAAGGTCATTTGTGGTGAAGGTCAGCTGTCGTGAAGGTCAATTGTGGTGAAGGTCAGCTGTGGTGAAGATCACTTGTGATGAAGGTCAGTTGTGGTGAAGGTCAGTTGTCGTGGTCAGCTGGGTGAAGGTCATGTGTGGTGAAGGTCATTTGTGGTGAAGGTCAGCAGTGGTGAAGGTCATTTGTGGTAAATATCAGCTGTGGTGATGGCCATCTGTGATAAAGGTTAGTTGAGGTGGTGGTGAAGATCAGCTGTGATGAAGATCAGCTATGATGAAGGTCAGTTGTGGTGCAAGTCAGTTGTGGTGAAGGTCAGTTGTGGTGAAGGTCAGCTGTGGTGAAGGTCCATTGTGGTGAAGGTCAATTGTAGTGAAGGTCAGCTGTGATGAAGGATAGTTGTGGTGAAGGTTAGTTTTGGTGGTGGTGAAGGTTTGTTTTGGTGGTGGTGAAGGTTAGTTTTGGTGGTGGTGAAGGTTTGTTTTGGTGGTGGTGAAGGTTAGTTTTGGTGGTAGTGAAGGTTTGTTTTGGTGGTGGTGAAGGTTAGTTGTGGTGAAGGTCAGCTGTGGTGGTCAGCTTTGGTAGAGTTATTGTGAAGATCATGTGTTAAAGGTTTGCTATGTTGGTCAGTTGTGGTGCAGGTCAGGGGTGGTGGAGGTCAGTTTGGTGAAGGTCAGTTGTGGATGTCAGCTGTGGTGGAAGTCAGTTGTGAAGGTCAGCTCTTGTGAAGGTCAGTTGTTGTGAGATTCAGCTGTGGTGAAGGTCAGTGGTGGTGAAGGTCAGCTGTGATGAAGGTCAGTTATGGTGAAGGTCAGCTCTTGTGAAGGTCAGTGGTGGTGAAGGTCAGCTCTGATGAAGGTCAGGTGTGGTGAAGGTCAGTGGTGGATGTTGATGGTCGTTTAAGGATCATTGCAAGGTCGAGCGTGAAGGACGTCAGGTGTGATGGTGATGGTGTAGAGACTAATGGAATGGATATTAGTTGCCGAAGGATTAGAACTTCGAGTGTGGTATACGTGGAGAAGGGAGGGGATGAAGTGAGGTGGAGTGAGATGGAGATGGAGTGAGATAGAGGTAATATGAGGTGGAGATGAAGCGAGGTGATAAACCGATGTAGGAGGAGGAAGATGGAGTGAGTTGAAGGTGGAGTGGGGTGGAGGTGAAATGAGATGGAAAAGGAAAGATGTGGAGGTGAAATAATGTGATATGAGCCTGAGGTGAAGTTAGATGGAGGTAAACTAAGGCCAAGATGCAGTGTGACAGTAATGGATGGTGGTGGTTTTGAAGTGTGGCAGTGGTGATTTGAGGTGATGGACCATTCCTCTTTCTGGCCACTTGGTATTTGAAGGATGGTGTTCGGGTCACCTCTGTCGCAGGAGTAACCAGCCCTTCGTGTGGCCGTGTATTCAGGGTATATTTCCTTCACATTAGAGGTCACTGTATGTACTGTATACTTGTATAGTACGGCATAATTCATCACAGTTCTGTATGCATCGAACCTTATTCTTATCGGCAAGCCGAAAGCCAAAACATCCTATCTCCCATATATATATATATATATATATATATATATATATCGCCTAATCTCCGTATCACTCAGTGCCGGCCGTTATAAAATTCTTACTGTCATTTATGTGTGACAGGTGCCCGTCAAATAAATGTTTCTTCTTAGTGTGAAAGTAAATTGCACGTGAAGTAAGGCTGGAAGGGAGAGTGCGGGAAGAGGCAAGGAGGAGAGGCAAAATACGAGAAAAGAACAAATGTACAAATATGTGGGAAGTTTTTGACGCTTCTGGCGGGAATCGAACCTGGGACCTCTAGATAGAAGTCATGCACTGTTGCCACTACACCACGGTGCCTCACTTCTTTCTAGAGGTCCCGGGTTCGATTCCTGCCAGGAGCGTCAAAAACTTTCCACATGTACGCACGTGTAATACACACACACACACACACACACACACACACACACACACACACACACACACACACACACACACACACACACACACACACACACGCTAGGCTGTTTATTTGGCCTAGGAAAGACTTCGTAATGAAGAGATTAGAAACATGTTCTGCCTGAATAACTGCACTGCCCTTGCGTTGTGTTTGTTGTGTTCCGGCCCTGTGGCTTGTGTTCTCTTCCTTCCTAAACTACAAGACGGTCGGTCCCTGTGTTGTCTTCCTTCTTGAACAACAGCACGGTCCCTCTGTTCACTTCCTGCCCGAACTGCTGGACGGTCTCTGAGGCATGTGTTGACTTCCTGCCTGAACTGCTGGACGGTCCGATGTTGTCTTCCTGCCTGAACTGTTGGACAGACACTGTGACCTGTGTTTTTTCCCTCCCTTTTATATCTCTATCTCCTTTGCTCTGTATAACCACCTTCATTGCACATTAGAATGAAATTTCAGTTTCTCTTTCTTGTGCCAGTCTTTATCAATTGCAGGACATCTGTATAAACTGTTTTGTTCTTTCATGCCAGCTTTATATAATTGCCATATTTTATTTGTCTTTTTACATGTGTGATCTGATTTATAGCGTATTATTCTGATTCTGGGATGGATGGATGTTTTGTGCAGGGGACACCACGTAATGGTTGCTTATGCTTTGTTTTTCTTTTGCTGGTAGCTTTATATTTGTGTCACTTATTGTAGTTCATGTAATCATATCTGTGCCATTCCGCTAATCTGCCTTCCAGCCAGTCTCGGTGCTACCATAAATCTCTCATCAGTCCACCACCTCCATCACTCGACCTCCCCCTCCATCCTACAGACCCACCCACCCACCTCTTACCTCACCAGCGCCATAAATTTACCCGCCCGACACATCACACTAACACCAAAGTTCTCGTGCACAGAAACATGCCGTAAATTTTTCCCGCACTGGAGTAACGTCAGCATTGCTTTTCCTCCGTGTTTGCTGAATACTTGCTGGCCAAACCGAGTTCGCTTTGGCTTTAGTTGACTCACAGGGGAAAGTGTTAGGAAGTAAAGTTGGAACGGTGTATAATAGGCCAGACAAGTGGACTGTTTCCTTAGAATAACATGGAGTAATATTTGATTATCTGAAAAATCATAATAAATCATTCACCCAAGTACTATGTTGTGGTCACGTCGGCCCTTGCACTGTGCTTTGTTGTGTTGTGGCCACCTGATGACCATCCCGTCTGTCTGTCTGTCTGTCTGTCTGTCTGTCTCTCTCTCTCTCTCTCTCACACACACACACACACACACACACACACACACACACACACACACACACACACACACACACACACACACACACACACACACACACACACACACACACACACACACACACACACACACACACACACACTCACTGTATGGACCTAACTGGACCTGAATGGCCTAGCCTAGCCTGAGGGATGTGATGGAATTGCATGGTTCCTAATGACGAGAGTAAACTGCATTGGCCTTGAGTAGACCTTGAGTAGGCCTATATGGAACTGAATGACCTTAAACTGACCTGGAAAGACCCAAGCCAATATAACAGTGAAGGATGTGACTGAAGCTGGAGTGGCGTGTATGAACCTGGTTGGGTGTGATTGGGCCAGAATGGATCTAATTGGCCCCTGATGGGTCATGAATGTGTTGTTGATCTGACTCTGTCCTGTTGGATGTGAAGGGCCTGAATCAATATTAGAAGGCATGAATGGACCAAAATTACCCAAAATTAACTTTGACCGTAACAGAAAGAGACCTTGATTGCGAATGAGCCTGATGTGACGTGAAAGAAGCGATGTCGCCTAAAAGTGGCCTTAGTTGGCCACTACACTAATTTGTTCCTTATTAGCTCAGGCAAGAATATCGTAGATCTTGTCGTAGCTTTACTGTTTTTTCTGCATTATGTCTTTTGGTGACACCTAGAATAAAGCTGAGAAGACGTCTTCCGGTGTGGTGTATATTTACTGATAGGCGAGATTATGGTTCTGTAGAATATAATAAACTTTTATGTAACAGTAATAATGTAGTAAGTAATTATTGTGACATGATACAGAATGGCAGGAAAGCATAAAAAAACATAAAAAACAACGGTTTCTGTGATCCAGACATCATGAATAATACTACAGTGCTCAGGGCTCTCACTATCACACTTTGAATTCAGTCATGTTCTCTTGGGGATACTGTGTATTGTATTTGGAATTACTTGCCTTATTGTCTCAGTAATTGGGCATTGGACGAATTTCTTCTTTTCCGTAAAGTTTGGTTTTGTGCTGTATTCAAATAAACGAACCTCTCTACGTTGATTGGATGAACCCCGTTTATGCAGAATTGACAGGAAGGATGTTGATAGGCTGTGGTATTTGTGTTCGAATGCTCACCTCGATTTGTGATACAGGCTTCAGTTTACCCAGTCTTACCCCATCTCTGATACTATGGTCCAGGAGTAAGTAATCCTCAATACTGAATCTGAATCAGGTCCCAGTTTTAGGCTCAGACTGCCGCACTGAATTCTAGTTGTTAAAAATAAATGCATCATTGATTGAGGCCCATCGTTGTATATGGTAACAGTTTTATAAGGATTTCAGTGTTACTTTATTTTGCTTCAGAAAAAAAAAAAACTATTGATTTCCTATTTACAACATCCGATATATCTATAATGTTATTATACAAAACATTAGCTATGCCAGTTTTGTTTTTAACTATATTACGGCTGATCCAGATCCAGTCCAGCATCGGTGCATGAACAGGTCTTCCACTCTTCTCTCCTGTTTACTGCCGCTCCTCACTGTGTTTCCCTCCCCCCTTCTGCTGTTTTTATTTATTTATTTATTTTTTTTTATGCCTCCGTCTTTTCTTGTCTGTTACTGCTCTTCTTTCTTCATACCTGACATACCCCATTTTTCTCCTCACTCACATTTCCTGTCGTTTCCTCATGCCTCTTTCTTCTTGTATTTTACTTTTCTCTTTTCGTCCTCTCCGCTTTTTCCGTTCCCTCTCTCTACTGTATTTTCGTTTCTGTTTTTCCATCAATAATTTTGCATTCCCTGTCAAATAGAGAGAGAGAGAGAGAGAGAGACGCTAATGGCAGATTACTCTTCCTTAATGAGGCAGCCTTAATATGTATTCAGTATGGGCGGCAAGTATTAACACCCAGGCAATAGCATGCGAACGTATGTGCGCAGTATGCTGTGTATAGAGAGACTGGTAAACCCTATGGAGCTGATCGTCTAGTCTGTGCCCTGAACCGGATAATAAGGAAAAAACTGTCACGCAGCTTTATATATTCACTCTGTTGGATTTTTTATTTTTTTATTTTATTTATTTATTTTTTTTCAACTGAGGGTACAGTTGGAAACCTGGACGTAAATTGTCCTGTTGTATCCCATAATGTATGGGATGGTTGGACCTAATATTGAAATTTGCCTCAGTGAGCCTTGTTCAGTCGATAGGCATTGATTATCTTCTTTTCACTTCTGACACGACATGGTAGGTGGTGGCGACCATCTGCCACTCATTTGATGTAGCACTGCCTACTTCTTCCTTTGCCTATGTCATTCTTTTTCTGTGTCTGCCTGCCGGTCACTTTTTTTGTTTTTTTCTAACGTCCATCCTTTTCAGGTAGCTCTTCACTAAGTGGTAAGTCTAATGGTAACCGAAGAAAACATTGTCATGGTGAGTGGAAACCATATAGTCAGCTAACAGGATGGCGTGGAGCCTGGCCTACTAAGGTGCTTTATTAGCTGGTTGGAGAGACACAAATGCGGAATCCATCGGGGAACCAAACCTCCACACTATTCCCTGTGCACTGCTGTGACGAGAAAAAAAAAAAAAAAAAATGAAAAATGAGGAAAGACAGAAGAAAATGAGTACAAAATTCAATGGTACACAAAAGGAGAGCTAATTGCAACAGACCCCTGGGTTCTTTCGAAGCAGTTTATTATAGGGTAGGCTATGACTAAGGTAACTAGTCAATGAGTCGAAGACAAGGATGGAAGAGTAGGAAGAAAAGCAGAGAGAAAATAAAGCTTGAGCAGGGGAGCAGGGAGGAGGAGGAGGAGGTGAGGAGGAGGAAAGCAAGAGAAGGTAGGAGAATGCGGAAGAAAGGAAAATGAGATAAGGGATTGCAAAGTATGGGTGGGAGGAATATAAGAGGATGGAGGAGAAAGTGTTAGGGAGGGAGGAAAGTAAGGAAGAGAAAAAAGAAAATTGGGAAGGAAAGAGGAGTGAGGGAAGTTGAAAAGAGTGAGGTTGGGAGATAGTGAGAGCGGGAAGCGGGAAATGAGAAAGGAAGGAAAATGATCCAATGGTGAGACAGTGAGGCAGGTTGTAAAATGGATGGAAGGTGAGGGTAGGGAAGAGAAAGTAAGAGGGGGAAGAAAGTATGATCAGGAGGGAGAAAAGGGTGGATCTTTGAAGAATTAGGGAGGGAATAACTTGACAAGGGAGAGAAGGCAAATGAAAATGTTATGAGGGGAAGAATACAGTACTTGGCTCCATAAGACGAAATAGAAATAATATAGTCTGAGTGCAAAATAGAACAAAGAAAGGAATAATAAAGAAAGGTATAAACTTGGTAAGGAAGAGAATTATTCCTTTCAGTCTATATATTTATTCATGTTATTTCAAGAATTTTTTTTAGGAGGATTTTCGGACTATAAGGGTTAGATATCGCTTTCACAGACATCTTCATTACAAAAGGTCTCCCCTAAGATGAGTAATATCGTTCGCAGATAACAGTATACCGAAAGAATACCTCACTTGATTGAAGGGGTTAAGGAGAGAGAGAGAGAGAGGAGGGGGGGGGAATGAAAGTGGGAAATGAAGAGCGAGAGAGAAAGGAAGTGTCAGAAGAAAAGGGAATGAAGTATGAGAGGATAGAAATTCGAGAAGGGAATGAAGTTTGAGAGATGGGAATGAGGTGTCAGAGAAAGGGGAATGAGATGTAAGGGAGGAATGATATGTAAGAGAAAGAGGAATGAGGTTTGGTAGAAAGGGGTTTGGTAGAACGGGATGTGAGAGATGGGAATGAGGTGTGAGAGAGTGGGATGAATTGTAACAGAGTGGGAGACGAATTGAGAACAGTGGAAAATCTGGTCAGGGCGATATGGAAGGGTAAAACAGAAAAGCAGTGGGAGAGGAAGAAAAAGAGGATAGGAAAGAGTGAGGGGAAGAGGGAAAGGTTAGGAATGAGGGAACACGAAAGAGGGTAGGATAGGGTGAAAGGGAGAGGGGACAGGAAAGGAGAGAAAGACTACGATGGTATTGAAGAGGCAGGGAGAGAAAAAGAAGAAAGAGTGAGAGAGAAAGAAAGAAGATTGGAAAGAACGAATGGGAGAGAAAGGGAATAGGAAAGAAAGTGTAAGAGTAAGAGGGTAACTAATTGGAATTGGGAGAAAAAGAGGAAAGAGTGAGAGGGAAAGAGAGAAGTTTGGAAAGAATGAGTGTGGGAGAAAGAGGATGATAAAGAGAGAGAGGTAAAGAAAAGGGATAGGAAAGAGAGAGTAAGAGAGGAGAGGCTGGGAAACAGAGAGGAGGAGAGGAAGAGGGTAATATGAAGGTGGGCAGAAGAGAGTGTGAGGACAGGGGTAAAGAACTAGTGTTAACGAAAGTGGAAGGAGACTCAAAACTTTTAATTACCAGGAAATTGGAAGGACTGATGCGTGTGGGAGTAAGTAAAAATGATAATTAGCAGATAAATGGATAGAGGGAAAATGAGCGAGGAAGTCCAATGACATTATTTGCTTCATTATTTTTAATACCAGACGATTTTATTCAGCTTGCGAGAGCACCCAAGTAGTGAAAGGGTTAATGAAGGATGTATCTAGCCAGTTTAGTTCGAAAATATCTCGAGGTGAATAAAATTGGCTGGAGACATTAAGAACAAGAAGAAGCACTCACAGAGTGCAACACCCGCGATCACCAACTGCTCTAAGAACGTAATACCCGTATTTACTTTGACCTGTCACCCTGACCTTGGACAGATTACTCTTAAAATGAATTACTTCATTCTTGCCTAATCCTTAACACTTCCACCAACTGCGGTGTAAATCGGACCATATCTTTAAGGGTGACCGTCCAGTGACCTTGACCTTTGACCTTTCTGTGACCTTGACCTTTGTCCTCAAAATCTAACAAATTTATTCTTGTTTTAACGGCAGCCCTTCTGCATCGGGTAAAAACTGTTTTAAGTTGACCTTGCCATACGACAAGTTTGATCCAAATCAGAAAAACGCTGTTATAGTTAGTTCAGACACTGACACACCGGTCGAGCTTTGACCTTCCCTTGTAACAATAACCTGTGACTGTTCTCATAATTGAATTCCATCGTTCTAGCTTGACCCATAACACTTCCACCATGTTTGGCTCAAATCAGATCAAAACTTAGTTATCATGCCCTGCAACGATGGCTTTTGATCTTTCTTTGTGACTGGTTGTTCTCAAAATCTAATCCTTTTGTTCTTATGTCCTCAGCATTTCCACATAGTTTGGCCTAAATCGGATGAAAAGTGTGTAAATTGGCTTTGCTTTGTGACATTAATCTTTAGCATATTGTTCTTTAAAACAATTGATATACTCCAAGGCTGACTCTCGATCATTCCAGTACATTAGGTTAAAGTTTTACTGAAACTTTTTGCAGCTTGGTAAACCTCCCCCCCCCACACACACACACACGCACGCACGCACGCACACACGTGCGGCCGCGTTCGTCAAACCATAGCACACTTATTTCGCAAGTCACGGATGTACAAAAAAAAAGTCATCATCGTGAAGGATTAACAATGGATATACGGCCGTATTCTTGGCCCATTCAGTTCCAGGCAGTCTTTTCTGAGTTGAATGAAATCATTTGTTAACAAGAATAAAATACAACAAACTTCACGTAATGAAGGAATTAGTGACGACTCCCAAACTCCTTCACTACGAGGTGTCTTTCCAAAACCGAAGGAAAAAATCGTCAGGCGGCGGCAAGAATAATACTAAGGACGTCATTGCATTGGAGGAGGTACAACTGATATCTCTTAAGGTGTAGGCGAGCCCTTAGTTTGTGACAGTCCTTCGTGATACCCAGGATAGAGGAAGGGTCGTAGGTGGGATGTACGAAAACTTAGGATCAACTTCCTATCTTAACAGACTTGTTTTTAGAGGAAGGGCAAGGAGAGCAGAAGCTTCCCATATCTCTTGTTCTGCAAATAGTACTACTATTACTACTAGTACTACTACTGCAACCACAACAACAGCAACCACAACTACTACTACTACTACTGCTACTACTACCACTACCTCTACCACTACTACTACTACTACTACTGCTAATATTAATCAGTCGTACTGGAAATTATTATTATTTTTTCACGTGGAAATTTGTGTCGATTCCTGCGAGCGTCCCATTCTTGGAGATTTCAATGTTCACCACCACCTTTGGCTCTCCTCTCCTTTCACGGATCCACCTGGTGAACAAGCCTACATCTTTTCTATCCTTAATGACCTAGAGCAGCTTGTACAGCACCCTACCCGTATCCCTGACCGCCTTGGAGAGAGCTCCAACATACTTGACCTCTTCCTCACAACTAATCCTTCTGCTTACTCTGTTAATCTTTTCTCTCCGTTGGGCTCCTCCGATCACAACCTTATTACCTTAACCTGTCCTATCACTCCGGTACGGCCTGTGGACCCTCCAGGGAAATGTCGTCTGTGGCATTTTGGAGCCGCGAACTGGGAGGCCCTCAGGCAGTACTTCTTTGATTTTCCCTGGAATGATTATTGCTTCCATGGCCGTGAGCCATCTGAGTGTGCCTTGCGCATTACGGAGGTTATTCTCTCGGGCATGGAAGCATACATTCCTTTCTCATATCCTTTGACTAACGCAAGAAAGCCTTGGTTTAATCACGCTTGTTCTAATGCTGTCCGCAACAAGGAGAAGGCCTACAAAAGGTACTGGAGCCAACCCACCCCTGAATCACATCATCTTTACGTTTCTGCCCGGAATCGTGCTAAGTCTGTTCTTCGCTCTACTAAAAATAATTTCATCCATACTAAATGCTCTCAACTCTCCAACTCGAATTCTTCCCGCTCCTTCTGGCACCTTGCCAAAAATCTTTCTAACAACTTTACCTCATCATCCTTCCCTCCTCTTTTCTACTCTGATGGTTCTGTAGCTATTTCTTCTACTGATAAAGCAGATCTCTTTGCACAGACTTTCTCCTCCAATTCCACCTTAGACGATTCTGGTGCTGTTCCTCCATCACTTCCCCCCTCTGACTTCCTCATGGCTGACATTAAAATTTCTTCAGTTGATGTATTTTCTGCCATCACTGGCCTCAGCACTAACAAGGCATATGGGTCTGATGGGGTCCCTCCTGTTGTTCTCAAGAACTGTGCTTCTGTGCTTACACCCTGCTTAGGCAAACTCTTTCGCCTTTGTCTGTCAACTTGTACCTTTCCTTCTTGCTGGAAGTTTGCTCTCATTCAGCCAGTCCCAAAGAAGGGTGACCACTCCCAACCCTCCAACTATCGTCCAATTGCTTTAACGTCCTGTATTTCAAAAGTTTTCGAGTCAATTCTTAATAGAAAAATTTTAAGGCATCTTTCCTATCACAACCTTCTTTCCGATCGTCAGTATGGGTTCCGTCAGGGACGCTCCACTGGCGATCTTCTCACCTACCTTTCAGACTCCTGGTCATCCTCCTTTCGGGACTTTGGCGAAAGCTTTGCCACTGCACTTGACATCTCAAAGGCTTTCGATCGAGTCTGGCATAAATCTTTAATTTCCAAACAGCCCTCCTACGGTTTCTATCCTTCTATCTGTGCCTTCATCGCTAGCTTCCTTTCTGGTCGTTCTATAGCCGCTGTTGTAGACGGCCATCGTTCTTCTCCTAGATCTATCAGCAGTGGTGTTCCTCAGGGCTCTGTCCTATCACCAACTCTCTTCCTTTTATTCATCAATGATCTTCTAAGCTGTACATCTAACCCTATCCACTCATACGCTGATGACTCCACCCTTCACCTTTCCATTCGGTTCCCGCAACGCCCATCTCAGCAGTTACTTCAAGAAACAAGGGATGAGGCTATGGCACACCTATTGTCTGACTTGGCTCGTATCGCTGACTGGGGTAAAAATAATATGGTTGTCTTTAATGCATCTAAGACTCAGTTCTTACACCTATCAACCCGACAAAATCTTCCACAGGTATACCCATTAATGTTTAATAATATTCAGCTTAATCCTGCATCATCCTTGAACATGCTTGGGGTTTCATTTACTCGGGACTTATCTTGGAAAGACCATATTACATCTCTTGTTAAATCTGCTTCCAAGAGATTGGGTGTGCTAAGCCGACTCCGCTCTTTCTTTACCCCTGCACAATTGTTGACTCTATACAGAGGTTTTATCCGCCCCTGTGTGGAGTACAACTCTCATGTGTGGGGAGGCTCCCCACATGCAGCTCTTCTCAATAGGGTGGAGTCAAAGGCTTTTCGTCTCATTAACTCTCCTCCTCTTACTGACTCCCTTCAACCTCTGTCTCTTCGCCGCACTGTTGCATCTTTATCTCTTTTCTATCGCTACTTTAATGGTCATTGCTCTGTTGAACTGTCTGCTTGCATTCCTCCACCTCTACGACGGGCGCGTAGCACCCGTCTGGCAGCAAACTCTCATCCCTTTTCTGTCCAACTCTCTAATGCAAGAGTTAACCGTTACTCCCAGTCTTTCATTTATGCAACAGGTCAGCTCTGGAACTGTCTCCCTCTATCTGTATTTCCTGCTGCCTATGATCTCCAGTCTTTCAAACGCAGTGTGTCCAGGCATCTCAAAATGATCGGATCTTGAATTTGGCTCTCTCTTGTATTTTGTTTTTCTCTTGGAGGGAACTGTTACTGCGGGCCATGGCCTTTGGTTCCTTCTTCCTCGCATAAAAAAAAAAAAAAAAAATATCAGTGCCCGAGGGTGGAATTATCCAGGTGTCACGCTCAGGGGAGTCACCTGTTTCTCTTGGCCATACGTTCTGTCCATCACCCTCTGTGTCGTCTGTTTACTGTCCCCACTGCCATCCGTTCCGGCATCACCGTCAGTTACTATTTTCTTACCACCCATTATATCCATGATCACCACCACTACCACAAGCCTCTGCATCCTATATATACTGTGGGTGCATCCTTGGGGCGTAACAAGATGGCATATGAGCCTTTGTACTGCCTCTCCCTTTGCAATTTATAATGGACTTTAATGTTCACTTTTGTGTTTGTATATTTTTTAGATCGATGTACTTTGCGTCAAAGACATACAAGAGGCTGTTGAGGTTTAGTGTGCAGAGTAAACCGGTATAGAACAAGTGTTACGAAATCTTGACGGACGGACATACAAAAGTAGGTGGAAGATAGATCGCTTGGAGGCTGCCGGAGGAGGATGTAAATAAAACGAAACATGGCTGAAGAAAAATGGAAGTCGAGATTATCAGGGATCACCGTGAACGATGGAAGGAGCGTAAAAGAACTTAATACTGTGATGGATGAAATAATGTGAGAGGAAAAGTAAACTTAAGAAAGCGATGACTGGGATGAAAATGTCAAATAAGGCTAAGGTAAGAAAGATAATGGTTAGAACACAGGAGAGAGAGAGAGAGAGAGAGAGAGAGAGAGAGAGAGAGAGAGAGAGAGAGAGAGAGAGGCAGATTATAATAGGAAAGTCTAAAAGAAGAATATAATATCATCATTGTCGTCGTCGTCGTCAATCGCCCTGTTTCCCTTTCAAAATGAAGGAATGATGCAATTTTTTTTTTTAAATAAAACAGTATGGAATGGGAAGAGAATAAGGGAAGGAAATAAGTAAGGAAGAAACGTAACACATATGAGAGGAAAATATAATGGAGGGGTGAGAGTAAGGGAAGGCAAGACAAGAGTGGAAGAAAAAAAAATAACTAGAAAGGGCTCAGAGAGCGCATGCCTCCGCCAATGTCATTGCTATTAAAAAGATCCGGATCCGGTTCCGTGGATATAAGATCCGAATCCGGATCCGCTCCAAAATATAATATACTCTTTCTTGGTCCATGGACTACGTTTCCACAAAATTTTATTGAAATTCAGTGAGAACTTTTGGAGATATTGTGCGGGATACTTCGTATCCGGATCCGCCCTCAAATTTAGTAGTATCTTCCTTGGCCCATGGTCCACCATTCCACTGAATTTCATCAAAATCCGTTCATACTTTTTTTTTTTTTTTTTTTTTTTTAGTAATCCCGGATCCGAATCCGTGGATATAGGATCCGGATCCGTCCCAAAATTTTATCACTTCTTTCTTGGCCCATGACCCACCTTTCCACAAAATTTCATTGAAATTCATTGAGAACTTTGGGAAATATTGTGCGGGATATTCCGGATCCGGATCCGCCCCAGAATTTCATTATTTCTTCCTTGGCCTATTACCCACACGTACACAAAATTTCATCAAAATCTGTTCATAACTTTCTGAGTAATCCTGTTAACAAACAAACCAATGCAGACTAAAACATAACCTCCATGGCGGGGGTAATAAAGCGACATGATAGAAAAAAAAATTGAAAAGTGATGGAATAAGGAGGGAAAGAGAGAAACGACTTAAAAAGTAGAGACGATGACCGTGAAGGAAAGGAGAATGAATGATATGGAAATGAGGGTAATGTGTAGGAAATCAGCTGGGGTGAGGAGGGACGGAATAGAGGGATTGATGGAGAGACACTGGGTCGAGGAAAGGGTGGGAAGGATGAGACTGGTTATGGGTAAAGATGGAAGAACGGGAAAATGGAAGAAATAATGAAAGAGAGAACTAAGAAGGCAAGGGAGAGTAGATAAGGAAAATCGATGAGTGGAAAGAAAACAAGGAGGACATAAACGAGGAAGTATGGGAAAATGGACGAATGACAGAGGAAACTTGAAGAGAAGAGGAAGAGAAGAGAACGGAAGAATTAGAGAGGAACTAAAAGAAATAAGAGAAGGTAGATCAGGAAGGCGGAAGCGCGAAGGAGGAGAGCTAAGGAGAAAAGCAGAGGGAATTAATGAGGAAAGAGAAGGTTGATTAGGAAGATAGAATAAGCAAGGCAGAGAGAGAGAGAGAGAGAGAGAAGGGGGCAGTAAATGAGATGGACAGAAGACAAGAGGGCAGAGAGCTGGGAAGAGTTCAAGGAGTAAAATCGACAGAAATAAGCGGGAAAATTAGGGAAAATGGGAAGGATAAAAAGTGGGGAATTAAGGTGAGAGAGCGAGGAGTAATGGGTGGAGTAAAATAGACTGGTTCGTGGAATGGAGGATTTGGTCAGTATCAGGGCTGGTGGGGAAACGTGTGGACGAGTAATTGTAGAGGGAAATGTGTGTGTGTGTGTGTGTGTGTGTGTGTGTGTGTGTGTGAGAGAGAGAGAGAGAGAGAGAGAGAGAGAGAGAGAGAACACGCAAGGTTTCAGGAATAATATAGAGAGTGGCGGAGAAGAAAATGGAAAAGTGGCCAGAGGAAGAGAAGGCAGAGAGAGAGAGAGAGAGAGAGAGAGAGAGAGGATGGCTATGAACAAACCGTTGAATTCTCTAGATTCCTTTATTTATATTTTCAACAAAATAACGTTCATACACAGTTAGTCGTAGTTACCATACACGAAATTGTTTTTTTTTTTTTTTCTTTTTCAAGATACCTTTCTGGATAGCCCCAAGAAGCCATGTCGATACCCCCCTGGGAGTATCGAGGCATTACTTTAAGAACACCTGATCTAAGGGGTGACCTTGGACAGTTGAGGGGTTAAAAACGATCTTCATTAATCCCTTCAGTGCCAGGTAGTATATTGTGTTTTTTCCATACACCGCCGTACGATTTTATTCAACTTGATAAAAAGTAGGTAAGCTAACCCCATTAGTCCAGCTATATTATTTTTTGCTTTATTCTTGCTGCCACCAGACGATTTTATTCAACTTGGGAGATCACCCTAGCAGTGAAGGGGTTAGGGAAGCCTATATCGAACTCCTCTCTTTCGATAAATCTCAGCTAACCAGAAGGAAATCGCCCGAAGATTGGAAAATAAAATAGGAAAACTACACTAGAAATAAGTCACCCGTTCATGTGCCGTTCTTCTCTTTATATGTGGGTTAGGAAATGGTGTGAATATTTTGGCTGATGATTAAAGCTTGTGATGTGCGGTTGCCTATTGCCTGTGTGCATAATTTTCCGTTTGTAAATAAACACTCACAGTCACTCGGTAATACAGGTAATTGCATGAGGTGGTGGTCGTATCATCAGTTAATGCCAGGTAATACCGGCTGTTAATATCAGGTAAACCCATTAACGCGTCAACACACAATATTAATACAACCCGGGGATTAAACCCCAGATGCCCTCGTTATACACTTACCACATTATTACCTCTTTAATTTAAGTTTTACACTTGTAATTCACAAAGTACCGTACTAAACTTATTCATACATACATATCTGCATACCTACCAACATACATAGCTAACCACACCTGTGCATATCCACTTGCTTTTAGCTGAATCTGAATTGTATTTATGTGCCATACTCTTTACCATATCTCAGAAACTATTAAACCCTTTTCATGCTGCATCCAGTTTGACCTTCTCTCATCTTGTGATTATTACCTGGGTTCCTCCACTTGTTTGAGCGTACTCTCATTTCCATTAATAATCGTTTTTTACCGGAGATTTAATTTTCATTCTGTTTCTGCCCCTATTAACCTTTCTCTCTCACCAGCCTTATTTCTTGCTCTTTTCTGCTCCCATTTTGTGTTCTTTCCTGTTGCTTTTCCTCAGCCTTTCACACTCGTATTTCTGGTGCCTTCCTCAGCCTTTCTGGCCCCTAGTTGTTGTGCCTTTCCTGCCGCCATTTATAGTTCCTTCCTTGTCCCATATCATTCCATTCTTGCGCCTGTATTTCATTATCCCATGCATCAGTATTTCTCCCTTTTGCGCTTACTTCTCGTATTCTTGTTTTACCCATTTTCTTGGTCGCTTTATTTTCCCATTTGACGTCCTGTCCGTGCCTCTCCTTCTCTCCTATCACCTACTCCTCGTTCCCTCCTTCCATCTATTTTTTGTTCCCACCCTGCAGCTAAATCTCTCTCCTCCTGGATCCAGAACACTGCCGATTCCCCTTTTCGTCCATCAGGATAACTTGCCTGGAATTATATCTTCCTTTAATTTCCTTCGTCGCCTTGAACTTTAGCTCTGTTTCCATCTCTGCCCCAGGTCGTCTTCCCTCCCTTTTCAGGATTTTCTTTCACCCTGCCCCAGATTCTCTCTCTCTCTCTATCTCTCTCTATCTCTCTCTCTCTCTCTCTCTCTCTCTCTCTCTCTCTCTCTGTCTGTCTGTCTGTCTCTCTCTCTCTCTCTCTCTCTCTCTCTCTCTCGACAGGCAGATAGATAGATAGATAGATATAGGTATACACTCCACGTTATTGCTTTCTCTTCATTAATCCCAGTAGCTTACGTTACGGTGGCTAAGGCGGCTTAAAGAGGAGATTATTTACCGCGTTTAAAGGATGCCATTAGTTTATTTATCCACGTGCTGGCGTCCTGCCTTGTAGCCTCGTGATAAATATTAGATGCATTACCTCACTGTACACATCGATCGTCGTAATATGTAAACTCTGAATCGCTGACGTCGGTTAAGTTATATTCTAGTCACATGACGATTTTATTTAAATTAAGGACCTCAGATGGTGACTGTATCAAGGAAGACAGTATCTGACTCCATTTTTCGAAATGTCTCTCCGAAGTTGAATAAAACAGGAGAGGCGAAGATTTAAATATAAAATGCATGATTGTAGTGAGGTATGATTTATGGTTCTGGTCACCATCACCACCACCACCAAGTTGTAGCGTATACCGGAACCCTGCAAGACTAATAACACTAGCTGTCAGTACCCTATAGTTACATTGTATTATTATTATTATTATTATTATTATTATTATTATTATTATTATGATTATCATCATTATTATTATTATTATCCGGAATTAGATCATTTACATAGTCACGGGAGACTGTAGACGGAAACGTTATTGTCAGTTTCAGGATGTAAAAAATAGTAATAATAATAATAATAATAATGATATAAAACGATAACTCTTGTATGCTTTGATGGAGTGGTATTAGCGATGAGGTTTTACATTGTACATAATATTGCTTTTCCGCATTAGGTTTATCCCTAGTCTGTGTATTAGCATGTCGAATACATCATCTCCTTGCACCATCAGTGTGAACAAGAATGATTACAACATATTCAGCAATGAAGACAGTCCATTTTGTTGGTATATATACTTTTGTAGATATTCCTCATATGTTAAGTTCGATAGGGGTGTTATTGCAGGAATTATGCAGCTAAAATAGTGCTGCTGCCAGTAATCCTGATATGCTTATTTTTAGACGTTCTTCGTACGTTAATCGTTTGGAATTTAAAATTTCATGGGATCCAGTCTTCAGTATCACTGCTGTACGTAACTAGAAAGGATTCAGAGAGCGCATACCTCCGGCAATGCCATTGCAGGATCCTGATCCTGATCCACCCCAAAATTTAGTAAATTCTTTCATGGCCCATGGCCCACCCTTCCACAAAATGTCATTGAAATTTATTGATAACTTTTGGAGATATTGTGTGGACAAACAAACAGACAATCATAGGTGAATACATAACCTCCTCCAACTTGGTTGGTGGAGGTAAATATAGGATAGCTGTGTGTGGAGAGGTACCATAGCTGGTTATATCCATCGCACCTGAGGTCATCCCATCTTTATCTTTGTAAAGTGGCTGCCTTCCTTCGTTCCTTCCTCATCATGCCGCACTGATGTATTGGTACTGAATATGCTTTCCACTCTTTAAGGAAAATTAGCAGTGAATCACTGCCTTGGGGAGGAACAGGATAGAGAACGTGGCTGAGTACACGGGGAAGGGAACATGGGTTCTCGTACATTCGAGAAGAGAGAGAGAGAGAGAGAGAGAGAGAGAGAGAGAGAGAGAGAGAGAGAGTGTGTGTGTGTGTGTGTGTGTGTGTGTGTGTGTGTGTGTGTGTGTGTGTGTGTATGTTTGATTGATAGCTGCCTGTCGATGATGTTATTACCTCCGGCCTTTAGGATGGCTCAAAGCGTGGGAGGCGTGCCCTGGCCAACGTGTCCTAGTATCGAATGCTCTTTCAGCTCTTGGTCTAAGTCTCGTATTTATTAACTTTCATGCCAGTTCTTCTGTATTGAGTGTCCTTCCATTCGACTCCAGGAGTCACATTTAAAAACTTTCTTGCCAAAGCAGTTTATTAGTGCCCCTCCAGCTGTAAGCTTTGAGTCTTTTTTCCAAACGTTTTAAAAGTTGGAGTTGGGAATACGATTGTTTTTTTAATAATTTTGCTTTCATTCATACATCAGTTTTGTAGAGCTGAAGTTATGTAGCTGTAAAGCTGTTTGCTACTTTTGTCTTCGCACAACTACCGATACCATTTTGCAAACTTCCTCGATCTGATATATATATATTGACCTAACAGTGGCAGCTAATCCCAGTAGGTGTCCCTAACATTGTTACTCACTCACACACTCGCTCAGAGTTCCTGCATCGTTTTAAAGGACGAAGGCAATAAAATTGCAGCCGTAGAGTTTTGTGAGCGTCCCACGGATTGTGTGTGTGTGTGTGTGTGCGTGTGTGTGTGTGTGTGTGTGTGTGTGTGTGTGTGTGTGGGTGGGTGGGTGTGTGTGTGTGTTGATGGGTGGGAGGGATTGATGGTGTGTCTGCTGTGCGTTGACTATGGTGTAGATCTGTGGGTGTCTAGGATGCGTCTGAGGTGTTAGTCGAGCTACCTTTTGGATGAGTATGGTCAAGATGGGTGCGGGTATCAGGTGTCCCTTCGTTTTGTTGTCATTATTAATATACCTACCATTTTCGCAGACTTTCATAAACTTAAGTTGCCAGTCGCTTGTTTGTACCTTTGTCATTAACAACCAAACGAGTAAATTTTGTAGTGAAAAATACGAAAACAAAACTATTAATGATAGTAAACTAATATGAAGGCTTGTTTACCCTGCAAATTGGTTAAGACCCTTATTAAATAAGGACTCTTCCTGTCCTGCACCAGAAATGTCACTGATATTAGCGGGAAGGGACTCGACCTGCAAATATCACTCTTCTAATTACGGTCATATTGATTCCTCACTGATGTCTGTAGTCTCATTCCAGGCGTTCATGTTTCACAAATTAATCCCCTCAGACTGGGGACGTCTATTTTCAGTCCTTGCAATCTCCTGATGATTGTATTCGTCTTTGAACAGCCTTTTCAAACAGATGGAGTTAGTTTTATCATTAATAAACCCCATCAGTATGACAAACCTTTCCTGATTTGAGTTCATTCTTCTGGTACCTGCAAATAAACAAGGACATCACTGAATTTAAGGAGTTTAGTCTAATCTGAAATAATTTTGGTTGTGGTACTCTCTGTATTCCCGTTCTTTTATTATATTTTATTTGCCGAACTTAAATGAGTCATGGGCCGTTCAGGCTCATGGAAATTGTTTCTTTCTCAGTCCCTGGTCACATAATAGCACGGCACTATTCTGGAGCCGGATGTAACATTGACTTGCGGATCGTATTCTTTGGGAAGATTGGAATTTAGAACACATGTATTGTCTGCCTGAATGACCCTCGTGCAGTTGATACTCATTACTTAAAGTTGACTTATTCTTCATTTTGGTCCAGCCTGATTTCCTTGTTTTGTTCTCATTTTGTCCCTCTTCTTCGTCATTTATAATCATACCAGCTTTTCTTGTTTTGTTAATTCTGTTCATAATTTTTCCTATATGCTTTCCTTGTTTTGTTCTTCGTGGTCTGTGTTTTCCATGGTCTGCCGTCTCTCCTGCGTCCTACCTTTCATTCACTCATATTTCAGTCTTCTAATTTTATTTTCTTGCTCAGTTTTCTTTGAGCCAATTTCAGTTATCATTTCAAGTCTTCCATCGGTGTACTCTCTCTCTCTCTCTCTCTCTCTCTCTCTCTCTCTCTCTCTCTCTGTGTCTGTCTGTCTGTCTCTCTCTCTCTCTCTCTCTCTCTCTCATTTGCCCTCCACAGTAATCTGATCAGTGTGTAGTCTCTTAACTCATCGTCAGTAATTCTGTTTCGACTCGCCCCGGCCCACGATGCAGAAGTTACCGTTAGCAGAGAGTAAAAGGCTGCAGTAAAGGATAGAAATTTGGGAAGTTGGAGATAAATCCTGGCTGAGCACAAGTTTGGTTGAACAGAGTGAACGTGAGTGAATTGAAAAAGGGGAAGACACAGCATTTAGAAGCTTCAGGCCCATGACGTGTAAAAATGTAGTCTCGTGTCCTCTAGATGATATTATGGCTTAGGGGGTGGATTCTCGAGCTAACTGGAGATGATGCAGTCTCCTGTCACTTGTTCGATGCATTAACTTCATTTTTTTTCTCTGCAGGGTTTTTGCCAGACGATTTTCTTAAGCTTGATGAAGGCCTTTAAGATTAAATAGGAACGTAGAATAATGTATACAAGTGTTTGTGTTGCTAGATGAAGTGTGGGAAGGCGTGAGGTGAGGTGCAAGTTAGATGAGGACGCCATCTTCGTCACTCTGGTCGATGACGATGACGGCACTTGGGGGTTATAGTGCTTGTGTCAACCTGCTTGCTCTTGTCCAGCGCCCTTGTCTGTTTCTCTCGTGTCGCAGCATTATCATTGTGATATACTGTTGTCTCCATCGTCGCACAGATACCCATCGTGGTAGGCTGCATATGCTGTGTAGATCAGAATTTTGATATTGTTGCCACTAAGATTATTACGGGTACAGTACATTGTTACGAAGTATACAGTACTGTAGTTAGATATCTGGCATACAAAGTCACGAACTCCCTGCTGTGTATATACAAGCTATCGTTGGTTGTAAGGTAATTGTTATTAGACTGTTTTAAAGAATACCGACAAACTATCATGATTGTCTAGGGATAACGCTTTTCCCATAAGCTCTTTATTGCTGGGACCGAGGTATTATGATTAAAGTGGTAAACCTCGTCGCAGCTGGGGAAGCAGACGGCGGGCCGGCTTCCTTGCCTGAGTAAGCTATTTGGTGGGGATAAGTAAACATTATTAAACCTTTCTGAAACTCATTATTAATAAGACAGACACTTTATACTTAAAGTGAAAGGCGTATGCCATAGAGAGGTGTGATTATACGGTATTGACCCCGTTATCGAATTAATGGAAAATCAGTGTAACAGTTAAAATTACTGTAATACTGTACTCGGCTTTATTTTAGAATTCTGTTTTAAAACAACGCAAAGAGAGTTCGCTGGGATGAGAGGGGGGGGGATGATGGCACGGCAGTTCAGTTGTTTGAATGGCGACGCACCCTGCGCCAGGGAGTACTGTTGAGAAAATTGACTCGGTGTGGTAAGGAGTGGCGTCGTGAGGACGTAATTCCGTCATTTAGAAACTTTGTAAGGTCCTTGGTAATATATATATATATATATATATATATATATATATATATATATATATATATATATATATATAAGGAAAAACAAATGAATAAAAAAAAAAAAACAAATCTATGCACCAGATTACTGGTGTCCTCTGTTTATAAAATATCTGTAACAGTTAGACTTGGACAGCAGTAGGTTGAACTTAGGAGGGAAACAACTCTGGGGAAGCGAGTTCCAGAGAGATGCAGTTCGGGGAATGAAAGAATTCTGATAAGCAGAAGTTCTGGTGTATGGCTGAGTGACATTCCAGTCATGAGCGCTGCCAGCTGCCCGTGTAGCACGAGGGAAGGCATGGAGAGGTAGCACCATAGATGCAACTTCGTCTGAGCAATTGCTGTAGAAATATCTGTAAAATAACGCAAGGGAGGCAACATTCCTTCTTACTTGTAGGAGAGGTAGTTTATTAGTAATAGCAGGGTTATTAATAATTCTAACAACTTTGTTCTGAATCTTGTCTACTTGTTTTAATGCAACCTCTCCACATCCGCTTCACAAGGGTGAGCAGTATTCAAGCTGAGAGCGCACATGACTCTTATAAATTATAACTAACTAACTAACTATATATATATATATATATATATATATATATATCTGTATATATATATATATATCTGTATATATATATATCTATATATATCTATCTATCTATGTATATATATACAGTATATATATATATATATATATATATATATATATAGATATATATATATAATTTTTTTTCTGTTAGAAGTAGCTAGTGTAGCGCTGTAGACTATATTTTAAATACTTTGTTTATGATGTTAGAGAATGGAAGGGATTACCTCGGTTGGGAATATGGGTTGAAGTTTTGTTATATGTTTTACTAGTACTTGAAACTAATAGTTATTTTGTATGAGCCCTTAGGTTGCGATTTACTTACTTTGCAATCCTCAGGGCTCTGTCCTATCACCAACTCTCTTCCTTTAATTCATCAATGACCTTCTAAGCTGTACATCTAACCCTATCCACTCATACGCTGATGACTCCACCCTTCACCTTTCCATTCGATTCCCACAACGTTCATCTCAGCAGTTACTTCAACAAACAAGGGATGAGGCTATGTCACACTTAATGTCTGACTTGGCTCGTATCTCTGGTTGTTTTTGATGCATCAAAGGCTCAGTTTTTGCACCTATCAACCCGACAAAATCTTCCACAGGTATACCCACTATTGTTTAATAATGTTCAGCTTAATCCTGCATCATCGTTGAACATGCTTGGGGTTTCATTTACTCGGGACTTATCTTGGAAAGATCATATTACATCTCTTGTAAAATCTGCTTCCAAGAGATTTGGTGTGCTAAGCCGACTCCATTCCTTCTTTACCCTTGCACAATTGTTGACTCTATACAGGGGTTTTATCCGCCCCTGTGTGGAGTACAACTCTCATGTGTGGGGAGGCTCCCCACATACACTTCTTGTCAATAGGGTGGAGTCAAAGGCTTTTCGTATCATTAACTCTCCTCCTCTTACTGACTCCCTTCAACCTGTGTCTCTTCGCCGCACTGTTGCATTTGTATCTCTTTTCTATCGCTGCTTCAATGGTCACTGTTCCTCTGAAATGTCTCCATGCATTCCTCCACCTCTACGACGGGCGCGTTGCACCCGTCTAGCAGCAAACTCTCACCCCTTTTCTGTCCAGCTTTCTAATGCAAGAGTTAACCGTTACTCTCAGTCCTTCATTTATGCAACAGATCAACTCTGGAACTGTCTTCTTCTGTCTGTATTTCCTGCTTCCCATGATATCCAGTCTTTCAAACGCAATGTGTCCAGGCATCACGAAATGAATGGATCTTGAATTTGGCTGTCTCTTGTATTTTGTTTTTCTCTTGGAAGGAATAGTTTTGCGGGCTCGTTGCGTTTAGTTGCTTCTTCCTCACATAAAAAAATAAAAATCGGCAAACGACAGAACATTTTATTATGCTAAAGAGACACCGAGAGTACTGGTCGTATTACAAAATGCCCTTATCATTGATTTTTTTTTTATATAATAAAGAACTTCGCATTTTATTCCAGCTGTTTCAAAATATTTTATTCAGCTCACAGAAGCTCGCCGTAACCAGAGCGTAAATACAGAAAACTATTTGGGTCACTACTTTCTCAGGTGTCATTCTCATTTTCGAGGTACATGAATCATGAAGTAATGTTGCCGGGTTATAATGCAGGTGGTAATCCTTTGTTTATGATATTTACAGATGGTGCCAGAATATGAAGTCTTGAGATGGAATGAAGAGAAAGACCATTTAATGGAGAGGAAGACTTAATCTGTAAGTCTGTGATGATCAGTGATTTGATAACCATAAAAGTTCACGGCATGTAAGTACCGTACTGCAGGGTATGTAAATGAGTGCGTTGGTCAAGAAGTAGGTTGGGTTGCGTGTGTCAGGTAAGGTGTAAATCCTCCAGCCAGCCACCCCCTCACCCCGAGTAGCCTCAGGCCCCGACCCTCCTAAATACAACACATACGTAATCCCATTTTTCTCGCTAGATTAATGGCCGGTATCAATTTACTGCCTGGTGGTCGGGCATTATGCAACCGGGGTTTTCATGCGTTATCGTGGCTGCCTGTTTAATTAATGATACCTGTCTCCCTGTGCACACTTTAGTCTAATTTTAGTTCCGGCACCTCACATCCTCATTCCCCTTCTTCCTCTACACTGTATATACTGTATTATTTCCGTGTCTGTTCTCTATGTATCCTCTTTCATTGAGGACTGGTGTCATGATATCAGCGGGTGTGTTTACCTTCCTTCGATGGGATAAAATCAGGATGACGATATTGACGATGACGACAACAATGAGGATGATGATTTTTAGTTTGGTACGTCCCATCTTCCTTCTAGTACCTCTGCTTTCAGTTTTTATATTTTGTTTATATTTATTTATTTTTGCATCGTATTTTATTTTTGGTATTTCTCTTGTCCAGATCAGAGCGCACTGCTCGGATTGTTGGCTTTGCAGAGGTCGAAGAGCAAGTAACTGGATATATATGCCAAAATTAAGTCAGGCTGTGTATGTGTGTGTATGTGTGTGTGTGTGTGTGTGTGTGTGTGTGTTTGCTCGTTTCTTTCACGAGTACAATAATAGGTATAGACCTAATTCTTTTTACATTAGGTCGGGGTAGGTCCAGGAGTGTCAGAAATATAACAAATGTCTCTCTCTCTCTCTCTCTCTCTCTCTCTCTCTCTCTCTCTCTCTCTCGTTTCTCCTACGTTTTTCCTTCTTTTTTCTTAACCCTGTCTCACGCTCGCCTTCGTACCTTTCCTCTTTCCTTCCTGTCTTACAGTTTTTTCGTTTTCTTCTCCCATTTTCTTTGCATGCCGCGCTTCCGTTCCTGCATCTCTTCCCTGATGACACACACACACACACACACACACACACACACACACACACACACACACACACACACACACACACACACACACACACACACACACACACACACACACACACACACACACACACACACACACACACACACACACACACACACACACACACACACACACACACACACACACACACACACACACACACACACACACACACACCGCCTCGTAGTTCTTCCCTGTGCCGTCATCTCTCATCCACCTGCTTCATTATGATCACCACCACCACCACCACTCGATACAGTACCTTACCTTTGTGATCACATTGCGCTCTCTCTCTCTCTCTCTCTCTCTCTCTCTCTCTCTCTCTCTCTCTCTCTGCTTTGTGTGTGTGTGTGTGTGTGTGTGTGTGTGTGTGTGTGTGTGTGTGCGTGCGCGTGCGTGCGTGCGTGCGTGCGTGCGTGCGTGCGCGCGCTTAATAGCACGATTGCAGATGTTGATGGGTTTTAGTAAGCCCCAAGAAAATGAAGTCCAACAGAGAACAATAGCATTAACAACGGGTGAGTCGAGTTGGTATTTCAGGTTAGGTATAATGACCCTGACATAGCTACAGTTAGGTTAATGCAAATACAGTCTGATAGTGTTAAATTCTCTTGTTAAGGTACGTTTTGCAAGGCGCCAGAGATTGTTGGTAAGATCTGTGTGTGCTCATGCGTGTGTCCGACTTACTAAAGCTTCTCTGTCAACTTTATCTTGGCCTAAAATCGCCCTCTATCCCTCTTGAGTGCAGCCACTAAGAGAATACCACTAGCTGATGATGCCAGTCATTCGATACTATGGAAATGACTTAGAGCCCGCGTAGGCATTTTTATGTATTTATTTATTTGTTGTCACTGATCTGCGGGAAATAGCGTCATTAGTGATTTGCAGGGAAGCTGTTGTAGCACTTAATCCTTCGGATTTAATACATAATGGTAAATAAGTTCTTTGGTTACCCACTGGTTTAAACTTATTATGTGCCCCTTATAGGTAATTGTGTTTTTAGCTCTAAGAAAATGTGTAGCCAACCTGTAAATGTATGTGCAGCATGTGGGTTGCGTTTGTGACTAGGTATCGGTATGTGTAAGTAAACTATAAACACAGCTACTCGGTTTTCATAGAGTCGGTGCATATTGAGGCTAGTAATATTAATTTTATATCTGACGACTAAGACTTACACTTTTAGTAAGGTACCGTACAACTGTCTGCCTCCCAAAGTTTCCTTGAGACATTTCACCGAAGTTTTGCTTCTGAGTACGTTATTTTTTTGGCTGATTTCCTAAGGATAGGATGAATGTTCTGTTTTGCTGCCTTGTCCTTATGTGCGGATGGATGGCTGGGGCCGACTTGCACACGTTTGATCTTGGCGGAGAGCTCTACCAGCTCGATATACGTTCAGACCATTACTCTGATAACACTGTGAAGCATACCACCACCACTTTGTCACTGGAGAAATGGCCTGTCTTAAACTGTAACGTCTTTAAACATTAAGCCAGATAGAAAGGCTCACATAGAGAGTCATAAGCTATATCCTTTGTATATTTGTTTAGCATAGTCCCATGTGTAAACCTGTAACCTGTTGGTATACCGCCTTCTGTCGCCTCAGTCTTCTTATCCAGGAGCACCGTCTTTGGGTCATGTAAAACTAATGACGGCTGCGGATTACGGCGAATATATGCTCGTCGCTGTATTCTTATAGGCTGTCCTGATTATCGCGGTTTTTAGTTTATATCTGAGTGTTTGGCTTCATTTCCACAGCGGATGAATTAGGTGTGCTGCTGGCTAGGCTTACAGAACTGGACCGTTATTTGAAATTTGGAGTATCTTTGCGTGTAATTTTGCTGTGCTTGTTAATGTAGACTGTATTTAGAGACTACTGTAGTTTTTAATCATGATAAACTTGGGCATACTTATCGACAGCTACTCAGCACAGTCAAAAGAATGAACATTTATCTTTTCACTGTGATGACATCTTTTAATTTGTTCATCACCACCAGACAGCTTTTACAGCTTTGGAGAGACTTTTAAAAACTGGGGGAATCAGGTACACTCATTAACCCCTTTGTTACCTAAGTTCCCATAAATTCTATCAAATTATTAGTTTAGTCTCCAGGATAAAGAAAAGGTGTTATTGTACCGACGAGATTTTATTTTATTTTTTTTCATATTTTAGGAGGCCTTTGTTCTCTTATTAGGAGGCTTATCCCTTCTTACGATTAACGTTTGACTTATCCAACAAATAACCTAGTACCAGGTATCAATATCAGTAGCTCAGGTCTCCCCCAAAGTATCCTTTCGTGTGTCATCCCTTGAACCACCCAAGCCACGTGCGTACCCACAGTTTTACAACCCACGTTCGGGTTGTAATAATTTATACTGTAATTTTCTTTATATAGCATTGGCAGATATCTTCAGGTTGCATGATGGGTAATTTTATGTGTATGCAGCATTTTATATCTTTTGTTTATGTGTATGCTGCATTTTATTTCTTTTGTTTAGAGCAATGTGTGGCGAAGGTGGATTGATTGTCAGAACGCATTTTTAAAAAAGTCGGCAGCTTTTATTTTGCCGTGACTCAGTTTCTAGTATAGGCCTACATAGTCCCTTACATAACACACTGTTTTCATTTCTCGGATTCCTGTAGTGTTCTTTTACCTTAATTCAGAATAACTACGTGTGTTGCACGATACAGTATCTTAGAATTATATCGTGTGCAGGACTATACAAGTTGTTTCATGGGCACGGTAGTGTGCTACATAAACGTTAGTAGCAGTCTCTCAGCATTTAAGGGAAGGCCGCTTTTATGTGTTATTCTTATCATGGCGGCCGCTGGAAGTTCGCAATTTTTCCACGGCATGGTCTAACTTGTGAAAAATAGGCGAAACAAATTGCAGGCCATCTCGAATAATGCGCGTCCACTTCATCCCAATTTTTCTCACTCACGGTAAAGGATATCCCCATTTTTCTGCAGCGTTACCCTCGCCTTGCATTTTTGTCTTATTTATGCCAGATTATTCTCAGTTTATTTTCATTGCCTACCTCACCGTCATCGCCGGTCTTCTCATCCGGCACACCCTTTTTTATGCCTGGCTGTTCCTTATATTCGCTCCTCGCCGACGCCTCCTGAATATAAGTTCGTCTTCCCTTTGTATTATGTACGGGTTCTTCTTCTTTCCCCCAAGATTTTCTGCTCATTTCTTTTTTTTTCTTTTTTTTTTAAGACTCTCGCCTTGTCTTCTTTCCAATTCCTTTCTCTCGGAGCTTTCCCTCCATCTTTTTCTGACTCATTGTCTTGTCCTGCGGCCGTTCTTTCCATTTGCTCTTCCCTGGTTTTCAATTTTATTTCGATCTCTTTTTCTGCCTCTTTTCTATGCTTCTGTTCCTTATAAGTATAAATTTCCTTCACCTTTTCTTCTGCATCTTTTCAATATCTTCAGTTTTGACTTCGGTCTGTCGTACCTCCTTTATTCAACAGTTTTCCCTCCTTCTCTTCCTCCTCCTCCCTCTATTCAGTCCTTTTCCCCATCGTTCCTTTCTCAACATTCCTTTTGTTCTGTTTCCGCCTCCCTTTTTCTTTCGGTATTCTTTTTCGCTCATCTTAGTTTTTTATCAGATTTTCGTCGTAGTTCTATTCTTTTTACATGTCTTCATTGTCTCTTTTTTCATTGACTCTTTCATCCTTGTTTCACTATCTCATTTTTGTACTTTCTTTCAACGTCTTTGTTCTTTCATTGTTGCCTTCTTAGTGGCGGTGATTGCACTCCCTTTTCTTTTCACATTGTCCCTGAGAGAGAGAGAGAGAGAGAGAGAGGGGGGGGGGGAGCGGAGGGTATAAACAATCGTCTATATTATATTCCTCTCACCTTCCAGTCGGCCTGTCTTTTTCGGTGTGAGTTCTTTGCGTGCGTCATTTCTTCCATGTTTTTTCCCGTTAGTCTGTTTAATATTTTCAGTCGCTCCTTTCACTCCTATCATCTGTCCATAACATTTTCCCCCGTACTAATTTTGCCTCATCTAATTATTGCCATGGTTATCATTTTTATCCTCTTCCTTTACCTTCTTCACTCAACCATTTGTTTATTCTTTTCCACTTTTCCATTGACAGTACATGGCATTCTCCCTTCCCTTCTCCAGTCTTTTTGTTCCCCTAATTGACCTGTCTTCTGCTTCCTTTCTCTCTCTCTCTCTCTCTCTCTCTCTCTCTCTCTCTCTCTCTCTCTCTCTCACCATCCCTTTCTCCTCAGTCATTTAACTCCTCTTCCTTTCCCTTCGTTCTTCCCCCTTCCCTGTTGTCCACACTATTCTTTCCAAATCCTGCGTCGTTTCTCTTCTCCCTTCTTGTTTATTTTCTCTAGGCCATTTATTCACCCCCATCCTCGGATAAAGTCAGTCTCTTCTTTTTCTTTGCTCCCTCCGTCCTTCCCCAATTTATTCATATCTTTCTAACCCTTTTCTCTGCAACTTTTCTGTTTCATTCTTTTTCTTTTCAGTTATTAATCCTCATCTATGCACTTATTTAATCGAGCTGTCCTCTCCTTTCCATTTAGCAACTTCATTCTTTTCTCTCCCTGTCATTGTTTTTATTGTTCCCTCATTTTTTGTTACTCTTTCTTACTGCACCATTCATTTTTACTTCAATGCTTATTCTTTTTCACTTCTTCCATCATTCTTTCTAAGTCTACATCGTTGCGTTCTGCTCCTCCATCATTCTGTCCTCCGCCTTCAGCCATTCTTTCCCACTCCATCGTTTATTCCTCCTCCTCCATCAATCTTTTCTACGCCACCATTCTTTCCTCCTCCTCCTCCTCCTTCGGCATTGTTTTCTACTGCTGCATTTATCTTTTCTTGTTTCTGTTCCCCATGCCATGTATTCACAACCTTTCACACAAGCACTCCGTCTGGTTCTTCCCTGCCATCTCCCTTCCCTTTCCCGTTTATTCTTCTCTTTAGCATCCTTTTATACCATTCATTTTTGTTTATATGTATTTTTCTCGTCCTGTCTTCATCCACTTTCACTTACACACCCTTCGCCCTCCTCGTTTCACTTCATTCACTGTTTTATTTTTCTAGCATGTGGACGTCCTTCATCTTCTTTCCAGTTAGTTATTGACACTCCCACTCACAAATTTAATTTACCTCTTACTGTTCTCCTCTCGCTCAGTTATTCACTCTGTCCATCTCCCCCTCTTGTTTCATGGATCAGTCTTAATCTTCCCCCTCCTTCTGTCGCCATCTTTCTTGTTTTTCGTTTTTATCCCTCGAACACTCTTGCATTTAATTTAGTCTTCCCCTTTTCCTTCATCCCTTTTACATTTACTTTCTAATGTAGATATTTAATGTCTTTTCAGTTACTTCTTCCCTTGAATACTTTCTGCATATTATTTATTCACTTTCTGCCAGTCTTATTTCTCTCCTTGTTTCTCATAAACATGTTTTTTTTTTTTTTTATCTCCTGTCAGTCACTCACATCATATTACTTTTGTCTTCCCTCTTCATCGCATATTTTATGTGCCTACTAATACTTTCCTCTTTCTCCGTGTAACAGTTTCCCCGTATTTTCTCCTGGATGTTATGGTTTCATCATCTGCCACTCGTAAATGTCATCTACAGTAGCTTATCCCTTCCTCTTCAATCCCCCCTTCCAATTGTCTCTTGTATACTTCAGAATCCTTATATGGCGTCTTGTTTCTCTTTCATTTCTGTCACTTATTCACCCCCCGCACTCTACCATCTTGCTTCTCCTTTCCGTTTTCCACTCTGTCACGTCTGCCATATCCTTTCATATCTCTTTTACGATGTCTTCTTGTTTCTCTTCTGCATGTCATTTATTCACCCTCTCCCATGAACTTCTTCCATTTAGCTCTTACTCTTTCCTTTGTCCACACTTCCATTAGTCAGCCGTATCTTTTCAAATTTCTGTCTGTTGTCTCCTCATGTTTTTCTCTTGTATGTCATATTTTACCCTCTGGCATTCACTCATTTCATCTATCTCTTCCCAGCCTCCCTTCTTCCGTTTATTCGCACTTCTTCCCACTCTCTTCGAAGTCACTTCCCATTCCTTCTTTCCCCTTTGGAGGCATCTCAGGCTACGAGATCCGGTACCAGAAGAGGGACTGGCTCCAGACATTTACATATCGATTCACCTCCCTGGAATCTGGATTGTTGGAATGGTCAGCCGTTGATCTAGCCTGCAGAAGGTGTGGGGCTGGAAGGGACAGGGGATAGACTGGGCAGAAGATACAGGCCTGGAAGGGACAGGGTACAGATTGGGCAAAAAGTGAAGGACTGGAAGGGGAAAGGGACAGATTAGGCAGAAGGTGATGGACTGGAAGAGACAGGGGATAGACTGGGCAGAAGGTGCAGGCCTGGAAGGGACAGAGGATAGACTGGGGCGCCGGCTGTTCATTCCAACTTTTCATCCTACTTTCAGACTCTTTCCGCCTTCATTGTTCCTTTTATTATTCGGCCACGGTTTTGCCAGAGGTTGTGTGTATTTCTATGGCCTTTTGTTTTTTGGTGGAGGGATTGTACATGCTTTTCTTCGGATGCTGTCGCCACTATATCAAAACGATATTAATAGAAAATTTTCACTTTATCATGTGCTTGATATTTTCTTTCACTTTGAGCTTTTCTCTGTTTCTTTTTAACATCTGATCGTCTGCATCATCATCCTTTGCAATCGTAAACCCTTTAACTGCGACGCCTTTTGTTCTCTGAATAAAATGGTGGGATGTTTGCTGTATGAGATGCTTACGTGAATGTGTGGCAATGAATTGATTATTAAGATCGTGGCTACTCTGTTGTTTGTCAAACCTTCCCTTAGCTGTAGAAAATTGCTTGCTTGTCGCCTAAGTACGTTACGCAAGTGTAAGTTGCATGGAAAGGATTAAGGATACCGAATCATTTCACACACATATCCAGCGTACTGTACTGCCAGAGCAAAATGCTAATTCTGATCAGGCTTGAAATTGCTGCCAGCTTCTGTTTATTTAGTTTACAATGATTAAAACTTGTATCAAAGGTGGTGCAGTTATTTGTGACCCGTCCATTCCAGGAATGAATTCTTTGCATTCAGGTGCATTAAAAGTGATGAAAGCTTCTATTTCATACAACCGTGTCGGCCTCCTCTCTCTGATATTTTCCAGGTGACCATTCCTGCTCCGCCTCTTTTATCTACAAAATTTTTCAATTTCCGCCTTTATCGTGGGACGGGTAATCTCTTTTTATGCTTTCTCTTTATCTGTGTATCTGCAGCCCAGCCCGGTTTAATCCTGACCTTTAATTTTTTGTCAGTACATTGCTGTAAATCCTAGGCGACCCTCTTCTGCTGTGATGTTTTTGAGTATCATATTGTTTTGCTAACGGTAATATATCTTAGTACGGTATATATTTTTGTTGGTTCTCTCTCTCTCTCTCTCTCTCTCTCTCTCTCTCTCTCACACACACACACACACACACACCCACACACACACATTTGTTTTCCGTTAATTACCTCCTTGATTATAGCGTCCCACTTTTCTCAGTATTCTTTGTCTGTCTCGTTCAGTCTGTTTAAACACACACACACACACACACACACACACACACACACACACACACACACACACACACACACACACACACACACACACACACACACACACACACACACACACACTCTATCTAGATGGATAATTAGATAGATAGATAGTTGAAAATCATTAATACTGAAACTTTAATAGTAACCCCAAACCAGTCTAGGTCAACGTTACCTCAAAGTTAGCGGTATTATACAGTAACATATCAGGAATGGCGATGTACGGAGAGCTCAAGTATTTGTGTGTAGGCTAATGAGTGATGCAATGTTTCAAAGTGGTTCATTAAGCGGATTAACTAGGAGAGTGGATTAGAAATTACTTTCTGTAAATAAGTTTTACATATTTAGGCTAGGCCAGAGTGTGAAAGTACAGAATGTCTTTCAGATTAGCTTAGATCTAAATGATTAGCGTCGTGATAGATGAGAATGATGCTTGCCCAAAAGAGAAAACAGGATAATGCAATCTTAGGCCACTTCAGATCTCAACAGTTTATGCATAGTATGTCAGCAATAATTCTGCATACCAAACTGTTTCAGGAGGGTTTATTGTGTATGGTATTCAGATATCATCCAGTACTATGCCTTATACAAAGTAGCCGCTGTTAGCTTAGTTTCCATTGTGAAGGAAAGGTATCCCCTGTGTAGCAACAGTGCTTGGGGACGGTACCATCATTCAACGCAGTACCCATCCTCATTCGCCTTTTGAACACTACCTCTCCTTGAATATTATCATCATGCATTTCATCATCGCCATCGACCAAATGCTTCATCATCCATCATCATCATCTGTATAAGCTCAGCCACCCATTTCAGTGCCCTACCGTTTGATTCACTGCAATCTTGGGTGAGCGATTGTACCCTTAATCCAATACCTTGAGTACCATGACGTCGTTTACATTGGTTTTGCGATGGCCGGACGCGTTTACACGGCTTTGGAAAGATGTCTGATGGCGGAGTGAGTAAAAGCTTTGGGTGCTTGGCATATTTTAACTCTTTCAGTCTGGTAATTTTCTTTTTCTTCTTTTTTCTTTTTTAAGTCTCCTCATGCAACCTTCGGACGATTTCACGTACAGTAGAGGATACTTTTCGAGCTGGAGGGATTAGATTTTAACTTCATTACAGTCACCCCTGAACACTAGGCCGAGGAAGTAGTAAAGCTAAAATAAGTCATATAGATTGAAGAGGTTCATATTCTCTTCTTGCCATTGCCTGACGATATTATTCATCAATGGAGAGACTTCAAGTAGCCTAGATGGAGGTTTAATTACGTGTTCCATAATTGTAGTCCATTCTTAATTTTAACGTTTAATTGATATCCTTAAGAAGTAAATCCTAAAACTCTTTGAACGCAATATTCTTTCTCCACATTGGCCACTTACCCCTGAAGTGTTATTTTATCTGTGTAAAGTATGAAAGTTTCGTCATCGGTGCCCAACTTTTTCTTTTAGCATTCCATTGCTGGATTAACGATGGGTATAATTTCGATCGGAAACATTAAAAAAAAAATCCGGTGGCCATTCGTTCAACCGCGTACGGTCTCTTCACTTTGATATTTTCAGGGTGACCATTCCCCCCCACCTATGTGTGTGTGTGTGTGTGTGTGTGTGTGTGTGTGTGTGTGTGTGTGTGTGTGTGTGTGCGTGTTAATTACCTCGATGCTCATGGAGTTGCAATTTTCTCAGCATACTTTAACAGCATTTTTGTTTGCTATTTTACACAGCAGTGACCCGTATGCATACCTTCACACACACACACACACACACACACACACACACACACACACACACACACACACACACACACACACACACACACACACACACACACACCGGTATCCCCATATTTATTAAGCAGCTTTCATTGCACAGAGTGCAAATGTCAGAATTTGATTCGACCCTGTTTGTCATTTACTGTGTATTAAAGAGAACTTCTTGTATTATTGTTGTTATTATTATTATTATT